>NC_139354.1:8044598-8269598 GCF_055883805.1 Amblyomma maculatum
GCACTGCAACAGGAGCGGCGTGCCCTTCTGTCGCTGTGCGGCTGAAATCACTCTCCACTGCGGCGAGAATCGCATCATATGAAACAGCCTTATATCATGAATGGCAACACGGTGTTCCAGTTCCGGTGGTCCGATGCGACATACATCGACAGCATGTTGGTGAGCGTGCGGTTTGTGTGCTCAGTCAGACCATTGGTCTGTGGGCGGTAAGGAGTTGAGTGGCGGTAGTTGGAGCCACACAACCGAATTCTCCTACAATATCAGCAGTGAACTCTCGCCCGCGGTCGCTGTTGACAACACGGAGAGCACCATGGTGGAGAACAATCGAATGCAGCATATACGCCGATACATCACTTGCCTTGGCGGATACGAGCGCTGCAGTCTCCACATACCTCGTCAAATAATCCACAGAGGTTATAACCTAGCGGCGTCCTTCTGCAGACTTGAGAAATGGGCCGAGCAAATCGATGCCAACCTTTTCAAAAGCGGTTTGCAGAAGGCCTTCAGAGGGGAGGGGTGCGGGACTTGAAGGGCTGACATTGGTCAAAGCTGGAGACATGTTGTTTTGTGATCTTATACATTTTCGGCCCGTAAAAGCGCTGACGAATCCTGTGCAATATACGGCAGAATTCAAGGTGACCAATGAGATGTCGTCATGCATGGCGTGCAGCACATAATTGCGGAGATTTTCCGGGCGGGATATAAAGGGCGCATATGACAGCGTCACTCACCAGGCCATTTTGGATGCTCTGGAAGCTGTCGAGCTTGGCGGTCGTGTTTTCTGCTGGATACGGAGTTATTTATTCAACAGATATTACTTTATGCAGACTGAGGATGACCCCAAATCTTCTCACTTCCCTTCCCGTGGAGTCCCACAGGGTGGAGTACTAAGCCCAATGCTTTTTATTCTTACTCTTGTCAGGCTTGTCGACTTAATGCCAAAGCCGGCGCAACTTTCAATCTATGCAGACGACATCTGTATCTGGGCATGAAGAGTTACGCGCGTACAGGTTCGAGCGAAGCTTCAAAAGGCGGCAAGTATAGTTGCGTCCTACCTCCACCTGCAAGGACTGCACATTCAACCAATAAGTGTTCGCAAGTTGTATTTACAACTACGAACATTTAACCTTACACTGTATGCATTAATGGTGATCAATACCCTACGAAAGCAGCCATCACTTTCTAGGAGTGATCATCGACCGAAATCTTTCGTGAACTCCCAATATTTCATTCATGAAAAAGAGGCTGGCAGCGATTGCTCACGTACTTGCCTTTCTGAGGGGAGAGTCATGGGGAGCATCAGTGCGGACGATGCTTCAGCTGTACAATGCCTTATTTAAAATATTCCTTCGGTACAGCTTACCTGCACTGGGAAATATTAGAAAAAACCAACTTAAGAATACTACAGAGCGTTCAAGCTCAAGCTCTAGCCAATCTGCCTGGGATTGCCGAAATGCGCCTCTACGGCTGCTACAGTATTAATCGCCAAGAAGCATCCCATCGCTACCTACCTAACAGTTGACGCCCTGAGGGCACATTTTCGACATATTTCCCGAGTTCCCTCTAATCATTTGGCCAGTCTTCCTATTACTAGGCCGCATACAGCTTTTACAGAGACAGTTGGTATACACATCGGGCTATTCCGCCGTCCCAGTTTACACCCGCCTCTAGACCGTCTTCTCCACTATGGAGCCTGCATCAACCCTGTATGCTTCTTTGTGTACCCGGCATTTGGAAGAAGGTCGAGCTATCGTCAACAGAAGTAAAACAAGTCACTTTCTAATACTTTCATGAGCACTGTGGAAACCGCTTGCACGTCTACATCGACGGCTCACTGAATGCCGTGAGTTCTTCAGGTTCCATAGTCATCTCCGAAAGGACTATAGAAATAAAAGTTAAAAAAATCACCGGGCGTCTTTGACAACCGCAGAACTAACCGCTCTTCGTGTAGCAGTTAGGAATTTCAGTCAGCAGAGCCCCCAGCAGTGGCCTACTCTCACAGATTCGAAAGCAGCCCCCCAAGCCTTGCAAGCGGCTCTTCGCCGTGGAGCCCATGAGCAACTCGTCACGAAAATACGCGAACTTCATCACTGTGCTATTAATAAAGGACATGACTTCATCTATCAATGGCTTCCAGTACACAGCGGCATAGCGGGCAATCTCCGTGCGGACGATGTCACGCGAACCGCCCACCAAGATGTCGATTATGTTTTGATACCCTTTTCCAGGACAGACGCGGGGGGCAGGCTTCGCGCCCTTGCGCGGGAGCAAACGCTCGCCTTGCGGAATTCTGGCCAGTTCGCGAACTCCCGTTTAAAATCCCTAGACCCTGACCTGAAGCTTTGGTTTCTACTAGGCCTACCCAGGCGCGAAGAAACTTTGCTGTGTCGCCTGTGGGTTTGTGCAGCGTTCATAAACTCTTATTTGTTTGTGATAGGTATGGCAAATAGCCCTGGATGTTCAACCTGCTTGTGTGACGAGACTATAGGCCACAATTTGTGTGAGTGCCCCACATACAGTGCGGAAAGACAGTGTCTCTGACGTGCGCTGGAGCGTCTAGATAGACGCCGACTGATTGAAATCAAAATTCTAGGTCCATGGCCGCGGCGATCGTCAGCGGTGAAGGCCTCCCATGCACTGATCCGCTTCATGACAACCACGGGCCTGATCGATAGGCTGTAATTTTGCTGTCATGTGATGTGATAGGACTGTGGCGTGATGTCATGTGATATATGGCTATGATATGACCATACTGACTTCACCTATCCCTCCATTACCCATAACTTTTATATTCACTCGCGGTTTCTTTTACCGGTTAATCTCTCTGCCTTTACTCCTCCTCCCCCTTCCTTCTCTTACTTCCGGGACAACCAAAAGCTCGGTTGTACCATCAGCCGAGCAATTCTTGTACAGGAGTTCATCTTCCATGATGAATGGTGTACAGGTAAAACGCGTGCTCCTGCGTTAGCCGTAGCAACAAAACGCTGCAGAGCGAGGTCATTTTGTTTCCCTCGACGGAAGGTCTCTTTATTTGGAAACTATTGGAAAGTGAGGCCAAACATTCCTCGAAGTCTGCCTGTCCGGTAGTGTTTGGAAACGAATTGCGCGACAAGTAGTTTGCGTCACTGTGGTGACAACCATTTTTGTCGGTGACATAAAAGTCATATTCCTGCAGGCGTAGGACCCCCAGATGGATCGCGTAGGCCTATGGGCCAGCACAAGGAATGAAGATCAGTCATGACCATAAACGAATATTCATATTGGTATTGGCGGAACGTTTGGGCGGCAAAGACGACAGCTTGGCATTCCAGTTCAGTTATGGTGTAATTGCTCTCTGACTTCGTTAAGGTGCACCTGACATGCGCAATTACATGCTGGGCACCGCCATGAATGTACGAGCACCACTCCGAGGCCGACGCCACTGACATCAGTGTGAATTTCCATGACTGCGGCAGGATCAAAGTGGCGCAGAAGGGGCGCCGAGATCAAAGCAAATGCCAGCTGGTTTAAAACCAAATTACAGTCTGGTGTTTAAAGAAATTGCGCGTCCTTGTGCGAAAGGGGGGCTAGGGGACGTGCAAGGTGCGCAAAGCCAGGGATAAAGCGGCGGAAATACGACGACAGTTCAAGAAAACTCCTCTGTTTGATCGCACGTGGCTGTTGAAAGTCTCTAATTGTAGTAAGCTTCTGCGGATCAGGTCAAATGTCGTCCTTATCTACGAAGAAGCCAAGGACAAGAGTTTGTAGTTCTTCGAAGTGTCACTTCTTGGAATTTAAGATGAGTCCAGCCTTTTTGATACAGTCAAGGATGATTCGAAGGCGTTCATTTTGCTCTGCAAATGTCTCGTCAAAGATAACGGCATCCAAACAGCATATACAAATATTCATTCGAGGCCACGAAGAACCGTATTCATGAAAAGCTCGAACGTCGCAGGCGCATACCACAAGCAGAACGAATATCCATTATATTATAACTAGCTTTCAGGAGTCACAAAGGCAGTTTTTTTTTCTCTGTCGCGCGGGCGCATCAGTATTTGCTAATAACCGGCGGAGATCAACGGACGAGAAGTACAACGCCGAGCGCAGACACTAGACAGCGTCATCAATGCGCGGCAGTGGGTACACGTCCTTTTTCGTGACAGCATTCAAGCGACGATAATCGACGGAAAATCGCCATGAGTGGTCCTTCGTTCTCACTAGTATTACGGGCGCGGCCAGCGAACTCGAATACTCCCGATCACTCCTTTCTACAGCATCGTTTGGACTTGATCGTGAATAATTTTCCGCATGGCTGAAAAGACTCGATAAGATTTCTGTTTGATGGGATGGGCATTCCCCGTGTTAATTGAATGTTGCATACGAGAGTCTGGCTCAAAAGAAAGAGATCCTGTCCTTGCAAAGTCAAACACAGAAGCACGAGACACGAGAACGTCCTGCAGTGCACTTCGATTTGTAGATGATAACGACAATAACTAATTGCTGATCATCGCTTCTAACTCGTCAGAATAGTACGACGTCTTGGGTGCAGTTCAGGGGCAATCATAAATGGCCGGGACAGCTTCGGTAACATAATCAGGTAGGTTTGATAGGAATTTTTCATCTTCCGCAACATTTTCTTCACTGGGTTAGCAACCAATCTCACATCACCGACGCACGGAATCACTGAAATTTCTGCATTGTAATATTAATTTCTCTTCCCGGATATTTTCGGACAAGTGCCTAATTCCTGCTAAGCCATCTATTACTACAACTCACCATCACCTGAATACCTTATTTTGCCCTTGCTGACACTTTTAAATACAGCTTCCTTCCTAGAGTAATAGAATCCTTGAATTCGTTGCCAGGCGCTCCTCGTTCTTTTTCATTAAACATATTTTTAACGACTATTGGAATGTAAGAGCTTTGTTTTCGCATTGTATTGTATTTTTAGTTAATGATTTGTATTGCTCATACTGCCTCTATTATTCTGCAATGCTTTGTTCTTTGTTCTTGACACTATGTCCTTCAAACCCACTCCTGCAATAGCCAAACAGGGCGGCAGTATGTTCAAATAAAATAAATAAAATAACGTGCAAATATAGGAGTTTAGAGCCAACTGGCATACACACAGGCTGTGCGGATAGGTTCAGGGTCCACATGTGCGTGCAACCGTCTTCTGCGTCGAAAACAGCACGAGCGACAAACACATTTTACTTCAACGCATCGCAGGTGTCCGGTTAAATTACAAGTTGACAAGCCCAGTCGAATTCTGGAAGAATGCGCAGGCTGGCAAGACCACAATTCGCGTGAAGAAAAAACAAATCGCCGTGACTGCAGGAAGAATCTTCAACTAAGGCGGACAGCATGTGTCGACACACAGAAATTTCGCCGGCTCCGATATCGAGTGTTCCGTCACACTCGTGCAAAACGTTGATGCCCAGAATGACGTAATGCGTGGCACGAGGTAATGCAACAAATTAGGATCTAACTCTTGTGCCACCCAATTCGACAAAGTCCGAGCAAAGGCTGACAGGAGAAGTTTCGCCCCCAACACCACAAAACGGGGTCGCTCGGTCTCAAGTAAAAATAACTACCTGGCCGAAACAATTTTTAAATGAACGTATCATCACAGACACAGCGGCACCCATGTCCACCAGAGCAATTGTACTAACATTGTTCACAAGCACACACGCTTTCTTCTTGTGCATTAAGTATGACAATAGGAAGAGGTATGGGCGAAGTTGAGCGGTCGGCGACCTCAATCGGTCGCACCAACTAGTTTCCCATCGGTGGCAGACTGGAGCGGCGACACGGCGACGGTGAACATCGCGGCTCACATTGGAGGCGAAGCCATGCTCCGCTCTGAAGCAGGAAAATCAGTGCAGTCGCTGCGGGTAGAAGAGGATTGGCGAAAAAAAGCAGGCGGCTGCCGTGGCGCGTCATCTTAAAATCGAGATGGACGTCGTGCGGAATCACGCGTAGGTCGACGAGGCTGGCAATAGTGGGAGATTTGTTTGCTGCAGCCGCAGCTGTAACAGACCGGCACCTCTCGGCTACCGTGGAAGTAGAATGGGTGACTCCGCGTCGAACGAGAACATCCGGTAGGCGTGTGTCGAGATGGTTCAGAAGGACTTTCTTCGTAAGAATACTGATCCGGTTGATGTTGGTGCTCATAAAATTCAGAAAGAAGGGACAGATCATGTCCGCTCTGGCCGGTGCTCCACTCTTTGTTGGTTCATTGAGCCCAGGGAGTAGGCTGGTCCATACGCGGCTCAAGAAACGAGCATACGTGCTGCGCTTTATCATGGGCGGCCTATTGTAGCTGAGAGATCAACTCTTCACACACGATCCGCCGAACCATTGAGGCTATGTCTTCAGAAGCAGGAAAGTCGATGCTGGTGACATTTGCGAAGTTAGATAGCCGGCCAAATTTTGGGAAAATTCGCCGCGACTTGAGTGCCTCGAATGCACGACACGGCTGCATCCACGTCAGCTATAGAGGCAAGGTTTTCTTTCGTAACGAGGAAGTTGTAAACGTCGTCAGCAGTTCCTTTCAAGAGGTGGCCCACCTTGTCCTCTTCAGACATCTTTCTGTTGACAAGCCGACAAATTATTAGCACTTTCTTGATGTCTCACCTAAAACCAGAGCTCTTTGTGCATGAGTCTGTTCGGCTTTCTTTTTTTTTTTTTTGGCCAAAGCATCATCGAAGCACTTGGCGATTTCGTCCACAAACCGGGTACAAGTGGTAAGTTTATCATCGTGATTCTCGAGCCACATAGGGCGTACCCGGCGAGAAACAAGTCAACCTTACTGAGCTGAGCAGTCGGATCCCAACGATTGTACCTGCTGACTTGTTGGTAATGGGTCAGTCAGTCTTCAATCTCTGTCATCAGATTTACCTGTATACGGGCGGGGTTCTCGATGGGGTGGCCAAGACCTGGGTTGTTCGAAATATTGAGTCTGAGCTTTTTAAGCTGGCATGACGGCGACGTTGGTTTCCGACTGGAGAGGTAGCAAAGCAGTTAAGCGGCGGCTGCGACGAAAGCCAGCGGATCCAGGGTGACATACCCAGCAGATCCATCATATATTGTTACGGATGGGATATGCGTTATTTACAGATTAAGGCAGGTGATGGAGGGTGGACTCGAGGCAGAACAGGCAGCCAGGCCAACGTCCCTCGCACTTCGTCAGTCTCCTCTTCTCGCCACAGTCACTTCCACTCCTTTTCCATCAGTTGCTGCGTAGCGTGTCACAACGTGGATACGATTGAAGGGGTTAGTAATTAAGTCAGTAGCAAGGTGCGTGTACGTGAGCTAGGGTCCGCAAGACGATCCGCGACAGGAGCCATTAATACTATCCCTTAATTTTTTCTTTCGAATTTCATGCCGGTTCTTAGTGTGTGCACATATATAGGGGCATTAACAATAAATGAACTGTTTGATGTTAGCTCTCACGCCTCTGTGTGCACTTTCGTGTAGCATCGCGTGTTCATGCTGCTAGACCAAATCATTTAACAAGCATAAATCGCGTATATGCCTAACTATTTTACAATTCTGGTGCTCAGCTTGACCTGACGCACCTTGTTTCTTGAAAACTCCCCGTTCATGGTTCTATTGAGTGATCGCTTATCAGAGCGCTCATCCTGAGAAAATTACCCTCATCAGCGTTAAGTAGCGGAGCCATAAAAACAACGCTATATAAAATAACCGAGAACAGAGACATATATTGCACATACTTTGCGTCTATTTTGTACGTATATCATAGCACTGCCTCTGTTCTCAACGCAGTAACAAAGGAATGACCTGTATCATTTAAACGATCTGGCTGATAAGACACTTCGCTGATCGAATAATATCTGCGAAGCTACAATTAGAAGTGATTCCCATGGGACATTAAAAACAAAATGGGACTCATTAAAATCATTCAGCCAGTTCAAGGCACGCACCATATTGGGCAACTGTGAGTAGGAAAAAAAAAACAAGCAATAGAACGACAAGAAAGCGGCCAATGCAACAGCTCTAAGCTTATAAATAGAAAAGGAATCGTTGTAGCAATTGCTGCCGTTTCGTTAACTACAGCTGCTGTGATTATGCCGAAGCCAGGCACTGCTGCGCCATGTTGTGAGAAGCATGCAAATGCGAGCAGGTCTTCGGAATGGAACTCAAGCAGGCTGGAAATTCTCGCTCCCTACCTTCATGAGCTTCTATTTCCCTCCTATTAAGAGGTACATATAGTGTTCACAGCTCATTACAACTGCTTGGAATAGCTATACGATTTTGCTATACGAGCTCATTACAACTGCTTGCTATACAATCGGAACATTGTCGACGTAATTGCCTATCGTTACTTAGTTAATGCAGCAATTTAGCAGATAGATATCTATCCCTGAAACTCCGGGAAGCAGCTGATTATCTACAATTTCGTTTAAGAGGTGCTATAATTTCTTCCCTAAGGAAATGTCTTCTAAAGTCAGTTTGCACAATGGAAGGTGGTGCCTTACTCGTTTATATCGCGCATCCCCGAGGGAAGCGTGCGCAGGCAATAGACTTTCACACTAAAATAAAAAATTATGTCCTACTGTTCAGTTCAGGCGTTCAGTCGTGTCCGACTCTTCGTGACCCTATGGACCATGTCACGCCACGCTTTCCGGTCTCTCACTATCTTCTTAACATCACATAGCTTCATCTGCAATGCCTCGATAATGCCATCTAACCATCGCGTTCGCTGCCTACCCCTTCTCCGGCGACCCTCAACCTTTCCCAACATCAAATCTTTCTCCAGCGACTCCTCTCTTCTCATCAGATGACCAAAGTAGCTGAGCTTTAACTTTAGAATTTGACCCTCCAATGAGCAGTCAGGGTTTATGGTCGACAATATCGACTGATTTGATCTTCTGGCAGTCCAAGGAACTCTTAAGAGTCTTCGCCAGCACCACAATTCAAACGCGTCAATTCTTCGGCGGTCAGCCTTTTTCACAGTCCAACTCTCGCATCCATACATCACAACTGGAAAGACCATAGCACGGGTTATACGGATCTTGGTTGGCAGACTAATGTCTCTGCTCTTTACTAGGCGGTCAAGGCTAACCATTGCTCTCTTTCCCAGAAGCAGGCGTCTCCTAATTTCATGGCTGCAGTCTCCTTCCGAGGTAATCTTGGCGCCCAAGAACAGAAAATCTGTCACAGCTTCCACTTCTTGTCCATTGATGCTCCAGGACTTGATAGGGCAAGACGCCATGATCTTCGTCTTTTTAATGTTCAGTTTAAGCCCAAACTTCTCACTCTCTTCTTGTACGCGCATCAGAAGTCTCTTGAGTTCCACTTCACTTTCTGCCATTAAAGTGGTATCATCCGCATATCTAAGGTTGTTGATACGTTTTCCAGCAATCTTCACTCCAGCTGAAGACTCGTCCAGACCGGCCTTTCTCATGATGCACTCTGCATATAGGTTAAATAGGCAGGGCGACAGTATGCAGCCTTGCCTCACCCCTTTCTCAATCGGAAACCAATCAGTAAGACCATGCCCAGTTCTGACTGTGGCCTCTTGCCCTTCATAAATGTTCCTGAGGAGACAGATGAGGTGAATTGGAACTCCCATCTCTTGGAGAGCTTGCCACAATCTGCTGTGATCTACGCAGTCAAACGCTTTCGCATAATCAATAAAGCAGAAGTAAATGGGTTTCTGGAACTCTCTTGCTTTTTCCATGATCCAGCGAAGGTTGGCAATTTGGTCTCTAGTTCCTCTGCCCTTGCGAAACCCAGCTTGCACGTCCGGAAGCTCCCGATCCACATACTGCTGCAGCCTACCTTGCAGGATTTTTAACATCACCTTGCTAGCATGCGAAATAAGCGCGATCGTGCGGTAGTTGGAACAATCTTTGGCACTGCCTTTCTTTGGAATGGGGATGTAAACTGACCCCCTCCAATCCTGTGGCCACTGCAGGGTTGTCCAAATCTTTTGACATAATGTATGCAGTGTGTTAACAGCGTCGTGGTTGAGGTTTTGAAGCAACTCAGCTGGAATACCATCAATTCCGCTAGCTTTGTTCTTAGCAAGGCTGGCTAAGGCCCATTCAACTTCACTCTTCAGGATGCCCGGCTCGAGATCAGTAATCACAACCGGCTTATGTTGGGTTTGCACATCCGGGTCCTTCTTGTACAGTTCTTCTGTGTATTCCTGCCACCTCTTCTTTATCTCTGAGGCTTCAGTGAGGTCCTTGCCTCGTTTGTCCTTTATCACGCCCAGCTTAGCACAGAAGCTTCCTTTGATATCTTTGATTGTCTTATACAGAGCTCTTGTGTTCCTTAATTGGCTGTTGTCCTCAACTGCTTGACACTGTATGTTCAGGAAGGCATTCTTATCTCTCCTTGCTATTTTCTGAAAATCCGCATTGAGAACCTTGTATCTTTCTCTTTCCCCCATACCTTTTGCCATCCTCCTTTCCTCAGCTATTTGCAAAGCCTCTTCAGATAACCAGCTTGCTTTTTTGCATTTCTTTTGCTTTGGAACTACCTTAGTAGCAACTTCTTGTATTATATCACGAACATCAGTCCACATCTCTTCGGGCTCTTTGTCTTCTAGATCTAATTCTTGAAATCGATTCCTCACTTCCACAGCATATTCTAATGGAATCTGATCCAGATCATACCTGAAAGGCCTTCTAGTTTTCTGCGTTTTCCTCAATCGAAGCTTAATTTTGGCAACAAGAAGCTGATGATCGGTGCCACAATCGGCCCCAGGCCTTGTTTTTACTGCTTGTATAGCGCTTCTCCATCTCTGCCTAGATCGGCAAAGTAATCGTGACCAGCGCCCCATTGCAATAAGGTTTCCACAGGAGTAAAGGCTCATCATTGAAGGTCTAATGTTTGCGGCAATGGGTTGCTTAGCAAACAACTAGCACTCGTATAGATGTTATAATGTGGGGTCGACGATGTACAGGCAGGTGATGTACAGGTTCGTCCAATCTTAGAGTGAACATGTGTCCGCGTGGCAGCTCCCCCTGGAGGCCAAAATACCTCCCACCAGACAGTGCTTCGAACTGATACGAAAGGTCCATTCGTTTCAGCTGTACCTCCTGAACTGGTTCACGTGGTGCTGCCAACTTCCATTCGTTTCAGCGGTGCAGCCTAGCGCCCTCTGCACCCTACCGTTCGTTTCAAAAAGTTCAGCAAAGGTGCAGGGCTGGTTCACGAAATTTCTGAACCACCGCAGTCGGAGGTGCCGGTTGTGTGCAACGGTGGTGCAGAGCGGGACGCAGCAGACGATGGCAATTCAGGCGAAATTGATGGAGCACTGAACGTGCTAATAAATGGCCAGCTCACGACGCTGAGGCCTGTAGTCGACAAAAACGGGGCCCGCACTCGTCAGGGTGAAGGTTTTGCCTACGCCACGCCAGGTACGTGCACTAACAACGTGCGTGCGTATGTAAACGCACGTGGTTCCTTTTTTTTTTCTTTTTTGTAGAGATCTTTGGTTCACTGTAGCGCTGTAGCTGTCTACTGTCTTTTTGCAAAAATTCTCGCTACTACCTATTGGATGTTAAATTATAACATACTTGTGTGTTATGTTGTTAACATCTAATGTATAGCTTTGTTCCAGTGTTAGCGCCAAATCGTAAGCGTCCAAGCCGTCATACGTTCCCATATATTTTCTGTACACAGATGGGGAGATCGTGTCCGTCGTAATGCAGACGGCTGCACCACCGATGGCTCCACCTGCGGAGTCGGCCTCAGCGTCGCCTGCGCCGTCTCCAACCGTGGCGTCGACCGCTTCATCACCCGTAGCGCAGGTTACGCCCGATGAGCGCCTAGGCTCCCCCGAGCCTGACCTCTGGAATGGGCCGAAGGCCCGCTTTCTGATCTCAAAGTACAAGGAGCTCAAGGAAAATGTCGGGAAAAAGGGTGGTTTTCGGCAAGTCACGCTAAATGGATATTTGAGTGATAGTCTAAATAGCTTCGAGTGGCCATAGTTCTGCATGATTTCAGGCAGTGAAGGCCAATCTGTCATCAAGTCTGGCCTTTTTGAAGCAGCTGTCATATGTGTAGCTTTCTGCATGCTCAGGTGCTCGACGGTATAAAATGCAGCTCTGAAATTAGATGACACACTAAAGCTTATGAACTTGATCACGACCAGAATTATCAGATGCATAGGCAGTAGTTTATAAAATCAAGTACATTTATTAGCATATTTAACATGCATGGTTCTTATGTGAAATGACAGCGTTAAATAATTTTTGTTTGAGCTCGACATGCATTTAGATGCAAAAAAAAGAGCAGAAGTGTTGAGTTTACATGTGGCTGAGTTTGTGCCTGTTTCTTTCCTTAGAACAAAGAAAGCCTCATGGCAAAAACTGGCAGATTTGATTTCTGCCGAATTTTCGGCGATAACCACGGCGCTGCAGGTGCAGAATAAATGGAAGAGCCTTGAACGAGCCTATAAAAGAGCCAAGGCAAAAAATGGTTCTTCTGGGCATTCCAGGACGTCATGCGAGCATGAAGAGTGAGTGTATTAGTCTATTTTCTGCATTGTGCCTTTTCAGGCTTCTAATTTGTATTCCTTTCTCTAGGGAGTTGAGCGACGTTCTTGAGAAAGAACACCATATAGCTCCAACTGTGCTCCTCGCACCTGGAAAAATAATGGGAAAAAGCAGGTGGGTTCCTTTACTGCTAATTCGTAAGCTGCAGCTATTCAGAAGCTAAGCATTCCCTCCCTTCACATTGTAGCGACGAACCTGAAGAGGGAATCAGCTGTTTGGATGAAGAGCCGCAGCCCTTAATATCGGCACAGCAAAAACACTGTGAAAAAAAAAAAGGCGGAAAGAAAGTTCCGTAACAGGCCTCCTTGATGAATTCAGGGAGGCAAGGAAAGAGAGAGCTGACCGCTTTGAAAAAAAAAATGACACTGCTTGAGCGCCTCGTCACGGCTGTCGAGAAGGTGGCATCCACTGATTGAAATAAATAAATTTTCATTGGTTCCACCAGACAATGTGCTGCAACATTGTTGTATTTGCAATAGTATACGTGCGATGTTGCACTATTCATTTCACAAGAACACTGACGCTGGTGCACACTTCTGGAGAATATGGACTCAGCACTGCTTCTGCGCTATGGCCTTTCGCAGGCTTTCGCTGTACACTGCCAAACTGCGGTCGACATTGTCATTTTCATCATCATTCCCTACCTCTTCAGGCTGATGAATTTGCTGAAGCTCGTCGAAGAAGTCCCGCTCTGCATTACACATGTTGTGCAATACGCATGCACCCATGATGATCAGACAGCACTGCTTGATGGTAACAGCATCAGCCAGATACAGCCTTCTGAACCGCTGCTTGAGAAGGCCGAATGTGTTCTCTATTGCAGTTCTTTGCTGGGAATGACATTTATTGTATTTCTTCTTCCATACCTGGAAGTTGTGCTCAGTGTCCCTGTAGGGAGTAAGCAGCCAAGGCAGCAACGGGTATGCACTATCTCCCAGCAGGTAGTCATCACCGCATTTTGTCTCTGCTTCGTCGTAGAACGGGCCTTCACGAAGAACTCTAGCATCATGGGCTGACCCTGGGAACCCGACCAACACATCAATAAATTTATTCCTGTCGTCGCATATTCCCTGGAGTATCACAGAGGGAAACTTTTTGCGATTGAAATACGAGGGGGCTGACTCCATCGGGGTGTTTATTTCCACGTGGCAACCATCCACACAGCCAATGGAGTTCCGCGGTCCCTTGCCTGCACTTTTTGACAAAAAGCCAGCCTTTACACGCTCTCGTTCTTGCTGGCTTGGCCATGAGATGACTTCTTCACTGATGCTATGCAAGAAGTTGAGCACCCTTTCAATGCACGCATGCACTGAGGATTCCGATATGTCAAATTTGTCAGCGAGAGAATACATACTGCACTGGCTTCCCAGATAGCCTAACACAACGAGGCAGGTCTTCTCAGCACTGATACGCGGGCGCCCGCCGTGACCTTCTGGGAAGAACTGTGAAGTTTCATAGCGCGCTGCTAGATTGCAGAAAGTATCGCGTGAAAGCCGGAAGAGTCTCTTGAATTCAAAATCAAAATAACTTCCAACCACGTATTCGTAGTAGCGCGGTTTCTGTCCATCCTCACCAACTTTTCAGCCATGTCGTCGTCGCTGTCCGAATCTATGAGCTCCATGGCTACGTTGACAAGACAGTACATCACAGGTTAACATCGTCCTTTAGACACCACGGGCAGCAAAAAGGGAACACAAACACTACGGCTAAAACGCGAAAATTCTAACGGGCACAGCACAGCACGACCACGCACAGCGGCACACGGGGAGCAGAAGGCTTGCAGATCTTTTGCAAAACATCTGCACCTCAGCATTCGTTTCAGAGTGGCGCTAGTATCGCGCTCTAGCTGCACCACTGTATTGCGGCTGCAAGAGTGCTGAACCATCCGTGCACCGCAGTGAACCAGCTGTGAACCAGTTCAGAAGGTGCAGCCGAAACGAATGGACCTGAAGCCAGGCCATGTTAAACACCAACTCCAGGTCCCTCCACGCATGCGCCTTGTTCCTTCGATGTGCAACCGTCGTGGCCGCAGCAGCACCTAGTAACCACGTGTTCACGTGTCCACATCAAGAGTGCAGAGCCATGTGCAGAGAGCCGATATTGTGCGTAAAATAGTGGCGCTTACAGCCCAGAAACGCCAGAGGCCTTTTAGAACGTTAATTTACACTATGGTGTCCCCTTGTGAAGTTTCCAGAAAATGGTGCAACAGGATTCAATTAGTGCGACCAAGAAAAAAAAAAAGGGGGCGATGTGCAGGCTGCTCCACAGGTCCTCTTCTCTGTCTTTAGTCGCGGTGAATATTCCCGAAAAAGTCTACAAGCCACTGGACTTGATTCCCAGCGGCTCGAATTCTCGGGCTACCCTCAGCACTTAATTCTTAGTTCCTGTGAAGGCCTTCTTCAGAAGTTAAAAAACTCTGAAAGGAAAGAGCGATGCAAAGACAAGATTCCTACAGTTGTCATGCCTTATTATCGCTGCCTATCTCATAATATCAGAAAGGTAGCAGACAGATATAGGATCCGTGTTGTATTTTCGGCGCCTGTAAAGCTGAAAAAAGTTTGCCCATTGCTTTCGACAGAAAAGGAAAGAAAAGACACGGAGCACAGCAGGTGCAGGATAAACCATCAGACCAAGTTCACCAGGTGTGCCTCCGGGGTTATCTACCAGATACCTCGATCTTGCGGCCGGGTATACATCGGCCAAACAGGCCGGTGCTTCAATGAGCGGGCCCTTGAACACAATAGGTCTATGCGCACCGGCACAGGTAGCAATTTACTTCTGCATTGCAAAAGCTGCGGATGTGGCCCCTGTCTGGATAGAACCACTTTCCTCGGTAGGGCAAGGGACAAAACTGAAAGGGAGGTCATCGAGGCCTGCCTAATCGCCAAAAAAAGAGACGATTGCGTCAGTTCGCCGTCAGTATCGCTATCGATACAGGAGATAGAGTATCTAGAAGGGCATGTTCGGGTTCTACAGTCGCTTTGATTCTGTCATAATGTGCTGTTGTAACTGTCGAGCGTTTTTCGCGATAGTGTTGAGAGGCTATATAAGCCAGCTGTTTCGTGAATAAAACTAGTTGGAAGTCTGCGTCTTGTTTGTGCCTGGGTGTTTCTTTCGTCCCGTGTTTTTCGCGCAGTTTTACCCGTTCAATTAGAATGAACCAACTAGCCCATCAGAGTGTATTACTTCAGTGATATTATCACCGTTTTCGAGCACCATTGGCAGAAGTAAGCGGAAACGCTATGAAGACAGCATACAAATACTATCATTTTCGAAAAGAGAACAAGCATGGTACAAATTTTCACGGCGTCAAGCGAGCGACACCGAAGCCACATCGTTGGCTGCTCCTTGCCGGCGTAGCAAGCGCGTTTCATGTATCGCCTTGTGGACAACAGCGGGACAGGTGAAAAAATCGTTACCCTCGGCAACTCAGAGCGCGCAGTCACCCTTGGCAACGGCTTGGTTTGCAAAAACACTCGCTCCCCACTGGCACACGTGGTGCGCGCCGTACGGGTTGCGGGCCGGGAAACGTTGCACAGGTCTGCGAAGAGCCGGACGTTTCAACGAGGCACGCGAAGTCACTTCACTATTGTTCGACCGGCTAGCAATCCGCGCTCCCCTAGTCGCCACCAAGCGGCGATTCGGTCACCTCTTGTTTCTTTGTTAAGAAACCAAATGCATGAAAAAGGAAAGAAGCCAGCAGGCCGCGCCACCTTTTTGAAGCTATCGACGTCTTCGCGTACGCCGGGTCGACGCTGACAAGGACTATCGACGCCACAGCCAAGGGTCGGGCCGCGGCTTTTGTGCGTATAGACTTCGTCTTGGCTACTTAGAACTCCTCCCAGTGCAGCTGGAGTGCGTCGCGCCATATTCTGCGAGGTACTGTGCCTTGAAGACATAGTGTTACGAGTGTACGCTGCTGCGCCATTGTCTTTGAATACCACTGCGTGACAACCGAGCCACTCTGAAGTCCTGTGCGCGAAAGTGAAATATGCGGTGACCATGCGATGACTGCCGTCACCGTATTGCGATACAGATCGTCAGTCTTCTCTGTAATACCAGCTGTCATTTCAGGAAGACTCTCTGCCACCTTCCATCCTTGAAACAACGACGCCTTGCATTGCTAGGAATCGTGTTCAAAAATTGTGGACAGACCGTGCTACGCAAGCAATACCTTTGGCCTTGAGGAGTACAGTGAGTTCCGAAGACTGCTTCTGGAAGTGCCGTACGCATTTCGTGGTGATCAAATACGATTGTATCGAATAGTGACTTGCTAAGTCTGGGTTCGGAAAACCAGAAGGGTCGTTGTGCACAGCTTTCCCATTTTTTTTTTTCGAGTGCAGTGACTAGCAAAAGACTCAAATCGGACGCTAATCATGTTTTCACGAGGAAAATGAACAACTCGGCACACCGCAATATTGGTGGGATATTCCGATGAAAATAACACTGCTCAGGCGATGGTAATAATAACGGTGTCTTGAATACAATCAGCGTGCTATTGATTTTTGGCATCTGATTTACGTCTACAAAGAAGTAATCTTAAAACGACGCCTTCTATTGAAAGCTGTTTCATCAACCGAGACGGACTGTTTTTCCCGGTGAATTGAATTGCGCGGAACGTATAGTAAACTGTTACCTTCTCTCTGCTATCGGAAAGTATATTTGTCGAGGGGAGGCAAGCGGATGTGAGTTTTCGTGCATAGCCCAAATTTCGCAAAAAAAAAAAAAAAAAAGTATTGGTTCAAAAGGAGCACTTTCCCATATTGAGTTGTTTTAAGTGTGCCAGCTTTATTTGAGAGGAAGAAAGGCTAAGAGAGCATCAATGGGCTGGATAAAGTCACGAGATCGTCAGCGCATGTTAAAATGCATTGTGGAACAAGCGAGGCGTTTATCGACGTTCGCGGAAATTTTAACCACCCAGTTACGGTAGAGGACGTCCCGTCATTCGTTTCAGACGGCCAACGTAGGACGCATCGCGTTAATCGATACCTACGTTCTCTAATACATCAGGCAAATACCAGTCGAAGTTATCCTTCCCGTTTGTTACAGTGCTTGAAAGTAGCCCCTCAATACAGTGGTCAATCATCACAGTCCCCTTATTCAGATTGTAGTGTCCAACGAGCGGTTTGTACCTCTGGACGAGAACGTAGTGCAGCTGAGCTTGGTTAAGTAAAAAAAAAAGAACAAATTTCCTCACGAGCAGTCATAGCAAATATGCTACTGATAGCACGCGGCACATCTCGGTCGGTTTAGTTAAATTTTGGCATATAATCATAGTGGTGTACATTTAGTTTGGCAATGACGTCAGCTGTGCGGTAACATATCAAGAAGAGAAGTGAAAGTGAAAGTAACTCGTCGCTTAGAGACTTTTGTGAAGACTCAACCTGCGCTTGGCCATGGTGACCCGCAGTGACTTGCCCGTGTGGTCGAGAGCTTTCAGCAGGTGAGTAGTAATCTTAATGCTTAATTCATTTATCGTGGTCTTTAGGCATGAAATAATGGCAATAATTTCCGTTCTCCGAGAACCTGAGGCATCGGAGGGTTTCTCCATGGAGCAGTTTTAGAAAACTGTTCATTATTGGTTCTGGCTAACGGCTTTTATCTAAGGCGTAATCATAGCTTTATCTCGAAGTGGCTGGGTAGCTAACGGAAGAATTATACTTTTTATATTGAAGCGGGGGGGGGGGAGGGGGGAGTTTTCCTGTTATTTGTCTAATGTTCTGAGTGCCATTTCTAAAGAGAATCTGAAGCTGCATCCATCGACATGCTGGTATAGATAGACATTTAGGTCGTAATAATGCGTTTTTCTATGCGCTGGAAACAACTATTTTATCAATACATGTGGGTCCATGTAGTTCTTTCAGGACTCGCTTCGCAAATTTCGTTGTTTCAATGTTACCAATTGCAATAAAATATGTATTACATTTTGTTGACCTGCTGAAAACAAAACATGGTACTTTGCGTTGCAAACCAGGCCAAGTCTATTCGATTATTTGATAGAGCCTACATACTCTACAGAGCGTGGCTTTTTAGCATTGTTAGTTAACAAGAAGAATAAGATTAGGATGGAGCGCATTTGGCAAGCACTCGAGGATTATGACTAGCAGCTTACCGGTATCGTTCAAGAGGAAAGTATACAACAGTTGCATCTTACCTGTACTCACCTATGGGGCTGAAACTTGGAGGCTAACTAAGAGGGTTCTACTTCAGTTGAGGACAACGCAGACTGCTATGGAACGAAAAAGATGGCAGGGGTAACATTAAGAGAAAGGAAGCGTGCAGAGTGGTTTGGTTTGGTTTGTGGGGTTTAACGTCCCAAAGCGACACCGGCTATGAGAGACGCCGTAGTGGAGGGCTCCGGAAATTTCGACCACCTGGGGTTCTTTAACGTGCAACTGACATCGCACAGCACACGGGCGCCTTGCTTTTCGCCTCCATCGAAAAGCGGCCGCCGAGGCCGGGATTCGATCCCGCATCCTTGGGAAAAGTAGCCGAGCGCCGTAACCACTGCTCCACCCCGGCGGGGCCGTGCAGAGTGGGTCAGAGAAATAACTCAAGTTACTGACATTCGCGAGTATAGAAAACTGTGTGAGTTGGATTGGATTCATCTTAAAGCAGCGCGAAAACAGAAGACTAAAGCGCTTGTGTCGCCTCCTGTTCCTTTTAGTCTTGTGTTTTCGCGCTGCTTTAAGATGAGTACGGGCATTCTAGTGGAAATTAAAAAGAAGAAATGGACATGGGCAGGACATGTAGTGGAAGAGAGGATAACCGATGGTCGCTGAGGGTAACAAACTGGATTCCAAGGGAAGCAAAGCGTAGCAGGGGGCGGCAGAAAGTTAGGTGGGCGGATAAAGTTAAGTAGTTCGCGGGGTCAAGTGGATGCAGCTAGCACAAAACCGGGTTAATTGGAGATATATGGAGAGTTCTTCGCCCTGCAGTGGGTGTAGTCAGGCTGATGATGATGATGAGTTGATAGCTTCAAAACGCTGTAGTAGCACAGAAGGCGAGGCCGCAAGAATAAAAAAGAACCCCAACAACTTATGTTCTTTTCAAGCAGCACATTTATACGCCACAAAACGCGTAATCAGTTTTGCAAAACAGTATCAAAAGCATTTCTGAGAAGGTGGTACTGCTTTATGGAACTCATTACGGGATCTAATTGATTCACTTTTTTTTTGCGCATAAAGGTGCTGCTTAAGAAGAATAAAATTGGTTGTAAGTATAGCGCTCGTCCTGTTGTTTTCTGTTCTTGTCTTCGCCTTCTATTGCGTTACAGTGTTTTGAAGTTTTGGTACTCTGTAGCCTGCAAGACAAAAACATTAAAGAATTGAAGCGATATATTGACTTGGTTCCGGAATGGCTGAGTGCTCCTCATGCGTATCCTAAGCGCCCTGCAACCTCATCTTGCGTATGCTCTGCGCATCGTACGCCTAACTACAATATCTTGGCCACCTCATTAAACAAAGAACCTGTACTGATTCCAGAAGGTCGAAACATGTTTCCTTATCATGGTCAGGGGGCTTCAATTTGTTCACTACCATTCCTGACCAAACCTTCGTCGAACCCTAGACTATACCGCATATACACTTTGTTCGTGAGTGTTCACGTTGATGCACCTGCGGTTTCTGTTCTATGTTATGTGCGAGTGAACGATAACCGACAATCACGGTTATTTTTACGTCCATGGCTGACAACTGCACGCGCATAGCAACCACGGGCACCGACATGTTTTCATTTAACTGCTGGCATAAGTTTGCCAAAACAATAAAATCTTAGAATTATAATACTATGCGAATTCTAATACTATATTAACGCGATAGCGTTAAGAAGCCCGTTCATCAGTAAAGGCAGCGTCGGCGTTCGGAACGAAAAGTGACGAGCATGGCGCTGTCAGGTGGTCGCTGGCAGTTGGAAGCCGGCAACTGGCATGACCGAGCACTGATTATTGATTGGTTCACAGGAAGGGAAAGGAGCAGTATCTTTCACACTTGTTTCTGTGGACACCTGAACCACACCGTGAGGGAAAGGAGGACGATGAGAGTGAAATTGAAAAGACAGAAAGAGAAGCGGTAGTGGAGGGCTTGGAGTAATTTCGACCGAGCACTGATTCTTCGATGTATTGTGCGGCTTAGCAGGACCATATGTTGTTAGAAAATTGGGGGAGCTGCCAACTACGGTTGCTCATTTGAGGGGGCAAAGTGGAATAAGAATCAACTCTTGTATGCTGATTCAGACACGCTACCCCTAAGCCAGCCCCGCCGCGGTGGTGCAGTGGTAAGACGCCCGACTACTGTGCCTGAGTACCCGGGTTCGAACCCGACCTCGGCGGCTGCGTTTCGATGGAGGCGAAACGACGTGGCGTCCGTGTGCTATGCGATGCCAGCGCACGTTAAAGATCCCCAGGTGGTCGGAATTACTCCGTAGCCCTCCACTACGGCTCCTCTTTCTCTATTTCCACATTAACTCCCACCTTCCTCCCTTCCCTTACGGTGCGGTTCAGGTGTCCACAAAGCACGTGTGACACGCCATTCCTTTCCCGTGAGCTAATTAATAATAATAACAATAATAATAATAATAATAACAATAACACCGCTGATGCCTGCTGTACTAACGCCTACAAGACATCTGGGTCTGCTTCTGCTGCGTCCGGCGGCATTCAAGGAAGCGGCAAATGAAAGACGCCGCACGGACGAATGGATCGGACGCCCGGCGGGGTCCGCTTCGTATATACATGGATGGATGGATGACAACTTTTATTGTCCACCTTAGAGGCCCCTTACTCCCCACCCCCGGCACGCAGGCTTAGGGGATGGGGTCTGGAGCCTCCACGACTACAGGCTAAAAGAGATTTTGACTCGTCGCGGCCCCGGCCCCCAGGCGGACGGCTTGTTTCTGCCGAGCGGGGTCTTCGCTCCGCAGCAGAGTTTCCCAGCTCTCTCTGCTATTATTTTCCTCGACTCCAGGGGAGTCGACGCATTCCCATAGAATGTAGTCGAGAATACCCTTCTCCCCTCATGCTTTAAAAAGATCATTTTCCTGTTCCCCTGGTAGTATGTGAAAGGCCAATACTGGGTTAACGTTGCATGAATCGCCTGGTGACGTCATGGCCTGTCGTGACGCTACATCTAAGTCAACATCAACTAATTTTTGTTTTGTGTTCTCCGTTTTGTTAGTCAGCGCATAGGGATCAGAGACTTGCTACTTTTCGTCTTAGCGACAGGTATGCTGCGCTTTTTCACCATTTCACAGAGTAACTCAGTATCAATTCATCCTGCCACTTCCCCTCTCTTCCGCTCCTCTCCCCAGCTGCACGCTCACAAGCGCTGTCCTCGGTGCAGTCCGCACCGAGTGCACCACTGATAGTGCTAAAGCACGTGCTTTTTTTTGTCTTATTTGTTTTAACTCGGTGCAGTTGGCTTTTTTCCCTACATGATACCTGCTTGATATAATCTATTTATGGCTATGGGTGTGGTGCTCTGCATTTCAGCTTACATGTGGTACCATCTGCGAGCCGCCGCGTCAAATGGCAGATGTTTAACCACGACCTGAGTCGAATGCAGCCCCACTCACTGCGCAAGGCAGCGGAGGCGCCACGCAACGCTCTGAAGCTTTTAAATCGAAGCTAGATTTAGTAATGTTGGTCGTAGGGAAACTTGCCCTTAAGGAGGTTTGATGTTATGACTGGTGGCTGCCGCCTAGAGTGTTGTTTGTTGAAAGTCCAGTTAAGATCACAGTAACCTGAAACTTAACAAGGAGTGAAGCTGTGCGTATTACGCTTAATAATGATACTGTAAGGTGTTTATTGGAGCACCAAGACCGCAAGCAACGTCCGCAAACCAAAGCGACGGGGGTAGCGTTCGAATCAACAGTGCAGTGCCAACAAGGTTCCGGCTCCACTTCGTCTACCTCTTCGGGTTGGCGCGCGAGCTGATGGCGATCGGGATTACTACAATACCCCCAGGCGGAAAAGGAGCCATCCTGGTGACTCATGGTGAGGAAAGGGTAGGGGGATCATAATATGGCTTGAGGCGGTCGACATGTACAGTTTCTCGGCCGCGGCGGCGATGATCTGGAGATGGGTTCAAGGGCTCTGCTACGTAATTGACGGGAGAAGATTGTTCGAGAATGCGGTAAGGTCCACGATAGCGCGATAGGAGTTTGGATGAGAGGCCGGGTGCAGAGGAAGGCACCCAGAGCCAAACGAGGGCACCTGAGGGATATGAAGGCGCTGGATTTGTAGAGTCCCGGTTATGCTTTTGTTGTGCCTGGTTCTCCGTTGTGAAGGAGCGCGCCAGTTGTCGGCATTCTTCGGCAAATGTGTGCGCTTCAGACAGTAGAGTGGTCTCTGAAGCGTCGGGTTGGTAGGGCAGGATAGTATCCATGGTGGACGTGGGTTCACGACCATATAAAAGAAAGAAGGGGGAGAACCCAGTCGTAGTCTGCGTAACCGTATTGTAGGCGTACGTTACGAAAGGCAGCACTTGGTCTCAATTAGAGTGAGCGCTATCAACGTACATGGCTAGCATGTCACTAAGAGTGCGATTAAATCGCTCAGTCATGCCGTTCGTTTGGGGGTGATACGCTGTGGTGCTCCGGTGAATGATCTGGCACTGTTTGAGGAGGGCTTTGACACAGAAACGCACGTCCGCGGTCACTGATCAATTCTTTCGGTGCGCCGTGACGAAGAACGAGGCGATGCAGAATGAACGAAGCAACATCCCGTGCGGTGGCAGACTGTAAGGCCAATGTTTCCATGTAACGAGTTAGGTGGTCAACGGCTACGATGACCCAGCGGTTGTTAGCAAACGTGGTCGGAAGCGGGCCATACAGATCGATACCGACACGGTCAAAAGGGCGGCTGGGGCAAGGCAATGGCTGCAACGGAGCGGCTGGCTGAGGGGATGGATTCTTGCGACGTTGGCAGGCGCTACAGGATCGAATGTACTGACGAATGAAGCGGTACATGCCGCGCCAATAATATCTCATACGCAGTCGAGAATAGGTTTTCATGACACCTGCATGGCCGCATTGGGGATCGGCGTGGAAAGAGGCGCAGATTTCAGCACGGAGATGTCGCGGAATCACGAGAAGCCACTTTCGCCCTGTAGGATGGTAATTGCGGCGGTATAAAAGTCCATCACGAGTGGCGAAGTGGTGGGCCTGACTACGAAGTGCACGTGACGGAGACAGCTCTGCGGGCGTAGACAGGAATGTTAAGAAAGAGGATATCCATGGATCCTTTTGCTGCTCAGATTTCATGTTGGTAATGTTGAGCGGCGACATATCGTAGGCACAAACGAAGCCAGCCGTCGAGTCGTTAGGAAGCGATGAACGGGAAAGGGCATCAGCGTCGGTGTGCTTGCATCCAGATCGATAGATGACGTGGATATCGTACTCCTGAAGACGTAACGCCCAGCGGGCGAGGCGGCCGGAGGGGTCTTTGAGGGAGGATAGCCAACAGAGCGCGTGGTGGTTGGTAACAACGTAGAATGGGCGACCGTAAATATAAGGACGAAACTTGGTAATGGCCCATATGATGGCCAGACACTCCTTTTCGGTCACAGAATAGTTCGATTCCGCTTTCGTGAGGTTACGACTAGCGTACGCGACGACATACTCGGAATATCCAGGTTTCCGTTGAGCAAGAACAGCACCCAGACCTACGCCGCTTGCATCAGTGTGTATTTCGGTCGAGCAGGCAGGGTCAAAATGGCGGAGTATAGGGGGAGAGACCAGTAGACGGCGTAGTGACTGAACGCCGAGGAGAGGTTCGGGCCTCCGGCGAGAAGTTGCGTTAAAGGGGCGATGATACTGGCGAAGTTGCGGATAAAACGGCGGAAATACGAACATAGACCGATAAAACTTCGAAGTTTTTTCAAGGTTGTGGGCTTGGGGAAGTCTGCGAGGGCACGAAGTTTGGTAGGATCCGGTAGAACGCCATCCTTGGATATAACATGACCAAGTATTGTGAGCTTGGTAGCGGCAAAGTGATATTTCTTCAAGTTGAGCTTTAGGCCGGCTTCAGTAAGGCACGTAAGGACACGCTGAAGACGCAGAAGGTGGGAAGGGAAATCTTTCGAGAAAACGACAATGTCATCTAGATAACAAAGACATGTTTCCCATTTGAGCCCACTGAGAATGTTATCCATCATTCTCTCGAAGGTGGCGGGGGCGTTGCACAGTCCGAACGGCATCACATTGAATTCATACAAGCCATCGGAAGTGATGAAGGCTGTTTTCGGGCGGTCAGCGGAAGCCATCGGTACTTGCCAATAGCCAGAGTGCAAATCTAGCGACGAAAAGAACTCCGCTCCTTGCAAACAATCTAGCGCGTCGTCAATTCGTGGTAGTGGGTAAACATCTTTGCGGGTTATCTTATTCAGACGCCGGTAGTCCACACAGAAGCGGATCGTGCCATCTTTCTTCGTCACCAACACGACGGGGGAGGCCGAAAGGCTATGAGATGGTCGTATGATGCCCCGTTGAAGCATATCGGCGGCATTGTCACGAATGACGCGGCGCTCAGTGGGCGACACGCGATATGGTCGCTGCCGCAGGGGAGCATGAGGACCAGTGTCGATTGCATGAGAAACGGTCAAGGCGCGACCCAAGGAGGCTGGGACACGTCGAAAGATGCACTGAAGCGCTGAAGGAGGGCGACTATTTGGTCCCGTTGGGCGGACGGAAGGTCGGTCGCGATAGCTCGATAAAGGGAGTCGACAGGAAGCTCATCACTCGTAGCAGCACAAGACGTCAGGGCAGCGACGTGAGGAAAAACTTCAAGTTCGGAGAACATGTAAGTGCGATCAGGGTCCAGCTCTTCAATGTAGCCGAGGCACTCCCCGCGAAGAACAGCCGTTGGGCAGGGAAAAGGGTTGGAAGCATAGATGACACAGCTGCCATCAGAAATGGTTAGAACGGCGAAAGGAAGAAAGAGGCGGTTATGGTGGGCGGAGGCGAGTTTGGGCGTAAAGAGAACAGGACTAGGGAGGGCAGATGTCGAAATAAGGGGAACGAGAACAGAAGAAAAGGGAGGAATGTCGGTGTCTGCAGCTACAAGGAGTTTAGCAGGGCGCACAGGCGGGTCACACAGGGAAACATTACACACAGGGGAAAGCTCAACTTCAGCACGGGCACAATCAATCACAGCACTGTGAGTTGACAGAAAGTCGTAGCCGAGGATGATGTCGTGGGAGCAGTCGTAAAGCACCACCATCTCGACGAGATATGTAATGTCTTTGATGCAAACTCGTACCGTGCACGCTGCCACAGGGGTGATGCGCTCTGAACTGGCCGTACGAAGCGAAAAGGCAGAAAGCGGCGTCGCGACCTTGCGAATTTTGCAGCGAAGGGCATCACTAATTACGGAAACGGCAGCACCTGTATCCACCAGCGCAAGAACGGGAAAACCTTCTACGAACACTTCAATGACGTTGTTGGGAGAAGGCGGAGGACTTAACGAGTTCGTCAAACGCGCAGTTCTTGCCTCCGGAACTGCGGCATTTAGTTTTCCCTTGCGTAGGGCCCTGTCGCCGGAGCATTGGCGAAATGGAACGACGGCGAGGCGAAGGCGAACGGCGTGTCGAGTACTGAGCCCGAGGTGGAGACGATCCAGAAGAGACGTTGCTCAAGGGCGGCTCGGGATCGTAGTGGTACTGACGGACTGTGTTCTCAGGATGAAGCGGGCGCTGACGGCAAAGGCGAGCGACGTGACCCGGGAGCCCGCAAGCATAGCAAATTGGGCGATTGTCGGCGGTTCGCCATGGGTTCGTAATGCGGCGTCGCGGTCGAGGGATCGGAGACTGAGGGGCCATGAAACGAGGTGGAGCATAAAATGTAGGGCAGTTCTGGTAAGACGATGTTGGAAGCGGACCGCGTGTTCCAGCGGTTACTTGTGCGTAAGTGAGTGGGGCTTGCACAGGAGCGATGGGAACACTAGAAGGCAGCGCTTCGGCGACTTTCTCCTCGATAACTTGGCGGATAGCCGGCGAGATGGATGGCGCGTTGGCCAGCGCTAATTGCGAAGTGCAGACGGTCGGCTGAATTGGATGGAGGAGGGACAGCTGGCGTGCAACTTCTTCGCGGATGAAGTCTTGGATATTCTGCATAAATTGAGACTGTTCCGCAGACGGCGTAGCCAGTGCCAAGCCAGCAATGCCGGCAGGTGTGGCAGCCCGCCGCGTAGGAGCGCGTTGCTTTCGTAGCTCGTCAAACCTCTGGCACAGTGTTATAATGTCGGATACGGAAGTAGGGTCCCTGGCCGACATCATATAGTACGCATCATCAGTGAGACTTTTTAGAATATGTGTGACTCTTTCGGGCTCGGTTTACGTACCGCAGGACGGCCGAAGACATCCGCGAAGTTCTTCTTGAAGACAGACCACGTCGGAAGATCGTCTTCGTGGTTTCGAAACCACAGATTCGCCATGTCCGTGAGGTAGAAGAGGACGTTGCTCAGTTTTATGGAATCGTCCCAGCGGTTGTAAGTGCTGACGCGCTCGAAAGAGGCCAGCCAGTCGTCAACGTCGTGGTCGTCGGTACCACTGAAGAAAGGTGGGTCACGGGGGCGTTGTGCCCCGGGACAGAAGATGGTGGCAGGAGTGGCAGGGATGGGCGTCGATGGTTGGCTGGGAGCGTCCTGCATGGTTGTGACCGAAGGCGGTAGCGTGCGGTTCCGAAGTTCCAGGGTGAAATTTGCGAGGAGGACTGGGGCGACGACCGAACCTCCACCAAGTGTAAGGTGTTTATTGGAGCACCAAGACCGCAAGCAACATCCGCAAACCAAAGCGACGGGGGTAGCGTTCGAATCAACAGTGCAGTGCCAACAAGGCTCCGGCTCCACTTCGTCTACCTTTTCGGGTTGGCGCGCGAGCTGATGGCGATCGGGATTACAATACTTTTATCGCTGTACTGTATTTAGACCAACTATAAAGAGAACACGTCATGGAAGATATTTTCTTTTTACGCTTTACTGGGCCCAATCGAATGTCCTCATAGAAGACAATCAAACAAAACTCGTTGAATGATCCTAGCCGAAATTGAAATTTAAAGGCTTCCTTGTTATCCTCTCTATGTTTTTTTTTAAGTGGGCACACGTGCCGGTCGCCTGTCAGCAGATGCCAGCAGTTATTCGTTGTCTGGGTACTAAAGCCGAGCTAATATTTACGACCGCCAAAATGATGCACTGGGTTTCTTTTAATGTTTTTTTTTGTTTTATTTGGCAGCCATGTTTGCTATTTTCACGTAACTAAGTGTTACGGAAGTATTTTTACAGCTCCGATCGTTAGTGATAGGGGTTGCCCGCATGCCTAATATGCATTATATTCCTACTATAACGCGTACATGGTAAAACTTCTATCAGAGACGACGGTGCATAGTTTTGCTTTTAATGCATTTTTCTCAAGCCACATGGGTGTATTTCGACTATTTTCAAAATTATTGCAGCAACTGCGTGCAGTAATATATACTTAAGGAGCTAGCGCAGAAATGTTTTAAAGGAAAGGATGACGCAAAGTTTAGAGGGCGCACCTGAAATTGTTAACGGAGCGAAAGAAAAACGCAAGTTAATCAACTGAGAAAAAAGTGCTTGTCCAGAATCACCTTATAATTAGGTGTTCGAGGTACACGGTCGTTATTTTGCATTTAGGCAGAGAGGCAGCGAGAAAAGCATTTTGGCTCATCCAAGCATAAAACTGTTAAACTGAACAGATTAAACACTGCCCAGTATAGCGCATCGCCAACTACAAGCAAAAAAAAAAAAACATAACAGTAAGTCACTTTCGGGTGACACAAAGTTTGTTCTCGAAGTTTGGAAACTGCCATCACAATAGGCGTAGAAAAAACAGAAAGTTAGTTTTGTTTACAGACGCCGCTTTTTCCATGGATAGAACGAGCTCGACAAAGCCGAGTGGCAGCCCTTTGTTACCGTCCTGGGAACGGGTCTGTGTACACTGTCTATACGCAGTGCGTTTTATTCTGACAGTTTCTCAGGAAATTGAAAAATTTTTGTGTCCGCCCAACAGCCTTTTCTGGGGGATGTGGGCTCAATTGCAAAAGAAGGAATTGGACAAAAAAAAAAAAAAAACACTTCATTTCAAAATATGACCTGGCATGGTTCTCCGAAAGCGACTGTTTAGAGTGGGAGGGCAGGTACCGTCTCTCTTGCGCTCAAGCTCTTTGCAGTGCGCTAGTGGGGGAAAAAAAAAACAACAACCTGTAAAGCCGGTAAGCTAGTGCGCTCTGAAAAAAAAAAAAAAAACAGCAACAAACAAACAGGACTTTGCAGAACTTTTGCAAACAGTCATTTTTTCTTCCGACTCATTCTCTCTTTTAGTCATTCAAAAAATATCTCATATTATGGCTGCCTTTGGCAACTCCGAGGAAGTATGCCACTTCAGTACTATAGATCTCGTTTGTCGCTTTCTGCCTGTACCTTGCAGGTTTCACAATTAATATTCCAAAAGGGAAGTTTCGTCCTGGTATCCTTCTGCAGGCTCAGTTCGCGGAGTGCCGAACACCGGGAACTCGCACACCGACGAGGCAGGAAGGAACCCTAAAATATCCACGCGTAAAAGGTTTATGACGTCTCAGGAGCTAAAATACGATGATTGGGGCGGGTGGGAGGGGGGGGGGGGGCAGGACCGCATTTCTATTGTTCTTTTCGTAAAACAAAGGTGAGCTGCGATGATATTTATTTTCCTTTTATTTGCGTCGCATTTCCTCTGAACCTTCGAAGAAGAACCTCTGAACAAATGGATTACTCGCGTTGCCCTGAGAGAACCCGGACGAGTCGCACAGGCTTCCCTAAGTGCCTCTGCGTACAGCGTTCGACATGGTGAATTTGATTACTTCGAGAGCTTCTCGGAACGGGCATTACAGAGCGCGCGCCAAACCAAGAACATATAACGAGAAAACGAATGAGCAAGTCAGCCGTGTGCTCGATAGAAAAATCGCGAAAAATGTTCTTCCTTTGAGGACGCCAGGTCACAGCAGCGCTAAGCAAGAAAAAACGGACGCCATACTACCACAAAACAACGAGAAAAATATACTAGGCAGCCAAGAGCAATGACGTCGTCTGCTACGCCTCTCGGGGCTGTCGTCTGCTGCACCGAGATGTCGTCCGCTAAATGGTCCCGAGCGAGTGTACTCGTAGCGAGCCCTGCTGGCGTGTCAAACTTCGTCTGCGAGACGCGCTGCGGCAGCAGCCCGCTGTACTGCCACCAGACGAGAATAAAGGGATCGACAATCACGCCCGAAGCGCGCGTTGCGGGCGGAATCGATGCTTCGGCGATATTGTACCGGGTCGATAATCCATTGTTGTCCTCCTCTCCCCTCTGTCTTACTCCTCCTCTCATTCCCCACAAACGCGAGTGCTGCCCCACCCAACCATGCTACACGGAGTTGTGGGTACATGAAAAGAACTCCGACCGTGCCATCTCAACCTTCAATTCTAGCCAATATTTCCTCCGGCAATTTTTCGCCTTTTTCCCGAACCTCATTCGTAGCGCTTAGCTATGCTTGGATGCTAGCTTCCTCGTGAAGAAAACTTGTTCCAACGAAACTCGCTCGCCCCAGAGAAGATGTTCGGGAGTTCTCGCAAAATCAGTTCTCGCGAGACCACTACACGTACAGGAGGAGGACTGACTTCTTCCTTTCTCGTGTTTTTCCAACAGCTTATTTTTTCTCCTCCCTCTGTTCATGCCTGCATCCTTGTCTGCATGTTAATGTTATTTTTTTAATATGGCGTCTGGTTGGAAGTCCGCCCGATGCCATCGGTTCTTGATTGCGTATGGTATGGCAGTGCTCTCGGAAATAGGATTAGTTCGCCATGTTTGTTTTTTGTGTTATCTGCACTGCGATAATATGCCGAATGCGGTAATCATATCTCACGCGCGAGTGTTCTTCATGTTTGGTTTGGTTTTGTTTGTTGAGTTTAACGTCCCAAAGCGACTTAGGCTATGAGAGACGCCGTAGTGGAGGACTCCGGAAATTTCGACCACTTGGGGTTCTTTAACGTGCACTGACATCACACAGCACACGGGCGCCTTGACGTCAGACAATTCAAACTTACTTTGAAAGTCGTATTTGCACGCGGCTAGGGGCAGGGGCCCTATTCTCGACACACATGGCCGCCGTTCGGCGCCATTTTTTTTCTCTGATTGATTCTCAGAACAGTCACGTGTTTCAAATTTGTGGCGCGAAATTTCGGTGTGTTCAAATGGCTTTTTGCGGTTGCGTAAAAATTACTCGAGCGTGAAAACGGATGCATGGAGGGTATATATAAGTAACTGTGGAGGGAAAACAGAGGTATATGTGATAGAAAGGGAAGCACTTTCGCTTGTGTTACGAATGGGCTGGAATGAACTGCCCACGGACAAGAGCCGACTTCTGAAATCTGATTGGCTGACGTTGTATGGTGGGAAACACGTCATGCATAAACATTTAATGATGACGTCAAAATGACGTTTCATTACGCAAAGGATGTTCTGCCATTGCTGTAAAAGACCAAAGTTGTGTGCCGCATTTTGAACCACTTGAGGCGGCCGCACATAAAACATGGCGAATTCGACGTGTAGTGTAACGGCTGTTAGCTCACCGCAGTTTGGTAGATAGTATGGTGGGTTGTGAAGTAAGCTGACACATCTTGTTGTAATTACAAAAAGCACTGAAACTACGTCATAAGGGAACTTTTCAGCTACGTCATATTTTAGAGGATTAATAATGAAGACGCAGATTTACAGCCTCACGAGGGTTGTAGCCACCCTCCCTTTGCAAATGCTTTGCTCTCATAGAAAAACCATCGATCCGCGCCGTCGTTGCCAAGCGCAGCAATGTGGCTCGCTAACACAAGCGGTTGATCTGCGCGAGACGAGGCATTTCAGAGAGCAACAGAAGGACAAGTTGGGCGAGTTGAAGGTTGTTCGTGACGGTTTTGTGGGCGCTCTTTAACACAGAGATAAAGAAAATATGAGAAATAAAGGCGCCAGTCCCGTGCTTTCTTCTCTTTGTCTCTGTGTTAAACAGCGCCCACAAAATCATCACGAATTTCAGAGAGCGCCGCGATGCTTTATAATTATCAGCCTGATCGGTTCGTGAGTACAACCTGAGGGGTCATATGGTTCGATGGCTGTGCAGGAACTTCGACGCGACAGGCAGCGAGGGATCACCAAAGTCTTTCTTAAACGTTGGCCCTAAACACTGCCTCTTTTGCCTTGCACTATGCACTCACTGCAATGTTAATCAATTGAACAGCCCTTCTACGATGGGCAAAGGAAGTAAAAGTACTCACAGCTTCTATTTTAATAAAGGAATGTATGTGCCATGTACATGGCACATCTTTGCTTGCCAGATGTGATGTGTTTCATTATAAATATTTCTTTTAATATGCATGCGGGCTCACCATTTGCTTATATTTTAGAAAAAGAGATAAGTACTCCGCGGCACGTTATGACGGTACGCTCTAATCATATGATGCAGGTGAGTGACAATTTGTGTCGATTGTTTTTTTTTTTAATACAGCCTAAAATAATCTCCCTTTATTGATTTGCATTTTACCGTTTCGACAGTAAGGCATACGCGCGCGCGGCTTCGCCCTAGCTTCATACCACGATTTCCTTTGTCATATTTCGCTTTCTAACCCTAATCTCCGCTTACCCCCCTCTGCATGTATATGATAGCCTGGGAATCGCCTAATTAACCTTCCTGCTATTCAGTTCTTCTGTTTCGTTCTTGTTCTCGGACATGTTTTACGTTTCGCAAGAGCTTTTTGCGCGCCAGGGCATGAAAATTTAACCGACTATAGTATAAGGCCCAGCGTATGCCAAATTCCACTTCGTGTGTGAAGAAGACTCTCTCTCTCTATATCTGCGCTGCTTTCCGCGCTCTACACAACTCAAGCCGACACAGTATGTTAGAAACTTAAGCAGACTTGGTGACCTGTCAGTAGCTGGTCATAACGCGGCTTTTCGAAAAAGGTGGGTGGGTATCACAGCCAGTAACTAATATTTTGAGACTGCGACCGTTATCCTCAGAGATGGACATTACCGGCTGCGCCGGCGCCTCTTCGTCAGTGCATGGAGCTACTTTGGAAATCTGTCGATTCCTTCTGTTTACGACCAAGTCCTTAAACGTTTCAGTTTCTGCATTTAAAAGCCGCTGATAAGTGAACGTGAGAGGTCGTCGGCGCTTATGAACAGCAATGCTACTTTCCGCTTCCATTTTGCACCAACCCATTGCGAATATTGCGTTGCCGTTCTTGCTCCTCAGCTGAAACTCCCGCAGCCTTTCCGTGCGTAACTGATGCCGAATGTTCGACCGCAACTATGTCATGACACACTAATTCCGCAACGCCACAACATACTTCACTCACCTCACTGCAACCCGAGGCTTCCGAATCGCGGAATGCACCGCAGAGTATCGGTTCCTGCAGCAGCACCGTCGTTTTTCATATTTGGCGTCAATATGTTATAGCAGACGACAGCGCGCTTTTTTCTGTCTCTTTGTTTCTCTTTTCTTCAGAATGCGTAACCCGATTGTGTGCTTACGTAACCTGGCACCGTACTACTACACACGTCACGCGTACGTCACAATGGAGCGAGTCCCCCGCCAACCAGCAGCAAGCTATCCGCCTGGCAGCTGAAGCCGCGAAGAAACACTGTCGCTTCGCCTGTCTTTAGTCGCGGAAGCCCCGGCCTCCGTCCCATAGGCCTGCGTGCCGGGGGCGGGGCCTCCTACATCGGTGGAAAAATAAAGTTCATAACAACAACAACAACCACAACAAAATGGCGAACTGTCGAGAATAGGGCCCTAGATCAAAGCTGTTAGATCATACCTGTCGTGATAGTTTTGACTAGTGAATAGTGAGTTTCAGTATGCATTCCTTGGGTGCTTGTAAGGCTCCTCTATTTTTTCAAAGGTAGCGACAACTAGACGAGCGTCCTTTGGAGGCGTCCAAGGGGTAGCGGTAGCAGACGACTCGCCGCTCTCTTTAGTGCATAAAGCGTACTTTTGAAGCCGGGCTCGGTGCACACACAAAGCATTTAATTCAACAGATTTGTGTCCTACATATGCTGCTCAGGAAGAATCAAAAGACAGGGACAGTAACTTACACTTGCCTGCGCTACATAACCGTCGAAATAAAGCGCGTGCGTTAAACGAGCCACCTCATTCTTCTAATCATTCGCCTTAGTACAGCGGCTAGGAAATTGTTAATTGTGCCTTGAAATTAATAGCGAACTTGGAGTAAAAACACTATTTCACTAAACTTTTTGGGCTCGTTTTCTAACTAAAAAATAGGCATACTGAGAGTGTTCTGCAGCTTTTTGAAACACCGTTGCGCACACAGCTCTAATGCAATGGGCGTCATTGTGTTTGTAACCGTTCGGCAGTACTCCGTTTTACACGCTTTTTGCTTCGAGTTCATTTCGTTTACACAATATTTCAATAGCTTCATTTTGAAGAAAAACTCGGTTTCCCTGCAACTGTGGATTACCAGCCCATGAATACCTTCTAAAAACTAAAAACATATATAAAGAAAGCCGGGTATGATGTTGTTGTTGTTGTTGTTGTGGCTTTAGGAAGAAGGAAAAGAAAATGCACGGGCCTGCTACTGGCTCTGTAGCTAAGCCACCTCCGCTGCCTCGTGCAGACAGAAGAGAAAATAGAGAAGAACGAAAAAGAAGAGGGAGAGAAAGACGCACGCCGCAACAACAGCCATCGTCCACTACCGAAGCAGTGGCGGGTACAATGACGGCCTACAACAGATAAAAATTCGGTGGCAGGCCAGCCCCCGCCGCAAGTGGCGGTAACTTACCTGTCCCAGCCCCCATCAGGGGAGTCCAAACCCTGATGCGTCAGCAAAGCTAACGAATAATGTTTTCTCACTTTCTTTATTTGCTTTATATTTGTTTTCCCTGTAGAGTGTCAGGTGATGTCACCAATAAGCTCGAATTCCGCTTCTTGAAACTTCATGCGTCCCTGTGCGCGTTCAGCGGAACGCGTTGTTCGCATTCGATGCAATGACGGGGGACTCTTCCGTTAAATGAATTACGCAATATCGTTTCACATTCACGAACGGTTTATCATTTATTATGCTGTAAATCTTTCTTTTTTATACAAGGATGCCTAGCATAGGCAAGCATTGGCTATTGATTCCGAACATATAACCAATTTGTACTCTTCACCCAATGTTTCATTTTTCAATTATATCAGTTAACTGGCCAATCGCACACACTTTTTCATAAGCATCCTCAAGCATTGGCTTCTCATTCTTAGAATTTCGACACCTTTCATTTTACATTTTTAATGTATTATTACCTTATTTGATTAATTAACACTCAAAGTTATCTTAATTAGCATCAGCCAGCTCCGAATTTTCATTCAGAGCAATCTGACACCTCTCAATCCACTTTTTCATTTTATTTTCAGTTATTTCAATGAATTGATCAAACGGACATTGGAAACTTTAATTAGCATCATCAAGCATTAGAATTTTGTGCTGACACCTTTGAAACTCCCTTTTCTCCATTTTATAATTTCTTTATTTCATCAAGTACATTGATTTCATTCATGCGACATTGCGTATCACACACAATCAACATCACTAGAACAACAAATTGTTAAAATTTTTCCTACGCAACCCTCAATTATTTACGAGTCGCGGTGCCGTCAACTACTACTACAACAACTACTACTACTACTATACGACGCCGACCGCTTTTCTGCTGAACGAGCTGTATAAAATATCGCTTAATAAATGGTGCCTTCTAGAATGCATGAGGTGCCAGTATTACAAACTTTGTTGCTGTTATCGTCACTGCAAGGAATGGAAAATAATGTTTTCGTGTCTTCCCCACGGTTACGGCAGCCGAATGCACAGCAGCTTGGCATAGTTTCATGTCAAGCGTGCGCTGCAAAAGCTGAGTTCAGACACGTAATTATTGCGTCCACTTAAGCATCAAGTGCTGCGTATACACTCCTAAAAGTGCAATTGAGGCGTATGAAGTACTTTTTGCTTCACTAATCTGCCAATATCACGCTCTCACGCGCAGACCGCCCTGCATTTCAGCGGCGCAGCGAGCACTGCTGGACCTTTTGGGCGGAGCTTGGCGGCGGAGAGGTTAGGTGCTGCTAATCAACCTATCGCAAGGAAGCGCGGCTAGATCAAGACCTTTCACTATATTTAAAATTGCGGATCACGGCACCGTCAAGAAGCGGCCAATGAAAGTTACCATTTATTGCCAGAATTGACTTCTGAAAATCTCTTTTTCTTCTAAGGCGAAGGCCTTTCTAGACTCATGATGAAAATCTCGCGTCTGAAAGATGTATCCGCGTCATTCCCCGAGATTCCGCGAGATGTGTTCGTGATACGAATATTCTGCGAGATTGTCAGTGAGACGTCGCAATAAATTTTAACGACAAAATAATTTCTCCGATAATGACGCGGCAATATGTTCTGACGATGAACCCGAGAAAAGAAAGTAATGAAATTATAACGAGTACTCAAACACGCAAGTTAGAGGAAGAAGTGGAGAGGTGCACAAAAGAGGAAGAAGAGAAGAAGGAGGACAGGCTTTCACCATTACGCACTTAAGCGAAGCTAAGTACAATTCTGTAATTTTTAATTTTCTCCTTTAATTGTCGCTATGGCTGTTACATCTTTAATACAATTTTTTGTCGCGTCTGTCCATTTGATTTTATTTGCCAGATGGTCGTGCATTTATCAACTGTTTTAAACTCGCATACGATTTAGTTTATACGGCCGGAAACTATGCGGAAATACCAAATTATGACCAATTAGAACTGCCGTTTTTTTAAATACATTATTCATTTGGGAATCTTCGCAATTGCTGGTCATACTAAAAAGCACTGCAGAGCGAACACACACACACACACACACACACACACACACACACACACACACACACACACACACACACACACACACACACACACACACACACACACACACACACACACACACACACACACACACACACACACACACACACACACACACACACACACACACACACACACACACACACACACACACACACACACACACACACACACACACACACACACACACACACACACACACACACACACACACACACACACACACACACACACACACACACACACACACACACACACACACACACACACACACACACACACACACACACACACACACACACACACACACACACACACACACACACACACACACACACACACACACACACACACACACACACACACACACACACACACACACACACACACACACACACACACACACACACACACACACACACACACACACGCGCGCGCACGCACACGCACACGCACACGCACACGCACACAGACACACACACACACGCACGCACGCGCACGCACGCACGCACGCACGCACATGCATTTATATACGTCCATTGAAGCCTAACTCTCAGTCTGCCAGGTTCACAGCGCGTCATAGAATTGAAAGCAATGCGTTAGTGCAGAATAGACTAAAACTCCTTGGAAAACTCGTATTCTCAAAGCTAGGACGTGTGGACATACTGTCGCTCTAGTGCAATATCCAATAAGCGGTCTAAAGGAGAATAAATAACCAGTGCTGATCGTAGATGGCAGAAAGTGAAGTGGAACTCAAGAGGCTTCTGATGCGCGTACAAGAACAGAGCGAGAAGTTTGGGCTTAAAGTGAACGTTAAAAAGACAAAGATCATGGCGTCTTGCCCTATGAAGTCCTGGAGCATCAAGGGACAAGAAGTAGAGGCGGTGACAGATTTTCTCTTCTTGGGCTCCAAGATTACCTCGGAAGGAGACTGCAGCCATGAAATCAGGAGACGCCTGCTTCTGGGAAAGAGAGCAATGGTTAGCCTTGACCGCCTAGTAAAGAGCAGAGACATTAGTCTGCCAACCAAGATCCGTATAACTCGTGCTATGGTCTTTCCAGTTGTGATGTATGGATGCGAGAGTTGGACTGTGAAAACGGCTGACCGCTGAAGAATTGACGCGTTTGAATTGTGGTGCTGGCGAAGACTCTTGAGAGTTCCTTGGACTGCCAGAAGATCAAATCAGTCGATATTGTCGACCATAAACCCTGACTGCTCATTGGAGGGTCAAATTCTAAAGTTAAAGCTCAGCTACTTTGGTTATCTGATCAGAAGAGAGGAGTCTCTGGAGAAAGATTTGATGTTGGGAAAGATTGAGAGTCGCGGGAGAATGGGTAGGCAGCGAACGCGATGGTTAGATGGCATCCTCGAGGCAGTGCAGATGAAGTTATGTGATATTAGGAAGATAGTGAAAGACCGGAAAGCGTGGCGTGACATGGTCCATAGGGTCACGAAGAGTCGGACACGACTGAACGACTGAACTGAACTGCTGATCGTAGGCGTGACGCGGTGATCGAAACTCTCAAAGACCTGCTCTGAAAAGTGTTTTCCTCTGGTTTTTCGTAGGGCCATTAAACGCCACTCTACCCAGTTGCTGTCGTCTCTAAATATTTCTTCTTTTACAATTTGTGAACATGTTAACTTTAGTTGGATGTCGTTTCTGCCGAAGGACGCATTCCAGCCTAAAAACGTAACGACTGTTTATTTGGTTAACAGTGGTAGCGGACGAGCATACTGACGCCACACTCGTCTCCGAAGTGGAATGGAAAGCGCCGTACTTCCCAGCCGGGCAGCCTGTTTTTGTAGCCGCCTTCGGTGACGCATGCCTCGGCGGACGCAGCGGTGGCGCTGTGTTTTATCGATGAGGCAGTCCAGCGTGTGGCCATGTTACGCTGGGACGGATGATAACAAAGCGGAGGCTGCGCGGAAGTTTGCGCAGTGTGTATGGCCACACTGTTATCTGGACTAGAAAATACGTATTAGTGACCGCTAAATTTTGATTAAAACACTATACCCTCACTGGAATGAAACTTGTGGCGCCTGAAAGCATGGTTGCCGTCATGATGCAATTAATGGCATTGTATCGTAGCATCTGAGGTCCGATCTCAAGAGTTTACGTTAGGCAGCGAGGCACTGGAAGTGGTAGGCGAATATGTCTACTTAGGACAGGTTGTAACCGCAGATTCGGACCATGAAAAGGAAATACCAAGAAGAATAAGATTGGGATGGAGCGCATTTGGCAAGCACTCGCAGATTATGATTAGCAGCTTACCGGTATCGCTCAAGAGGAAAGTATACAAGAGTTACCTGTACTCACCTATGGGGCTGAAACATGGAAACTAACAAAGAGGGTTCTACTTAAGTTGAGGACAACGTAAAGGGCTATGGAACGAAAAACGGTAGGGGTAAAATTAAGAGATAGAAAGCGTGCAGAGTGGGTCAGAGAAATAACTAAAGTTACTGACATTCTAGTGGAAATTAAGAAGAAGAAATGGACATGGGCAGGACATGTAGTGCGAAGAGAGGATAACCTATGGTCGCTTAAGGTAACAAACTGGATTCCAAGGAAGGGAAAGCGTAGCAGGGGGCGGCAGAAAGTTAGGTGGGCGGATGAGGGTAAGAAGTTCGCAGGGTCAAGTGGATGCAGCTAGCACAGAACCGGGTTAATTGGAGAAATATGGGAGAGGCCTTTGCCCTGCAGTAGGTATAGTCAGGCTGATGATGATGATGATGGTGATGATGATGATGATGTCGATGAATGCAATTTACTTTTGAAATTGACGTCATGGCGTCAGCCGTATTACTTCAGGATAGCTAAGCGGGCGAGTTGGTGATACATTTCCAAAAAAAGATAAAACAAAAAAAAAAAACAGCGCGAACAAACGGGGACTAAAGGAAGAAAACACAGTATTATTTCCACTGTTGCGGCATTGTTTCTGACAGCTCTATTCCCGTTGCCAAGTTGCCTTAGCCTAAGGATAAAGGCCGACTTAAATTTGACCCAAGAGTGCCTTTAGAAGACCTTTCGTTCAGGTCTGTGCTCCTGTAAGGGAGAAGACGTCCGGTACTTCATCATAACGTCTTCCGTTTCCTCATTTTAATTGGTGACGAAACACCTGCGTGCGAGGGTCCGTAGCATGCAGATTTAACATAGTTATTACCAATTCAATAAATTTGGCGTCTAAAACTAGTGTACTGTAAACATGACACACGTATGCAAACATACAATACCCTACAGCAATTGCGTCCTTGTAGGCGCTTCAATATTTAGGGAAAACTTTGTTCTGTTTTTACTTCGGCGTCACAGGGAAAAGAATCGATTAGAAACACCGAAAAACCATACTCAGCATATTTTCGACCTTTTCCTTTCTTTTCTAGGTTGTAGTTGGAAGGCTGGCGTAGTCCTGTGAAAAAGATGTGCGTACGCGTTCAGCGCACGCGCGTGCCCAAGATATTTCTCGATACGTAGATGCAGGGTGGTGCTTCTTCACGAAAATTGCATTCCATACATCTGGGCAACCAGTGCTGTCTGCCTTTTCTCTTAGCATTCCTTCGAGCAGCGCTTCCGCTGCAAGGGCGCAGATGCGTGTAGTGTAGCCCAGTTCTGCTCGAAACATGGCTTGCCCCATCGACAGAAAGAAAACACACACCCGCAAGCCCGCATAGCAGTCTGAGTGATTGCCTGATTTTCCGAGTGCTCGTCGTTGTCTTTGTGTGTCTTTTAACTAGTTTTTCTGGACTCCGTATGCAAACTAGCTGGAAGGGAACATTTTATTCGATACAACGTGCCAAGAATATTGAATGCCTGAGGAACGGTCGCTGAGATGCTAGGCAAGATAAGGAAATTCGGCCACGGAGCTGTGTCCGCTAGTGTACTGAGCGTAAGAGGCTGAAAAGAAACTTCTGTTTATGAGCTACTAAGTACGTGTGATGTCTTCCTGCCTCAGACTCTGCGGTTATAATATTTCCGTTAAGTTTATACTCTAGTTACCGGTGCTGATTGAAGAATTTATGCGGCTATATATGCGGTCCACAAGAATCCTTGCGTATGGAGGGAAGAAAACGTCTACTGTATAGACGGAAAATATATGTGAACCTCTACTACCACGAGAGAAATTGTGAGGAAAGGGCTCTAGAGGTCTACTCTGCTGCTATCCGAAACTGGGGACAAGCATAAATGCAAGGCCGAACCACTGAGTAATGCTATTCATATAGCGAGTTTTTGCATAAGTCCTAAAAAATTATAGAGGGCACTTTGGACTACAAAAGTGCGATGAGACGAAAGCCTGTAAGCGCGGTAATGAGCCCTCCACCACGGCACCTGTCTCTCTCTGTCTTTCTTCTTTGACTCCGCCTCCGCCGAGAATTGTGACAGATACTGCGTCTTCTCTTACCTGTAAATCCATCCGAAACGCCGCTGATTCCTGCTATACTGTACCTGTTTCGGTATGCTCAGCGGTGCGGCGTTCAAATAAGCGCCAAATAAAAGGCGCCGCACGGCGCCCGGCTATTCAGCTTCGCAGTGTGGATCACCTGATGTTATCCGTTATGACCAGACGTGACGTCTTGAGGACGTCACCAGGTTATGACGTCACAGTCTCGCGTCACAAAAATAGAGAAGAAAGCAAAAGAAGAGCGAGAGAAAGACGCGCGCCGCAACAACAGCCGTCGTCCACCACCTAAGCGTTGGCGGGTGCACTGACTGCCTACAACAGATAAAATTTCGGCAGGTGGCTAGCCCCCGAGAGAGATGGTGAATGGTGGCTGTTCCTGGCTCTATGGGGCTGGGACGGTAGGTCAACGCCTCTTGCGGCTGGGGCGCGAGACTCCACGGCATATTCTGATACTGTGACGTCACCAGGTGGTGACGTCACAGTCTCGCGGTATGCCGTGGAATCTCGCGGAAACTTCTCGCGGACGCACGAACGGACGGACACGCTGACGTGTCATGATTATTAAATAAAGGATTTCGCCTTAAAACCTTAATTATAAATCGTCCACATACAAAGTAGTACGGCTGAAGCAGTTAACAGGTTGCGCTGTTTTGGTATGCAATTTTTCAATAGCAGAACAATCGTTGTTACACCGCTAGTTTATTTATTCCACGGATTCATCGGAAATGAAAAAAAAAAAACAAAAAAACACAGCGGTTGGGTGTAGCTTTTTGGGAAATATTTCTGGCTAAATACAGATGGGATTTCGCCCATCGAGCATTATCTCCTCTGACTTTCAGTGCATGCTGAAATGTAAAGGGGGCAATATGTCTGCATAGACAAGGCCTGGAGCTGCTAATCAAAATTGAAGCCTCAAATAAAATCGGGTCGCTTGCTTGTGTTCGGTTGCCGTGAGTTAAGCGGAGATAATTTCACGTTAGCTTCTCTCTTCTTATTCTTACAGCACAGAGTGGCCCGCTGCGCCTCCAGGGAGTGCTGATGAAGAGAGGTCGCCGTCGTCGCCACCGACTACTCAGCGACAAAAAAAGCTGGAGCGTCAGGTAACCCTCCCTGGATGATTGATTGATTGATTGATTGATTGATTGATTGATTGATTGATTGATTGATTGATTGATTGATTGAAACCTTTATTGAGTGCATGGAAATTCTCAGAGTTGTGGGTGGTCCGCCTATTCCGGCAGCCCAGTGGCCTGCGCCACAGCGCCGGATGAGAATTTGTTGCCTGTGTGAATGGTGCATGAACAGGCCCATTGGCGTCAGTTCAAGCTAAAGAAGGACTTTGAACTGAGCAGTTTAAACATGCGGATGTAGGAGCTGCACTACCCCCCACCCCTCTTCCTTCTTGTGGAATGGCGGGAATTGTATTCGGATCAAGTGGCTGATATCAATGAGAAAGAGAGGGTCAAAGTTACAGTATTGACTCTTCGCTTTTTGTTTGTATATCTACCATGGCCTTGTGTGAGAGAGTGCAATGGTAGCGAAGGGGGTGATGGCAGACAGAGACAAATGTTACAGCACAGGCGGCTTTATGACCATGGACTTGTTGTAGACAGTAGTCCTGAACGATGTAGTTTCGAGGTGCATCTGGACTTTTATAGTTATCCAGATCTTACAAAATTGTAAGATGTCTTACAATGGCTATAATTACAACTAGTATAGATGTCCTTCTCACCTGGGGACAACTTAAGACACAAAAACGAAATAGCGTTCCATGCGCGTCGGACTGACTGGCGCCTTTTGCTTGCGTTCAGACGCTAAACACGCTGAGAGGCGCCGCCATAAAAAACTCTGCTGTGCAGCATACTGTAGGTTGATGTAGTACACAATCTGGATCCAAACATGAGTTTCAATTATATATTGATATTTTTGAGAACTCCACTCAGGTTTTATTTATCTCTAGAACTTCAGTTCAGTTCAGGCGTTCAGTCGTGTCCGACTCTTCGTGACCCTATGGACCATGTCACGCCACGCTTTCCGGTCTCTCACTATCTTCTTAACATCACATAGCTTCATCTGCAATGCCTCGAGAATGCCATCTAACCATCGCGTTCGCTGCCTACCCCTTCTCCGGCGACCCTCAACCTTTCCCAACATCAAATCTTTCTCCAGCGACTCCTCTCTTCTCATCAGATGACCAAAGTAGCTGAGCTTTAACTTTAGAATTTGACCCTCCAATGAGCAGTCAGGGTTTATGGTCGACAATATCGACTGATTTGATCTTCTGGCAGTCCAAGGAACTCTTAAGAGTCTTCGCCAGCACCACAATTCAAACGCGTCAATTCTTCGGCGGTCAGCCTTTTTCACAGTCCAACTCTCGCATCCTTACATCACAACTGGAAAGACCATAGCACGGGTTATACGGATCTTGGTTGGCAGACTAATGTCTCTGCTCTTTACTAGGCGGTCAAGGCTAACCATGGCTCTCTTTCCCAGAAGCAGGCGTCTCCTAATTTCATGGCTGCAGTCTCCTTCCGAGGTAATCTTGGTGCCCAAGAACAGAAAATCTGTCACAGCTTCCACTTTTTGTCCATTGATGCTCCAGGACTTGATAGGGCAAGACGCCATGATCTTCGTCTTTTTAATGTTCAGTTTAAGCCCAAACTTCTCACTCTCTTCTTGTACGCGCATCAGAAGTCTCTTGAGATCCAATTCACTTTCTGCCATTAAAGTGGTATCATCCGCATATCTAAGGTTGTTGATGCGTTTTCCAGCGATCTTCACTCCAGCTGAAGACTCGTCCAGACCGGCCTTCCTCATGATGCACTCTGCATATAGGTTAAATAGGCAGGGCGACAGTATGCAGCCTTGCCTCACCCCTTTCTCAATCGGAAACCAATCAGTAAGACCATGCCCAGTTCTGACTGTGGCCTCTTGCCCTTCATAAAGGTTCCTGAGGAGACAGATGAGGTGAATTGGAACTCCCATCTCTTGGAGAGCTTGCCACAATCTGCTGTGATCTACGCAGTCAAACGCTTTCGCATAATCAATAAAGCAGAAGTAAATGGGTTTCTGGAACTCTCTTGCTTTTTCCATGATCCAGCGAAGGTTGGCAATTTGGTCTCTAGTTCCTCTGCCCTTGCGAAACCCAGCTTGCACGTCCGGAAGCTCCCGATCCACATACTGCTGCAGCCTACCTTGCAGGATTTTTAACATCACCTTGCTAGCATGCGAAATAAGCGCGATCGTGCGGTAGTTGGAACAATCTTTGGCACTGCCTTTCTTTGGAATGGGGATGTAAACTGACCTCCTCCAATCCTGTGGCCACTGCAGGGTTGTCCAAATCTTTTGACATAATGTATGCAGTGTGTTAACAGCGTCGTGGTTGAGGTTTTGAAGCAACTCAGCTGGAATACCATCAATTCCGCTAGCTTTGTTCTTAGCAGGGCTGGCTAAGGCCCATTCAACTTCACTCTTCAGGATGCCCGGCTCGAGATCAGTAATCACAACCGTCCTATGTTGGGTTTGCACATCCGGGTCCTTCTTGTACAGTTCTTCTGTGTATTCCTGCCACCTCTTCTTTATCTCTGAGGCTTCAGTGAGGTCCTTGCCTCGTTTGTTCTTTATCACGCCCAGCTTAGCACAGAAGCTTCCTTTGATATCTTTGATTGTCTTATACAGAGCTCTTGTGTTCCTTAATTGGCTGTTGTCCTCAACTGCTTGACACTGTACGTTCAAGAAGGCATTCTTATCTCTCCTTGCTATTTTCTGAAAATTCGCATTGAGAACCTTGTATCTTTCTCTTTCGCCCATACCTTTTGCCATTCTCCTTTCCTCAGCTATTTGCAAAGCCTCTTCAGATAACCAGTTTGCTTTTTTGCATTTCTTTTGCTTTGGAACTACCTTAGTAGCAACTTCTTGTATTATATCACGAACATCAGTCCACATCTCTTCGGGCTCTTTGTCTTCTAGATCTAAATCTTGAAATCGATTGCTCACTTCCACAGCATATTCTAATGGAATCTGATCCAGATCATACCTGAAAGGCCTTCTAGTTTTCTGCGTTTTCCTCAATCGAAGCTTAATTTTGGCAACAATAAGCTGATGATCGGTGCCACAATCGGCCCCAGGCCTTGTTTTTACTGCTTGTATAGCGCTTCTCCATCTCTGCCGGCAAATAATATAATCGATCTGATTCCTGTACAGACCAACGGGTGAAATCCATGTGTACAGGCGCCTCTTGTGCTGTTGAAAATGAGTATTCGCTATGGTCAGGTTGTTTTCTTGACAGAACTCTACTAGCCTCTGCCCAGCTTCATTTGGCTCACCAAGACCGAACTTGCCTGTAATTCCGGATATTTCTTCACTCCCGACCTTAGCATTCCAGTCTCCTATGAGAAAAACTACGTCTGATGATGGGGTGCGGTCTAAAAGGCATTGTAGGTCCGCATAAAATCTCTCAACGTCAGCTTCTTCAGCTGCAGTGGTCGGTGCATAGACTTGGATAACTGTTATGTTGAAAGGGTGACCTTGGATCCGAAGTGAAATCATTCGGTCGTTTTTGGGGTTGTACCCTAGCACTGCTTTGCCCATTCTTCTGTTTACTATGAGAGCGACCCCATTCCTTCTCTTGGATTCGTGCCCACAATAAAGGACATAATGGTCGCCGGAGTTAAATTCTCCCATTCCGGTCCACTTGAGCTCGCTGATACCCAATATATCAATGTTCAATCTGTCCATTTCTCGCTTGACGATATCCAGTTTACCTTGCGTCATAGATCTTACATTCCATGTTGCTATGTGATATATCTCCTTAGGGGGAACCAAATAAACAGTGATATTGAGCGCAGCATTGCAGGTTGGGAAAGAGAAGCAGACTCTAGATCGCCCTAACGACGAACGGTGCAAGCCTTGCCTTGCCTGTTGTACCTTAAGATGCGGACGTGCTTTTTTTGTGACCAAGGGTCACCCGTGTCGAGGTAGGGCTCTGTCACATTCTCGAAATGTCATCGGGATAGTTTCACGTTTACAATTACACGTTTAATATCTCGCACAACTCGTGTTTAAAAAAAAATTGTTTATTCTTTTATGCGTTAGTATAAACCTGCGAGTCCAGGATGTATTATTGTGCCTAAACATTATAGCTAACATAATCATTAATAAAATACAACCAATCGTCATAAAAGTACGTACTATCTCAGACATACAGCCCACCATGCCGTAAATCACCATGCATACTTCGCGTTGTCATATCTTTCACTGCTCATTAAGAAGTCATCTAAGCAGATCAAAAAGCGCGAGCCATACCGACGACTTCGTTTATTTATAGAGTGACGACTTATTCGCTTGCAACTTATGCGCTTTTTTTTTTTGAAACCCCTGTCACCTGGTAATTCGTTAGCTAAATGTAGTTTGACTTCTCAAACGCGGTTAAAGTTGTTGAACCACCGGAACATTTATTGGAGTCAACATTTCAGTTTATTTAAAAAATCTCGCATTTCTCCCCCTTTTTTTGCTACATCACTGCCTTTCTTTGGTAATGCTGATCGCAATCTATAATGGGATTTACTGTCTAGAGACATGTGCCTGTGGGCAGGCTAGAGAGTTTTAAGTAGTTCAGTGTTCAGCCTCCAAGCTAGAAGTGTAATTAGGTTGATAACCACTTCCATGTTAAGGTAGCAAAACTTTTCTGAAGTGAACTCTCACGCAATGGAGAAGATGACTGCTACTGGGCATGCCTAGCGCACACTGCCTAAAGCCACAATTACAGATGCTGCTGAGGCGCACTGCGTCAAGAAGAAATAGTGCACTTCCTCTCGAAGTAAACTTTAAGGTTCGCGAAGAATTAAAGGACTTGCCTTCGAGGCATAAGGATGCTGCCCTTTACATTGCTGAACTCGACTGGATTCCTTTAAAATGGCTTCGTTTGGTTTCGTTCTTTTTGTATTATTTTACTTGCAATGGCTCCTTTCCTTTTATTTTTCTATCACTTATATTTTTTTGTCATCCTTCTTACTTTATTTTATCTTGAGCCTCTTTTTGTACATCGTAGCTACTTGCTGAAGTGCAGAATTTAATTTTCCTGGCAGAAATCTCATCGGTACGACTTTGCGGAAGACATAAGCCTGGTGTGTGTCAAATGTGGATAAACTAACAGTAGAGTTGCACATTTTGCTGAAATGTACAGCATATCCAGGCGCGATGTTGTCTTTACACAATTGAACCATTTAGTTTAGGTAAATCCCATTTACATAGGATTGTATGTAAGCATATTTGTTTTTGTTGTCGTTACGCGCATTCTCTTGTTAATTTATCTAATTAAACGCTTCAATTTAAAATTTTCTCCCCGACAACTTTTATGCGAAGAGTAATTTTATGGTGTAGGTTGTAAGTTGTAGTGTTAAACACAAGGAAAGAGCAGAGGGGTCTAGGAATGAATGCGAGTTAACGATATCGTACCCGTGAACAAGAACAAAATGGGTATATGCAAAACGTGGAATGCAATATAAGGTTGTCATTAAGACCAGACTCCAAAAGCAGGCAAGCGCAGCAGGGGTGGTAGGAACTTTGGTGGAAGCACGAGATTAGTGAGTCTTCAGGGATTGAGTGTATGCACATGGCGAGTCAAACGCGAGTTAGTTAATCCGGTATATATGAGGGAGTCATCGTCCTTGCGGCAGGTGTAGTCATGATGTATGTCAGAAGAGTTCACGAAAGGAATGAAAGGCGCAGCACAGACGCCTGGATAAGACGCCCGGAGGTGTCAGCTTAGTATATGCGTGAATCACCTGGTGGTGTCATCGGTCATGACCGGATGTGGCGTCATGATGACGTCAGTTGTGGTTATTATACGTGACCAGATGTGACATTATGATGACGTCAATTCGGTCATGACATCACGTCCGGTCATGGCCGATGACGTCACTAGCGATGACATCCCTATCTCGCGGTATCCCGCGGAATCTCGTGAATAAGTGTGACACCTCTCGCGGACGGACACTGATGAGCCTATAGAGGCTTACGGCTTAATAACTACAGGTAGGGACATTCTAGTTGAAATCAAGAAATGGGCACGAGCGGGACACATGGGGTAAAGAGAATAACCGATGGTCGCTAAGGGTGATAAATTGGATTCCAAGGGAAAGAATGCGTAGCAGGGGGAGGCAGAGAATTAGGTGGGTAAATGAGATTAAGTTGGCAGGGTCACTTGGATGCAGAGTTAGCACAGGACCGGGTTGTTTGGAGAAACGAGGGAGAGGTTCAGCAAAGTGGTTGTTTGGGCGTGTTGCGCTCGTTTGCCTCTCGTCTCTTTCACCGTCCTCCTCTGGTTGTGCGCTTCAACTGTATGTCATGGGAGAGGTCTTTGCTCTGCAGAGGGTATAGTCCGGCTGATAGTGAAGCATGCCTGTGGGTTGATCAGGCCGTCCACCGGCGCCCGGACGTCAAGTTCACGGGTAAGTTTATGACCACGCTCATTACCGTTCGGCATAAATGATTGCAAATGTCAATGAGAATATACCACTGCTGTCCCACTTCTCTCACCTATTGCTAAACAACCTCCCATTTTAGTTCGCAACATGTTATCAGTACCTGACATCTTTCACTGACATGATCTATCTTATAATCAATGCATTGATTACGTCAACCCTGAGGCTAGCTAGTCGTAACGATACTCTGGAATACATTAATGGCAATGTTTCCCTTTTACTAGCATCTCTACTCTATTAATACAAACAACTTACATTCGTGAATAGGTTCAATACACATCGTCAGTTCAAGATGACAGGTGCGCCAGTCTTGCCATCCCTAGATACTCTCAAATATCTCTCCGCATACTTGAACTTGACGACCTACCAGAGGACAGCCATGTAAGCCAGCGTTCTCACGCAGGCCTTTGTAATGGCTTACAGGACGCTCATTTTTCTTGGTCTTCATTATAAAAATACCTTTACGATTCCGCATTAGGTTCTTTTCCCATTCCAGCGCCACCATGGGTTCCATTTTTAAATCACTATAATTACTATTAATCACCTAATCACTGCCATCATAACTAAACCGCAATCCTGCGTCGTTAGCAAGCATTGTTAGAATGGTACTGGCAACTTATAACTGCAGAACAAAAACTGTTTTATAATGCATTGTTTTAATTGTCAGTATGCTTCATGTTATAGCTGTTTTTCGTTTCACATTTCATGCGTAATTCAGTTCCTGAGTTAGCTACGTGGCAACCTGTTGAGAACTGCTGAATAATCTAACTAAGTCATATTATCCTTTCCATCCGAACGTGTCCAGAAATGTTTTTATGCATTTTGTGTTCTATATTTTGTATTTCCCGCCACATTTTTCATTTTGCTCCCCTCCCTTTTTTTGCTATGTACTATTGTACTCTGAAGGCATCACAGATAAACTGATAAATAAATACTCCATATGAAGAAGGCTTCTCCGCTGGATGTCTAATTAGTAACTGTAGAAATACGAATATAATCAGTCATCCCTTTTAATGGGCATATATAGTCTTTGCTGTGAAGAAGACTTCATCCCTTTAGAGATTTGAAGAGGCCCAAGGTCTAATGTTAAATCTTTTTTTCTCTTTTTCAGCTTAAGAAATGATTGTGAATTAAATCGAATTGTTGCCTTAAGAGCATTATTAGCCCTATCTGATACAAAAATCTTAGCTTTACATAGTTCTTGTGACTTTTTTAAGAAGCTGCTTTCAAGGGTTTACGCTCCTGCGTTTTCATTTTTAATATCAAGTTTCGCCAGCAAATCGAACTCATTTATCAAATAGCTGTAAAAAGGACAGGTTGCCTCCTGCCTTTTCTCGTTCTGCTGCATGCCTTTTTTTCGTATTCTTACATACCTCAAGAAATCGACGTAATTCAGTTTTGGTAGTGCGATGAACCAGAATGATATAGGTCGTCGTCTGCTGTTCGCCTTTTTCACGCACCACAAACTTTTATATATTAGCCGATTTGCCGAAGGCACATGAAGCAATAAAGAACCGGTGCAGCGAATCCTTCAAGAGCCCAATCAAAATAACTGCATCGTATGTACGAAGAGCAAGCCAGGTACAAGCAAGTAAAAAAAAAAGCAATCTGTTATTTAACTTTGTACTTGCAACATTCGTTTTGCCTCCACTGCTGCGCGGGCTTTTCTGATAGGCTTCTGCAAGGCAGGGAAGGTCGGGCACCGAATGCGTATCGGGATAAGTGAGCTATACTCATAACTCACCTTGAAGTTTGATAGGGCTTCTAAACGGCCGGGTAGAAATATTCGCGATGCCCGAAGTTTGCTCTCGACGTATTTCTTTTGAATGCTTTGTTTTTTTCTACTATCAAACCTTGGAGAAGCTTGCTGCCTGACAACCTGCTTTTTTGCTTTGAACTCCATACGTGTCGGCGCGGTTTCTAGCTCGCTATATGTTACGTTTATACTCGAACATCGGATGCATCCGAAACCTGCCCTCGATGTAGCCTTCTCCCCTCTTTCCCATTCTCCCTCCTTCTTCTCCATCTTACCTTTCTCACTTGCTCGGGTCTATCGCATGCAGCGGAAGACTTGTGCTTCTGTTGGCGTTTTTACGTGTAAAGTGCAAGGTGGCTTTCCCTCTGACAGGCTTCGTTATGAAGCAGCCGCTGTATTAAGAGTGATGGGCCCGGTCAGTCGAGCGAAACGTGCAGTACGTCGCGCCTTTCCCGGACGGCTCCTATAGCAGCCCTGTGCTCTCCCTGATCCAAAGCATAAGCAGAAAGTCTTCTTTCTTAGCCAGCGAACGGCTACTACCTCGGCTGCCTGCTCTTCTGTCGGGTGCTCTCTGAGAGAGTGATATAGAGAGAAAGAGAAGCTAAGGGGGCGCCTCGTAGTGAGAGAACGGAGAATCTGTTTCCATTCGCGCATCGCTCTCGGCTCGGCAGTCCGGCTAGTTTTCGCCGTTTCCCTACCACAGCTTGCTATCGTTTTTTTTTTCTTTCCTCCACCCTCTCTCACTCCTTTCTCTCCCCCTTAGCAGACCTTTCGGTATTGCTTCTGGATGAGTTGCTCGGCGTTCTATTACCCCGTGACTACCCCACCCCCCCCCCCCCCCCCCCTCTTCCTGCATGCTCTTTTCGCCCAAATGCCCGAGCAGCCAAGCAAAGTAATGTCGCAGGAAAAGATGGCTGCCATGCATGGCTACTGTGACTGCTTGCGTCTCACGAGAAAACTGCTGGACGCTTTGCACTGAGCGAGCCATCGCTGGCGGGTAGCTTTCGGAATAAATATTCATATCGCGCGCGCCCGCCGCTGTTCACTTTGTACGCAACACTGATCTTTCTATTGGTTGCTGGATGTCTTGTTCTTTTCTTTTTTCTTTTTTATGGAGGAAGAGGGCGGGGGGGGGGGGGGGGGGGCAGTTTTCTTTTTTTTTTTTTTTTGTTCATAACGGATCAGCTTTTCACTCTGAGCGTCGCCAGTATACAAATGCTGGTTTATCACCGCTTTTGTGTAAATAATGGGAGTTCTTTAGCGGCCACTTCCAGCGCGATGCACTAGTTTTCACTTTGCCGGTGTGGATATATTTCCGCGCAATTTCTCTTATTTCCATCCGCAAGTATATTTTTTTTTTTATGATGGCGCGCTTCAGTATGCGATCTCTGCTCCAAACAGATAAGTATACAGCAAGCGTATTGATTATCACTGCATGAGCGGACAGATTTCAGCCACTGGGGCTAATCAGCTAGTATACAGCAAGCGTATTGATTATCACTGCATGAGCGGACAGATTTCAGCCACTGGGGCTAATCTGCTTACGTGCGTACGTTATCGCTTTTTGTAAGCAGCGGCCCACTGGTGATAGTGTAGAGGATGTCAGTTAGAGCGCAGGCCGAAAGTGAAAAATAAAAATTAAAAACTCAGCAATTGCTCACTTTCGCACACAAACCAGCGTCTGGTCCTATTTACAGCTATATTGTAACCAGAGAGAACTTATTTTTGGTTCAGTAGAATAAGACTGCCTTCGGAATTAGCTTACATTTCGGCCAAAACCTAAACGTTCTTGTGGCTTATAATAAAGCTATATTATTTCGGTCAGAAGTTTTTTTCGACATTCTATTGTGATGGCTTCGCATATCTTTAAGGAGATCATTTATTTCTTTCCTCGGGACTCATCACCCATCCTTGGCTGATGTCTCATCGTTAGCCCGTGTCAGATCAACACAGGACAAAAATGGCAGAAAATAAGCAACGTACAAAAGTTTGGCGAAAACACAAGAAGTTAAAGTAAATTATAAAGGGCATGGCAGAAAGATGGGCACCTTATTCCGCGCCATAGGTCATTCAAGTAAATATTCGGCCAGTCGCCGCCCGCAGGGTGGAAAAACATTTACTATAGACATCTTCTACATCTCTGATTTGTTATTTTATTTGCTGTATATTTATGCAGTTCTAGCAAGGGCACGGCCGGACGCAAATTTGTTATCCTTTCCAGACAGTGCTGGAGCTACGCTGCGTGTCAGAATTTTCAAGCGCGATTTGTTGCTCGGCTCCAACTCGGCTTCGGTGCTGTCTCCAAGCTTGGATGCCGAGTTTACCTCACCTCAGCGTGATTGATGCGCGAGGTCGAGTTCGATGCGCATTTATTGCGTTCGGCGTTGATGCCTGTGCGGTCGTCGTCCTCGAAGACGCAAAAAAGCAGCAAAGACGCGCTGGCTATCTTCGCTTTCCTTAGCCGAAGGAACCAAGTAGCCCGAGAACGAAATAAAAAATACTTACGACACCGCAGACAGGGTAAGCCTAGAAGACATTTTATGTGTTAGTAGTTGCTGCATCCCATGTCTAGGTGTGCTGTTTGCTTGTTTTTCTTCTTCTAGCACACACACAAAAAAAGAAGAGTGAGTTTTGCGTGGTTTATGATAGCATTTCGATCTCAGTAGAATTTTAAAGTGGACATGGAGAGGCACTTTAATCTAATCGATCAGGGAGTACCTGCAAATAAAGACAGAAGAGCTTATGAACGCTGAGTTAAAGCTCATCAGAACTAAAGCGTTAAAAATAAAACGTCCTTTCAAGAGATAAACATTCTCAGCCTTGATTTGGCGTTTTTAGAAAACTGGTGGCGAAGTTGCCTTAAAATATAATTTCTATTTAGAGCGCCCTTAAATGGCGCTAGTCAACGGCGGCATTTCTTTACACGTCATACGATTTGGTAGTGACATTGAAATGTTTTTACAAAATGACTAACAAAAAGTTATAAATTATGATATGATTACTTCTATTGCATTATTCCGATAACGTTAATAATTGAATGGTTTGCAATTTAACAAATCGTGCATTTCGAAGAAGGTCAAGTGAAAGCTGCCGGCATGGTGCTTATTACAAAAGTTTAGGATTACCCAAAAATCTCTACTCTTTGGATGGAGCTGCAAAACATTATATTATCCTTTAGGATAATACAATGTGTACAGCTATGAGTAATGTGAAATAATGAATTAAGCTACGCTTAGGAATCTGATGCCTAATATACTGACACTTAATATTTTCATAGGCTTTCATGAAGTAAAAAAGTTATAATACGCGTATAGTCGTACAAGACAAAAAAAAAAAAAGACGAAGCTTGTCAACAAAAATTTGTGTTTTCAGACGAAATATACCTTCGATACGACCTGACACACAATAGTGATGGTATGATTGTTGTGTACTAAACTTAAATTTCATAATATAAATGATTGCCTTTCCACCGCCTTTTTAACCAGAATAATCTATATGTATGTCTATTACTATCTTTTATATAATTCAAAAGCTTAAGCGTCGCCTTCTTTAACTACATTTCCTTGGCTATGCAAGAAGCTAGCATCATTTCATTTGCCAGAAAAGCGTTCGCATTTTTACAGCGCCGCTTTCGTCATGGCCCCGCCACATGAATTTAATGGCTAACAGCTCTATTGCCTGGTCAAAGCTACAATATGCATTGCCCACCTGAAACCACCATTAGGCCTGCCATTAGAGTGTACCATTACAGTATACTGAGAAGTACACTCTAGTCAACTCAAAACAAACTATCCAGATTCATTCCTTATTCGCACTGAGACAATATTAGTGAGCCATTTTTGAAAGTGGAATTTGGTTTATTAAGGTCTCTTACTTCATTACCGTATTACTGGAATTGGCTTATATCATAAACGTCTGCATATTTTCATGAGCTGCGCATTCTAAGTTTTCCAACCAGCCCGCATATTTCACCGCATTCGTCACCTTTTCCCATTTTCTCGACTCCTGTAGGCATTGTCACCTTCGCTGCTTCAGTATATGCATCTACATACTAGAATCACCTATCCAAAGACATCACTATCTTCACTTGTTCATCTCTCTTGAAGAAATTGTTACTAAATTTTTGATTGTTTCTTGGTCACAGCGATGGTGTATCCACCGATAATTACGTAATACAGCTAATGGTATCTATGGTAATACAATGAAATGAAATGATACCGTTCGCTTTAGCTTCATGTTAATGTCACTTCTTCGTGGTTGTTTCGGCGGCGGACTTTCGTTTGCGAGAATGTCGGTGTTGCACGTTTTGTTTGGGAAAATGCTGCAGGTTAATCCAAGTACAACGCGAGAACTTGAAAAGATTGTTTTCTATGAACACTGACTGCAATGATTGTCGATACATTACGCTAAACCGTGAACAAAATACAGTGAAAAATATTAAATTAGCTGCACGTTTCAATTGCTGTTAGACATCATAAGCATCAAGAAAAAAAGCACGCACAAAAAACCTTTGCACTTCGCATACATGCGCACACAATAAAGTGCCCCGTGTATGTCCCTTGTGTCTAGAAGCGCTATGGAACATAACGTGTAGTCACTAACCCTCACTCTCACCCTGTTAAAATAAAATACCGCACCGAAGTTTCACAAGAAAACTGACTATGATTAAAAATAGACGGAAAATTTCGTTACCATCTGCTTCCATGGGTGCCCATTGAATTGCGCCGTCCGAATGTACGGCTTCAATCACTCTCACAAAGCCCAGCGTGGGTGTCACAGAATCCCAACCAGTGCAGTGTTAGAATTGGGACAAAAGAGTTTGTTTTTAAACTGCGAGAGTCCCTCTTTCTTGCCCGGCTGGGAGAGCCTATATACTTTCATTACCTTAAATGCCAGAATCTACTGCACATCTAGGCGGTAGAGACATATAGTCAAAGGCTATAGGCTGAAATGAACTTTGAAGAAACATTCAGTGGAACATTGCCTTGGTTGAAGCGTCAACGCATCTGTGAATGGATGCTGCTCAAAGCTTTGGCATAAAATTTATGTTAAAGAAACTGCCAAAAATGCGAGGCCGAAAGAAAATGAGGTAAAACACACACACACACACACACACACACACACACACACACACACACACACACACACACACACACACACACACACACACACACACACACACACGCACACGCACACGCACACGCACACGCACACGCACACACACACGCACACGCACACACACACACGCACGCACGCACGCACGCACGCACACACACGCACGCACGCACGCACGCACGCACACACACACACACACACACACACACACACACACACACACACACACACACACACACACACACACACACACACACACACACACACACACACACACACACACACACACACACACACACACACACACACACACACACACACACACACACACACACACACACACACACACACACACACACACAACGCAGTTTCATTAAGACTAAAACATTTTCAAAGATGAACGAATCGCACAAACCATCCCCTCCGGGGTGGCGCAGTGGTTACGGCACTCGACTACTGTTCCCAAGGACGCGGGATCGAATCCCGGCCTCGGCGGCCGCTTTTCAATGGAGGCGAAAAGCAAGGTGCCCGTGTGCTGTGCGATGTCAGTGCACGTTAAAGAACCCCAGGTGGTCGAAATTTCCGGAGTCCTCCACTACGGCGTCTCTCATAGCTTGAGTTGCTTTGGGACGTTAAACCCCACAAACCAAACCAAACCAACCGAATCGCACAAACCAGCAAGCCATTGATAATATTGGTAACCATTCAATGAAAGGGTCGCATAAAGATTTGGTAATAAGTCAATTGAAATCGGTAATTTGACTATTCGTGCGATGGCGTCATTTCCCGCTGGTGGCGACCACAGTATATACAATATTGCATCTCTGCGGGTATCTGAAAAGCCACCTCAGTTGTGGTCCTAAATCGTGATTAAACGTATTGCTGTTAATTTTTGTTTAGTCTCCGGGTCTGAGTGCTGATCTGTTAAAATTCCTCCACTCCTGTCGCGCTCTGTTTGAGCGAGCATGTCGGCGTCAACAATACCCGTCGCAATGAGTGGGCCACAATTTTTTAACCTTACTGTTCAGAGAGATCTCATTTTCTTCGGACGCCGATGGCATTATGCTTCCACAAACGCAGCGAAAAATGTAATTCCTTCGCTTCTCGCAACCGTTAGAGAAGATAGGAGCATGCTTCTTATAACAGTCGGTCTTAAGCATAACAAAAGGAAAACAGATCGCCCGCATATTTTAAGGCGCTGGTGCATGCCATAAACGCAGCTCGCTGCGTGGCAGGGTCTTCGAAACACAAATGTTCGTCACTAGCATCCGCCCCAGCGTGGAGATAAAGCGGGCGCTCTTGAGAGGCCTCAGATGGCGCCATAAATGCAAGTAGGGTAGGAAACATTATTTACAATGCCGCCGATTATGGCCCTGCGGCCGATTATTACCTCTCTTTCTATTGATGCAGGCGTATGCTACTGCCTCCCGATTAGTTTGCTGAGCGATAGCACCTTTTTTCTTTGATTGTTTCTCATCCCCTATACCACCACGCAGCCACGAAAAAAAGAATATATATATATATGTATAGTACCCTTGTAGGCCGTGCTAGCATAGAACTAAAGCAAAAAAAGAACAGGTACCTAAAACAGTGAGTAAGAATCCGTTTTGAACCCCTGCCAGGCATATCATCTTCTCTCAAGAGCCCGCGATTTTCCGCTCACCGAAAAGTGTAAAGTTTGCAACAAATTACGCTTACTAGGCTGCTTTAAAATTTTAGTGCAACATAAACAAGGCAAGAGGCATATTTCACTGCCAACGTTCCCGCAGACATAAAAAGATGAGTAGTGGGCGTTTCGTTCCGGCTGTTTTGAACGCCTGTCGCTTTGTTATTTGTTCTTCCTCAATATCGCTTTGCATTATTCTGTAATTTTTTTTTTGTTCTTTTTCTTTTCTCCCTTTCCTTTCTCTGTTCCGTATGTCCTCCCGCTTTTGCGTCGTGTGCTTGGCAACGTTTCCTTAATTATTGTATTTTTTTTTGTCTAACCGCCTACGCAAAACTTTCAACCTACCTTCGCCATTTTATTTGTGCCTAAGTGCCAATCTGAGACAGTAAACGTAAATTCACTCACTTCGTCACTGACTCATCTAGTTTTTCTCTCCCTTTCTTTCTTTCCCGATGTGTTTATTTATTCCTTTTATTTGTTTTTCTGTTGCATTGTAATTTGCTAGAAACTACGAGCACGCAATGATCACACGGAAATTGCGATCCAGCAAATGTAACACTTTAACTGGCAGACTAAGTAGCAGGCACGAGAACGAGCAACATTATTCGGTGTTGCTCGCAAAGAAATTACGGCTTCACCGCTGCCTGACGGATAATTTATATTCCCAGAGCCACGTAAATCAACTGCCCCCGAGACATTCCTTCTTTTTCTTGCAGGCATCACGAAAACGCTGTGCTTGATCCACAGAGCACGCAATATAATATTACTTTTCTAAGCCTGCAGTACAATTTCTCATGCGAAATGCTGGCGATTTTGCAAAAAGCTACGGGAATTCCAAATTACGCCATCACGTAGCCAGGCTAGCATAAAGGGGCCCAATTCCTCCGGCAAACTAATAACAGAAAACAAATGTGATGTTTCCATTTAGCTTCATATTTGCGCGGTGCGTCTCGGAGGTACTGAGTATATTCTTCGCACTCACTTTGAAAAGCATACTGGGCTCTCAGCAATCATTCTTCCTACTAAGTTGGTGTATATTCTTCGCACTCACTTTGAAAAGCATACTGGGCTCTCAGCAATCATTCTTCCTACCAAGTTGGTGCGTTCTGCTTCAAATTGGCTAAACCCACACAGAATCCTTCCGGAGAAGCTTGCTCTTGCTTTTACTTATTTTCAGTTTGCTTGGTTTTCGGCCAGTACAACTTTTTGTTTATTGTTCGCATTTTTTTTTTTTTTTCAAACTTTCCCGTTCTTCTTTATGTGACAAATTTCAGTGGGCGAAACCTCCCGTTTTAGCCACATCACTTTCCCCAGTTTTTGGCTCTTTAAAACCATGGTGCTCTATCAATGTTTTTTTTTGTTATTTTTAATTTCTTTTCGTGAACTTGCACAAAAAGCGTTTCATGTTTTCTTTTTTCATGCGAAGCGTACTTTGTTAAGTTTACCATTTATTTTCCTAATGCGTTTCTTGCGTCGAGAGCCTCTGATTTTTAATAGTTCAGGCAAACATAACACAAAAAAGCTGCTTCTTGGGGATGAGTCATTTTACTCCGTAATTCGGCATTAGAGCCTTGGCAGTCCGTGAACTTGAAAGGTTGCCGGATTCAAGAGGCATTCTGCGCGAAGCATTACTTGCTGCTACTTAAAAGTGGCTATTATCAGATACTCTGAAAAGCTGGTTTAGCGAATAACTTACCATTATTTTACCTCAGTCATTACTATCATCACCAGCCTGACTGTGCCTACTCCTCTCCCACGTCCATTCAATTAATCCAGTAATGTGCCAGCTGCGTCCATTTAATACCTGCACGCTTCCTAATCTCTTCCGCCCTTCTAATTTTCTGTCGTCCGCTGCTGCACTTGCTTTGCATTGGGATCGAGTCGGACACTTTTATTTTCGTCTAATATTTCCGGCCACCAGTAGATCTAGTACTGTCGATAAAAATTTGCTTGCCTACTGATTTAACCTGACATCTACATCTAACTAACGTTATCTCATCTGCTACAAAGTCAACAGGTTTTTTGAAGCGTTAAACCCGTAGCTCTCTTTTACATGTAAGTCAAGTCGCTTCCACGCCATTGGCAATACCGAAATTAGAGTATTCATCTGCAGTTGGGAATCCCGTAGTGTCCTCAAGGCGGTCTAAAACGAAGCCACTATTTTAACACATTCATTCGACTAACACGATATCAGCACTGTATATTTTTAAGACTAATCTGATATACATGTAATATACTGTACATTTTGCTTCGCCGCGCCATTGCCAGCCTGAATATTTACCGCAGACATTGCCCTTCATCCGGAACCCTACATCTGAGTCCCCTTTTTTTGTCTTAGCACTTTCAGTAATGCACTGCTCAAACTCCTTCAGGCTTCACGACTACGCACCCGTACGGTCATCTCTTAAAAGTTAATCTTTTCAAGAACACCAGCCGCCAACTGGAACGACCTTTCCCACTTGCCATCACCTACGATTCGACATTCCTTTAAAGTGTTTCACTGCATTGTGAGTAAAAAAAAAAAAAAAAAGGTATTTTATTTTTTGTCCCGCCCATTATGTGGCATCGTTAACGATGTCTTTAAAGTAGTAAAACGAAATGAGGTCGCCATACCAAGTTCGAAGTCACGCATTATATCTCCTCTCTAATTCATCACAGGTTTCATTATTTCACTACGCTGTACATAATGTCTCTTAGTCTACATCAAACTTTTATTCCTTTTAATTGTCTTCCACTCAGTAGTGAGCTCGAATAATATGCTTCATGCCAATCTCTTGTCCTTTCTATAGCTATGTTCTCCTTCTTTTTTTATGTATGTGCGAAATTCGGCTAGTTATTTAAAATGTTTCTTTTTCGATAACGAAAGTTTTCGTCAATACCACATAAGATATTAAAATAAGTAAACTAGCTACTGCCTTTTATAACTAAACCCCATATTTATTTACTTGGAAAATACTGCAGACACTTGGAGAGAGCCATAGAAGGGGGGGGGGGGGGGGGGGGACAAAACATGTTATTAATACATCAAAAATAATATTAGCAAAACTTGAAAATGCGAAACAAAAACTAGTAGGTATTCAAAGTACAAACTGGAAACTAAGATGGGGAGAAGATACAAGCTATAAACATAATAACACATGATTCTGAAAATAAATGATGTCAATAGTCCATCGTATCAAAATAATCATCGCTGGTTAGAAGCGCTGACTATTTTGATACAATCCAATGCTAAATTTACTGAGGAAATAGTTAAGTTCTTGATTGAGGTAGCTTGTAGGAAACGCCAGTATGTAGCAAACTATTATAGGGACTGACTGCTATGAGAAATATATTTAGAATAAGAAAATAGCCTTGGGTCCTAGCTCTTGGCAGGCAGCGACGGTGTCTCTCCTGAACTTACTATTCCATAAAACACCTAATTATCAGAGTTTTAACCCGAAGGACCCACTTCCCCCAGTTACCGCACTGTCTCCAAAGCTAACTACGACAGGTAGCGAATAGCAAGAGGAGCGGCAATTGACCAACAGTTTGAAGCGCTATCTGTTCAGTGTGGCGAGTAGTATATGTAAAGTTTGCTTTGCCGCATATAGGGTCATTGTGCAGCGATGCATGATTTACAGGCAGGAATGTACTTGACTGGGGGATGCCAACCTGGGCGCTATGGGATGCGAGATGATACCTCCTGTTCGATTGTCTCGATCTATGCTTTTTTCGAACTTCTTTTGTTGAACTTTACTTCACTATTCCTATTGACTATCTTATGTTAGGAAGGGGTCTTAGTTTAAAATGAACTCCTAACACCATGTCGGTGTGGGAAAAAGGAACCGCGACTTCAGACGAGAAGTGAGAACGAGATATTGACAGGGCGAAAAACAAACAACTGAGATTTGTTAGAAAAGCATTGCAGGAAGCGACAACAGCTTCTCCGCGTCAGCAATAACAAGAAAAAAAATAAGCTAGGAAGATATCTCGCCAAATGGAGGGGAGATAACCATGGATAAACTACATGAAAGCGCGGTTATACGTGCGTCGATCACACATTAACGGCTCTGCGACTGCCTGACGAATGAATGGTTGAAAATCTCGCTGCCTCGATTTGTCGTGCCCCCCACAACATTGTCTGACCAATTGTTCCCAAAAAATTCCGTTGTTGAACATTATTTCATGCGAAAATTTATTTTCTGTAGCAAACATTTCGACCAGCATGTTTCTTTCACAAAGAAAGTCATAAATTGAAAAACAAAAATCCGCCTTTATGCATGTATACGGGGAAATGTAAGCTATTGCGTCGTTGTATTCTGCAACATTGCTTTTCTTGCTTAGCAGGTGGTCAACCTCTTCCTTTTGTTTATGTTTTTTTTTTTTTTTCATTCCTATTCCGAACTCTATATTGTGCCCAAGGTCGCTCACTTGGTTAGGGTTGTCCCGCGGTGCATTACAATTGAAGAAGTAAAGAATGCCTATGCACAGTTGTGTACCAGTGCTTTCAATGGCAGTCTTAAATAAGACGTAGTTCTTTCGAGCGCTATTGAAGTTATTTCGCAGCGCATCCCATTACGGACGCCAAAAAACAACCCCTGAATGACGTACTTTCGTTCACGTGAGTCATGTTCTACTTATTTAATGCTTCTTTAACCTCTCGGCCTCTTCTTCAAAGTGCTTCACTTGGAGCCCTTGTAACCCCCCACCAAGCGTTTTACGATGTGTTGCTGCAGACATGGTCACTACACCTACCCCTCTCACCCCCTCCCTTTCTTTTTTTTTATTTCTTTATTATTATTTTTTGCAACCACCACTTGAGACTGTTCCCCAGTAAGTGGTCGACGAGGCGCCTGGTTACGACTCAACTAGGTGCCACTGGTAGCGACATAGTGTCGTCTATATATCATCCTGAAAGCAGTGATAATAAGGCGTAGTATAAAGAACCACGGGAGTCGCCGACCGTCTCGATTCGTCTTCTCTTCGCAAACGATCTCAGTCACGTCAGGACAAATTACCGGCGCTGATGTTACGTCTGGTTCAGATCGTTTCGCTCAGTTGAGAAGGTTAGTAAGGTCGTCAAGAGGACACCGCTAACTTCTTCCTCGTGTACTCTTTCAGCCACGATAATCGGAAACTCTTCGGCAAAGCTAAGTGAAGCTGGACAAGTTTAGTCGAAAAGATCCTTCTTCGATGGCTGAGTAGAGCGAAGTGTGTTCAGAATTCTCTTGCTTACGGTGTCCGAACGTTGTGAAGACAAAAGGAAATTAGTATAGCTTCAGTCTCCTAGTAGCACGGATTGAATGAAAGAAGACGTGTCCTGAAATGTGACGCGCTGCAAGTTTGTCTCCTTTCTTTTTTGGTAGGCAGAAAAAGGCTGGGGTGAAGGAGAAAGACACGGAAAAACTTGATGCTTAATGGATTACAATATAACTCAATTGTTGACTGGCTTCATGCACCCTTACGGAGTACGCCATGTTTTATGCAGAACACCAATCACAAATTAAACAAATAAACATTATATTTCATGTATTCTGTTGAAGATTGCTTAGACGAAGCATTAGTCGTCTCTATTAAGGACTAAATTTAATTGGGCTAAAATGACCTTGAAATGTCTAATATATTTACTAGCGTTCTCAAAGGACAGCAGTATAGCGTCCAGGTGTCAATAGCGTCTTTTTCTTTTATTCTTGTTGCCAAGGTGAAGCAAAACAAGAGGGTTGGAGAAGGGATAATGGACTACATACATGAGATTCGGAAATATTTGCCTGTTTTCTTTATGTATGTTATGGGCATCCTTAAATCTCGCACATAGTCCTTCATTTGAGATTGAGTATCACAGTCGCCTCTTCCCACTATTCCATTTCGCGTCATATTCTTTTAGTCTGGCATGTCTTGTTCTAAAAAAAAACTTTTGTTCGTCGAAAAGTTTCTAATTTGCTCTTCAGAAGGGATGAAATGCTGCGTACTGCAATACATTTACGAGTGCATAATAAAAGGCTTTAGATAATCGGTTGCGCAAAACTACATTCTGTTAATAAATACTGATAAGCGAGGTCAGGTAACCTCTTGACAGGCCATGTGCAAATCATAACGTACAAGGAGCAATCCCCTCCGCTGCTTGTGCACATGCTTCGACCTAATTCGACCAAAAACTAGTTAGCCAAATTGTATTTGGTGTTTCTTTTTTCGCATGCAGGCTGTTTACAGTAGCTCAAGCACTTCTTTGAATGGGTTATTAAGACAAGAAAGTTAATAAAAATTTGGGCGGATGTACGGCTCAAATTTGCACATAAATTAACAGAGGGCGTTTGTTTTACGCTCCGACATTCCATTGCATTAGTGCAGACTGACTGATGCGCAGAGAAGGTATTAGAAGCGACAAAGGTACGAAGATTTATTATGCGCATGACCGGACCCTAGCACGCTTTCTATAGTGGCTGGTTAATAACAAAGTAAGGAAAAAGAAAGGAGCGGCTTTGTGTGACGCCAGAGGCGCTGAACAAAGACTGCGCTCCAAAGTGAGCTGTTCGTTAATTGCCCGCTGTTTCACAACGCTTAGCTCTCAAGCAGTTTAGAAAAAAACTTAATCCCACAAAAGAAGGAGGAACTCGTAAAATTAAGCGTGCAAATGCATTAGCAAATAAACAAAAAAAAATTATGCAATACAGCAGCCAACGCTTCAAGCGGATCGCAAAGCCTGTTCACCACCCTTAGAAAGTTCACGTGAAAGGCCGCTATTATTCTTGCTTTCTTTTTAACTGTTGAATGAGAAGACGTGCGGCGAAGACGCAACTTTTTTTTTTTTCGTATTCTTTTTTTTTTTCAAGTTTTTTATACAAGAGTGGATGCAGTTTTCATCCAAATGTCAAGATTCTCATCTCGACAAAAGCTTCGTGGCTCCTGCGTGTCGTAAGAATGGTGGAGAATGTGAGTGGGGCCGGAGAGGAGTAGAAAAAGAAGCCTGACACAGGATCCACACTCCTGGAAGTCCGAAAGGAGACGCAGACCTATAGCGCCAGTACACATGTCGTAACCCCACGTTTCCCGCATTACCCTTCAGCGTGCCGCGTGAAAGAGAAACGCGATGATTAAATGAACCCGGGCAAACATTTATGATCTCATGGTGATCACACAAGGTTGACATAACGCTCCCTCCTCCTTGGTCGTATACAGTAGCAGCGACGTCGCCGTCAGCAAAGGAGTGACATGTGGTCGAGAGCTTTCCAAAGGCTTCGCAGATACGCCAGACTGATTTTTTTTTTTTTTTTTTTTTGCTGCGAGCGTTGCAGCAACTTGATAATAAGATGAACAGCGTTATTATTTTTTTTTTTCGCTTTTACCACAAAACCTTTGCATGCCGTGAATAACGGCTGTCTCGCGCGAATGTGGCAATCCTGCAATTTTCTCCGTGCTCCACCGGGGAAATAACTAGCGTGCAGTGTTGCTAAGCCTATGGCATGCTTTAACTCATAAGCGAGAGGAATTCGCGACACCACTTGTCTTTCCGTGAGGACTGTGAGTGTGACTGGCAAGCTGTTTGCTTTCTTAGACACTCAAGGAGCGGACTGAGGACGACAACCGTAAAATCAGCGACCAATCGGCAACAGTTTTGTCACGTGGTAATAAACGCTTCAAACTTTCTGTTTTGTGATGCTTTATAAGCACTTCAAATGCTGCATGGAAGTTATAAGCCAGAATGGAGGCGCCAATATTTTTTATAGCTCAAAGGGGCTTTCGCGAAATAGAGCGCGGTTATTTCGCTGTAGCGCGCGCTATATTTTAGCAGCTGTTTGTTGCAAAAGTGGCCGCACAGCAATGACTTATGTTCAACAAGAGGAAAGCAAAGCATGAACATCGGTTGTCTTCTGCCTTTCAACTTATAAACATCCTCGTATTGCAGGTGTAAAAACCTAGCTTAAACTTTTGGGCGCAGCCAGATATTTGACGTATGTAGGGCCTATCAAATCTGACTATGCGGCCGACGCCTGCGGGCCGTGAGGTAGCAGCGTTGTGTAAACAGATGGTTAACGCGAGACTGCTGATGAATTTAACGCACTCATGTCGCTATTCATGGAAAACAAAGTCAAAGTAAGATGCTAGATTTCTTAGAATCGACACTGCTTGGTTTGGTTTGGTTTGGTTTAGTTTGGTTTGGTTTAAAGGGTTTACCCAAAGCTACTCACACTATGAAGGATACCGCAGTGAAGAGTTGTGAAAATTTCTGCTAGCTATTGTTCTATAACGTGCAGTGAATAGATGGGTGCCTTGCTCTGCACTCCCATAGAAAGCGGCCACCGTGGCCGTGATCAAACCTTCTTCTTTTGGTTTAGTCGTCTAGAGCCCTAACCGCTGAAATAGCGCGGCAGGGCGATTGTTGTGAGTGATTTTACAAGTGGAAATGAATATTTAAGGATTAATTGCGTCGGCGCTTGTTGACCGATAGCATTTGACCGGTGTTCAAGGTTGGGAATCGATGAAAAGAACTGATCGTGGTCACTGGTTGTCCATTACATGAAAATACGTAGCATCCGACAAAATACAACGAGGAAACAAGAAAAAAAATTGGGCGAAAAAAGGTAAAGCAATATTGTCTGTCCAACAAACTTGAAATAAAAAGCACCTCAGTCTAATTGTGTCAAAGCTGGGAATAAAAATCTATATTCAATCTATAAGCGCCCGATTGTGCACTCATAATAGGCATAACTAAAACTATGAAATGTTACATTAAATTATGCATCCCTTTAGGCTGGAATCAGCAAAACCCCAACATATCACGGAATTTCGCCTAATTTTTTTGCACGCAGTGGTGTCCGAAAAGCTAGAACATTTTAACACACACATCACGGAGTTAATAATATAAGCGAGTTTGGAACAAAAAGCGGTTTAAGAAGTGGTTTCACAAAAATCTAAGCATTGCTTGATTTTTGTTTATGTTATTCACTATGTCGCGGAGGCAAAAACTGCGAATTGATTATTTCGGAATAAATAATGCTTTTCGAAATACGCTCCGCTCACATGTGTTACTTTCTGACGTCAACTGGAAAGCACGCTGACCGACCCATATTTCTCCGTAGCGAAAGGCAAGCTCAACATTTCAAGATTGGCTGCACACTAGCAGTTAATGCGAACTAAACACACGGCTTCAAAGAGCGCAGGTTGCGGGAGAGACTAGTTGTTTCATCTGGGTTAGGGCATTCGAGGTGTGTTCTTGCTTCTTGGTAGGAAAAAAAATGAAACCTGGTTGAACGGTTCACTGAAATGAAGTTTCTGCAGTGGAAATTGTTAAAGATAAAACGCAAGACGTCTACGAGGAAAGATGGCAGAAATGGACACCAGGCAATATTTCTTAGGACATTATTAGGCAAATAAAAGAATGAGCTCGTAAAAGAACTTCGGAAGGGAGAAGAGAAAAAAAGGCCTCGTCGACGTTTGGGTCTTGTTTTGATCATTGAGTTCTGTATAGCCCGTCAGGTCACTTTAGGAAAGGGGGAAGAAAGACAATAAAAAAGAACGCTAGGTTGAAGAGGAGGTAGTAAATAGGAAAAGAAAGAAAGAAAGAAAGAAAGAAAGAAAGAAAGAAAGAAAGAAAGAAAGAAAGAAAGAAAGAAAGAAAGAAAGAAAGAAAGAAAGAAAGAAAGAAAGAAGAAAGAAGAGAAAGAAAGAAAGAAAGAAAGAAAGAAAGAAAGAAAGAAAGAAGAAAGAAAGAAAGAAAGAAAGAAAGAAAGAAAGAAAGAAAGAAAGAAAGAAAGAAAGAAAGAAAGAAAGAAAGAAAGAAAGAAAGAAAGAAAGAAAGAAAGAAAGGCGTTTGCATGAGCTGGAAACAGTGAGCCCATTTTGCTAGTGCAATATTTACCAGCAAGGAGCACGAATTTCACAGATCACTGAAGTCCAATAAACATTGTGCAGGTGGTAGCATCGACCACGGAGAGAAATGAAGCGCTATACTTGGCTGATATTGTTGGCACCTCCGCAAAAAAAAAAAAAAAAGAAAAAAAAAGAATAGGAACACAAGGAAAAAGAAGTATATCATCTTAAGAGAACAGGAAAAAGCTAGAATGAGGAGTTGGCGGAAACTATATATAAACAAAGAAGTCAATATCTTGATACTTTCTGTGTTTATTAAGATCAGTGATCCTTGCCTAAGGAGCTGCATGAGAGGCAAAACTAAAAGTGCACGCCGTTTTCTGCATCAGTTCGCTTAAGCGTAGGCCACGAAAGTGGGGCAGCCTCAGAACAAAGAACACGTGCTCAACGCATCGTTGAATGGCAAACCAAGCGTGCCAAGAAGTAACATCTGTCTCCATTCTTTATGGCGTCGAAGACACGGTGCCGTCTGTGATCAGGACCCTCGCATTTTTTGCCTCTTTTTCTCTCCCCAGTTTGGACTGGAAGAAATTGGCCCAACTTTTCTTGATAGAAACCTCATAAAGCGAGGACTTCGTAAACGTGGCATAAACAAGAAAAAGTTCCCACAGTGAGGCGCGTGTGATAAAGAACCAGGAACGTTAAACGAAGTCTCGAAACTTTCGTTATACGTCGTATACGCCCGAACTTGCCAGTGGCGTTCATAAATTTTGCACGATGCCGAGCCCAAATGAGGTGGATTATTGACCGCTGGTGAGGGCAGGGAGTACTGTGGGTGGCCCGCCTTAAATTGAACTTCAGCTCTTTCCCGTTAGCCGAAGCCATAAAACGCGCCGAGAGCCGGTTTCTTTTACGCAGCCGACCAACTCGACTTTCAAAAGAAACGGGCCGTAAGGAGGCGACGCTGAAATCCTCAACCCCCCTCTGCTGCTCCACTTCTCGAAAAAACACCAGGAAAGAAATGCGCTTAAAGAAAAAAAAAAGGGGGGGGGGGGGGGGGGCAGCTACACATGAAACACTGACAGCGAAGCGTTGAAGCAGCCCTTTGAATTCATCCCCTCGCAAAAGATGGCGCTAGTGATTCAAAGACGCTCGCGCATGCGCCCCGGTCGGCGAACGCACGCCGCGGCTTGCAGACGATGGGGTTCATTGAGCAGACGACGCGGCTTCGGGAGAGCGCTGTCGGACTAGAAGGCATGGTGTTTCACGGACTGCCAGTTTCGCTTTGCGTGAGTTCGGACATTTCGCTCTAGCTGTTCGAGTATTCGGTAAAGAACGGACTTTCTTTTAATAGCTGTCTCATCACTCGCCCTAACCAGCTTCGTCAGCGATATGGTGCCCTTGATGTTCTTCGTGATGGTGAGTTGTAATGTATGTTTTAACCACTTGCGTTTCCGTCTGCCACCCCCCTCCCCCCCTTTCCTAGAGCAGAACTGATTTATTTATACCACCTTTCTCACCCATCTTTGCAATTTTATTGCCATGAATTGTAGCTAATAATCTTTATCGGACCTTTATCAGGCGCTTACTAAGTCTATGTAGTTAACCACCGTGGTTCAATCGTTCTATGAAGGAATCAATAAAAGATTGTGGAATTTCTCACGCTTACTGCTATTGGCTTCTCTCTAGTTACTTCACGATTTAGTTTGTAATAATCCCAGTCCGATATAAGTCTCACATTTAGTCTGAACATCTGCTTCATGTTTCACGCATTTTTTAAAGCCTGTCAAAGCGTGGGAAATGAAAACGTGTTCATTGTAACACAAGTAAAGCATTAACTATGAATACAAAACAATACAACTAAAAAAGTGTTACTACTTCTTCCAAGCATTTCTTCTGAGTTAGTGCACACGTGTGAAATAAATAATGAAGCTGCTATGGGCGCCGTGTCTGCGAAAACCTTCACGGAAAAAACCCTCTTTCTACACGACCTATAATCAGTTTTCTGGAACAGCCATCCTCGTTTCGCAGCCAGATTTAAGCAAAATGTAAAGCCAACTTTTCTCCTCACTACCTCAGTTTGTAGACGTTCGCCGGTGAGTCATAGTGGAGACCATAAAGGACTTTATATACTTGAAAAGCACTTTCGGCTTCAGCTACTCGGCAATAAAAAGGGCGCGCACGATATCCACTAAATGAAACTTCTGCTTCCAATGGAAGGGAAGAAGTACTTTAGTGGATCAAGAAGGCTGAAAGTCAAGCATACTGAGCCCTTTTTTTATTGCCCGCTATGCACTAAAATTCAAGGCATCGTACGTTGTTTATTCAAATGATTTGCTATATTTATTTTTGATGATCACTGTTGTTTATTTATGGTATTGTATGCAGACTTAAGACTTGGACTCCATAGGCAACACGCCGATTTTAATTAGTTTCAATGGTTGGTGTAAAAGCCGTTCCCTTTCCCATCAAAATTTCTTGTGGGCACAAAATAAATTCATGTCCACCTTAAAATTTTCACAATAATATTGACCAGCACGAACGTTAGGTGCGCGCTCACCTCAAATGGCGATCTACGTACCCGCTCCCTCACTTATGAGGGCCCCCTGCATATTCGCGAAGAATGTAGGAATAAAACGTTGACAAGTTATTTCCTGATTTTAATATTTTTTTCAAAAAAGCTGAATGTTGTTCATTAGCGTCCATATATTCTGCAATAAGGTAGTTTTTGACGTTATATAAAGAGCAAAAAAAAACCGCAATTTTCCTTCCACCTTTAACGTTGTTTCCTTTACTACCAATAAATAATTCGTAGCGGGTAAACTGGTGCTGTCATACCCATTTTTAGTTTGTGTTCTCATTATACTGTGCCGTGCTTCTGCCCTCTGCGGAAGAAAAAAAGAAGTTATTTTTTATCGCCCGCACTTGCCTTCAGTGCTCTTCAAAAATGTATTGGGAAGAGATGTCCCGGCGACTTTGCGTACCTTGTGAAAAGAGATACAAGTAGTAACCATTAACCATCGGCTGTAGATTACGCACAAGCAGAGTTCCGCATTCTCCAACGTTTCTAGGCCACAGAGGCAAGCCACCCCTGTAGCGTGACTGTCCAGCCCTTCTCACATTTCAAAGCTACGAGTGGAAACTCTGCATGCTCCGTGGATGTCTAGCTCTCGAAACACTACACGAGACACACAGAAGTGGCCAGAGTCCGATTCGGTGGCCTGGAAGTATTGTGGAAAGGGCGGTAGATACAAAGACGATGGGAATACAAGAGGATTACATCAGAAGGGCCAGTCTTAGGTTACATCTAGCGAATGTACCTGTTCCCTTTTACTTGTTTCATTTTTTGTATTGCGGGTGCCTTGTTATTATTTTTTTTTGCGTGTTTTAGTTCTACGCTGTGTGTTTGCGACCAAACAGCGCTTAGCAATGGGACAAGGCACAAGCGCTGACTTACAACTGTCTTTATTTCTAAGGATTACAATTTCTTACATCTTACCCACACCTCAAATTGCCACAACCATATCATTGAGGAAATTCCCAATTGCAAGCTTTGTAATCCAAGAAGCGAATCACATTCTTGACATGATCAATTCTTTGTCTGTTAATGCAACAGATTATGTGCTGATACAACTGTCGCTCCGCCTCGCTATCGAAGCTGCCTGGATAATTTCTCGGACCAGCGTTTCTTTGTGTGTGACAATTGCTTTGCATATGCTGAGCTCAGGTGTACTAGTAAGCAAAAGGTTTTATCAACACGCCGTCAGTTGCATTAACAGACAAGGAATTGATTATGCCAAGAATGTGATTCGCTTCTTTGATTATAAGACTGCTTGTCATTTGAGATTGCCTCAATGATATGGCTGCGACGCATGTGAGCTGAGCTGTGGAGCAGATGTTATAAGAAGTCGTGTTTCTTTGAAATAAAGATAGTTGTAAGTCAGCGCTTGTGTCTTGTTCCGTTGCTACGAGCTGTTTATTACAAATGGATAACCAGCTTGCCCAAGCTGCTGTCCTGTGCTGTGTGTGCATGGTAAATTTATTTCCTTCCACATTATTTTCCTTGCATTCTGACGGCGGCTGGAATTATGCTTCCTTGTGACGTGTTTCCTCTTATGATGCCACCGTATGGTGAAGCAAAATATATCACGCACAATATTGTCAATAAAACTAATAGCATTAGCACTTCAAGTGATGCAAGTAAAAAATAGGAAAAATAGCAATAACCGCAATACCTTCCCGATTATTCTTTGAAAGAAAATAAGATGCCGACGCGTGATACCACCAAATTTGTTCAACATGAGACGCGGGGTTTTCGGAGAAGAAAATATATGTGTGTCTGGCTTCGGGGCTGGCCATTCAAGCTAGCTTTCAGGTTCTTTCTTTAAGTATATTGTTGCATGTTCTTCAAAGATAGTACAACAACAATTGTTGTACGAAACACAGTTGATTGTGAGCAAATATGAATTGATTTACACGGGCGCAGACTGGTTATTGTTAAAGTGAATGGTAATTCTCAAGGACTCATTAGTTAGTTTCGTTCGTTTCAACAAGGTTTTCTTTGCCAAAACTTTGTGCAGAATCGTTTTCTTCCTTCACAAGGTGATAACGAGAGTTACCAAAACGCTTATGATGAATTAAAAAGGAGGATGTAATTTACCCGCCCAAATATGCAGCTGGGTAGGCGAACTGTATGGTAGCTGCATAAGCTATTGAGACAACGTCAGAAGCGTTACTATAAATAATCCCTTTTAAACTGATCCTACTTCTTTATTGGCCACTCCTAAACACCTAAACAAGAAAAGGCAGCTGCAGATGGCGCTGCTATGCACCATATTATCAAAGTAGTAGGCCCACTGACGCTCACAGAATTATAGACTTGTTCAACGAAAACCAATATTTGAGTTCTGAGCCAACTAATGGAGCTCATTTAGGCTGAAGAGCACCGCGACAGAGTAAGGAAAAATCCCAGATGCGTAAAACACGCACATGTGCATCCGATGATTTTCTTGTAATTGTTGGTTGAGATGCTGATTAACCGTGTGCGTTTACATGTTTCTATAATGCTCTTGTGCTCCTATACGGATAATAGCGCTGCCTCACCGTTTCATGTCAGAAGGGAGATTTTCTTTAATAACACAGTTTTCTCGTGTTTTACCTTCTTTCTGGCTCGGCTAAGGCATTTTTGCGACTCTTTTCGTTTTCACGAGAGCTGAACAGACGCAGCATACATACAGCGAGAAGCAAGAACTCAACTGCTGAGCTAGCACCGATGTTTATGAACACAAAAGTATCGACAAAGCCCTAAAAAGTGCGAACTTTCTGAGGTCCAGCAAAATTAAACTTACCCCGCAAAGTGGAGGATTCGAAGACTGCTGCACCTTTGCTTTATTTCAAGGCCACGCTAGAGTTATTCTATCTTTAACTTTTATTGCCAAAGCAATACTACTCTAGGTTTCGAGCCTTCAGCGTAGCGTGACGATAGTCACTTACGTCTTACCTAGTGACGCTGTGACGTCACACCCCACGTGACACTAGGGTGAGAGCTGGACTACCAACTGAAGCGGTCGGCGTAGCGCCGCGGTAGCCACGTCTCACCCACGAGACGTTGTGATGTCACACCCCACGTGACACAAAAGCGAGAGATGGGCTCCCAACTCAAGCGGTCGGCGTGGCGCGGTCGGAGCCGCGGCTCATTTGACAGGAGCTGCCAACTTGGGTCTCTCGTTTCACATGGGACGGTTATGTCAGAATCAGCCTGCTAGGACCCTTGCATTCACGTTACCCCTATAGGCCACTAAGGCACATTCATACGGCTTGCTTAAAGAGGGGATTAATATGTGGGCTAAGGAAGAAGAAAAAGAGAAGAAGAACGGTCGGTCACCCGCAGCTAATGTTTTCACTCAATATTTGGTTCAGCAGCGTTGAACTCTAGCAATTTTTTTATTTTCCTTCGCACGAAAAGCTTGTTGACTCTGCATAGCTAGTTTCAGCAAGGCGTAATGAAGAAGGTAGGCTTGAAAGTACGAACCTGGAAACAGGAAAACAGCAGCAGTGGAGATTCCCAATTTGCGCAATGTGTAAATAAATACACAAAGTGCAGCAAGGAACTGAAATAAAGTATGAACAAGGCCTTGGCGGTCGAAGGCAAATATATATATTCACTGAAGCAAGTATTGAGGACTTATGCGTTTAAACACTGCAAAAACAAAAAATACGGGTGCCCCTTTTTTATTGTCCAGTCTAAACTAATGCTTGGCGGCAGTCATTGCATTTATCCGCATTCAAATTCAGGAACTTGGTTCACATAATCAGGAGCGCCATTTTCACGCCACTGCGTCCGTGCGTCAAGGTTCTTTCCTGTGGCTTCGGAAGATTTGCTTCCGGAAGTGTTGAGGTCGTTCTTTTTCCTAACAGTGATGTGATTTTCACTCGCCGCACCCTTCCTAAAAAACGCAGCCAGAGCGGCACAAAAGAACAATAAAGCAAAAAAAAAAAAGGTACCTTGCAAGACGGAATGACACGAAATAGAAAGATAAACGAAAAACGACAGAGAAACGAATAACGGCACCTCGTTATTCAGGGATTGGGGCTCATAACTTATGCAGATTTTTTTTTGCGCCCCTTCTCCGAGCATGGACGAACGTCGATGTCGAGCCAGTGCACTTGCTCTGCCTTGCTCGTCCTGCCGTCCTTATATTTCGAATATGGGAGCCGCTCCTTCGACGTGTTGCACTTCGAAGCCTGCTTAATTGGAGAGAGGGGCCAAACGGGACCTATGTGCTTCAGTTTTATTATTTGTTTGTTGAGAAAATTAGGAATGTACTAGAATTACGTACGAAAAGTATGATCGAATGTAGCAACAAATTTTTTTTCTTCCACGTGGCACATTTTCTGCGGGTTCATTTATTCACTAACGCATGTCTACAAAGTGCATCCAAATGCTGCACCCGCAGCCAATAAATGAATAAAGTGTTGAGAAAAGGGCCAAAATACTGACATGTACCAGTATACGAAAGAATGAGCAAAATTATTAGAACACAAGCTTCCTGGTAGCTTTTGAGGTTAGGTCTGCGGATCTCCCTGCGGCTCCTCGTTCGCCTCTTGACCTCTGCCCGCTTGATTACAAATCGCTTAATTTGTGTATCGAATATCTCGCAGATTCTTTGTAACATAAAGTCTTAGAACCCTCTGTGGGACATTGGGACATATAGGTCCCCCATGTTCTCCATCTATCGGGCGTAGATGAAAACACTACGTAGGTATAAAGCCCCGCTTTAACCAAGCCTTATGAACGTGTCCGTGTGGCCTCGTTCATAGCGCATTCAAAAGTCCTGGAAGGTTGGATCTAATCTCATATTCCGCTTTCAAATGAGCAACCCAACTTGGCAACTCCTTCAAACTTTGTGACGTCATCATCCTCATCATCATCAGCCTGACTATACCCACTGCAGGACGAAGGCCTCTCCCATATTTATCCACTTAACCCGGTTCTGTGCTAGCTGCATACACTTGACCCCCGTGAACTTTTTAACCTCATCCGCCCACCTAACTTTCTGCCGCCCCCTGCAACGCTTTCCTTCCCTTGTAATCCAGTTTGTTACTCTAAGCGACCATCGGTTATCCTCTTTTCGCACTACATGTCCTGCCCATGTCCATTTCTGCTTCTTAATTTCCACAAGAATGTCGGTAACTTGAGGTATTTCTCTGACCCACTCTGCACGCTTCCTATCTCTTAATGTTACCCCTACCATTTTTCGTTCCATAGGCCTCTGGGTTGTCCTCAACTTAAGTAGAACTCTCTTGGTTAGCCTCCACGTTTCAGCCTCATAGGTGAGTACAGGTAAGATGCAACTGTTGTATACTTTCCTCTTGAGCGATACCGGTAAGCTGCTAGTCATAATCTGCGAGTGCTTGCCAAATGCGCTCCATCCCATTCTTATTCTTCTTGTTATTTCCTTTTCATGGTCCGGATCTGCAGTTACTACCTGTCCTAAGTAGACATAATCGCCTACTACTTCCGGTACTTCGCTACCTAATGTAAACTGCTGTTCCTTCCCGAGGCTGTTGAACATTACCTTAGTCTTCTGCATATTGATTTTCAAGCCTACCTTTCTACTTTTCCTGTCTAGATCATCAATCATTATTTGCAGTTCTTCCCCCGAGTTGCTTAGCAAGGCAATGTCATCAGCAAATCGCAGATTACTGAGGTATTCTCCATCTACCCTTATCCCCAACTGCTTCCATTCCAAGTCCCTGAATACTTCCTCTAAACAAGCTGTGAATAGTACTGGGGAGATTGTGTCTCCTTGCCTAACACCTTTCTTTATGGGAATTTTGTTACTTTCTTTATGCAGAACGACATGTGGCGTTCTTAAATCACACATCAATCTAGGAATCAGTGTTCAGTCATGTAGCCTGCCAACTGACTGCTGTCAGAGGCATGCTCTCGATTTTAAGGCGAAACATTCTCTATATATCCATAGGTTTGTGGTTATGTTTGTGTGCGATAAAAACAAAAATCTGCCTCCATCGGGAATCGAACCACTGTTCCTCTAATTGCCAGTCGAGTGCGCTAACCAGTACTTTAGGTCGTTTTTTTTTCTTTATTGCACTAGAAAACTTGCTAGGAACGGAAACTAAAACAGCTCATGCAATATCGCCGGGCTGCACAATACGGCTCGTGAAAATCCGATCGTAATTCCCCTTATTCAGCGTGAGGATGATAGCGATGAAAATGACGATGCACTTAGTGACCATGATAATTATGACTCTAGCGATGATAATTGCGCTGCATTTAGTGAGGATGTAATGATGGTTATAGCAATGACGATGACAATGCATGCAGTTGATAAAGATGATAGTAGCCCTAGTGATGATGATGATTATGATAGTAGGGTTGAAAATGACGATGTAGTTATTGAAAATAGTCCTGTAAAATGGCTTTCACCATTTCCGCTCTTAAGCAAACTTAAGTACGATCTTGTAACTTTTTTCATTCACAATTCCGACAATGTCGAATGCCGAACGAGGCCTTAAAAACTATCACGTTAAATTTTTCCACATAGTGTATTAAAATAATAATGTCTGTAGAAGTATCTGGTGGGTAAATGGTTTTTGTAATAAACGGAGTGAGTAAGGCAAGCTCTGTGCAAACTTAAGCAATGACTCATGTCATCTTGGTTGAAAAATTCTTAAGATAGATTAGTATATCCCATACTTACTCTTAAACTAGCCAGGCCCTCGATTATGTGACATGAACGGAAAGAAAGAGACAGAACCTGTTGTTTTTATCTTAATATACTACTGCATACGACAAAGAAACTGTGATCCGTAACCAAAAGAAAAGGTGTGATCAATTTGGTTTCGGCTAACACGATGCAAGTGGTGGAGAAGCTTTCACCAGGAACGAGATTTCAGGCTGGTTCTTATTTATGTACTTTTCACATACTGTAGTCTCAAGCTGAAGTCTTATTGCATAACCAATACGATTAACATGAGTTTGTTTCAATTGTATGGAAATAGTACGCATTGGCTTCAAACTCGTGATTGTTTGCAAGGAAAGCTTACAAGCAGAAATTAAATGCAAAAAGTGGAGGTTCGGCAGAAAGCGGCGAGAGAGGAAGTTGAAAGGTTGTATTTATACATTTTCTACTGTTCTGAAGGTTGTTCAATCATTCTGACCTCTTGCATGGTATCAAGGAGGACAATACTCACTGATAAATAAAGTCTGGCAGTGATTATGGGAAACATAATCAGGGTACTGGTACAAAAGCTCCTTATACATAAAGAACGAATGTCTTCATCACTTCGATAAAAATATATGAATAATTTTTTATTTGTTTAATATACATAACAATATATACACTGAATAGTTAAAAAAAAAGCCAAGAACAAATATGCGCAATATTACTCTCGTACATGTTCTTCGTTCCAGCAGTAAAGAAATAAATGTCACCAGCGGAAACATGTTCCTATCTTTAGGTACTCACATATTGAGTATCAGAATATATTTCAGCACACAGTAGTGCAGTATTTCAAATACATTCGCAATAATTAAAATTAGTTTTCGACAAGTGCTTTAATAGTTCAATAAACCTGTTTAGCATTAGTTAATTTAAAGCTTATTACAATCGTGCGCGAATAAGAACGGCCACCTTTAGTCGCTTAATCTACGAGTGAGCTCAATTGAAGCCAGTCCTTCCCCTCACATGTTTCTTCTTCGGAAATTGAAGGAGCAGGATTAAATCGCCAATATTATAGAGGTTTGAATTGTAAAGTAGGTACTTAGATTTAATGAGAGCCGGCTTTGAGAAATCACCTTCGGCCTATCTCGCTTACGGCTCTTCGATGCACTCCAATTAATGCTCTCTGGCTAAATGAGCCTGGGTAATAGAAAAGGACGTACAGAGCTCAATATGCTCGGTTAGGAAGTTTTCATTTGTTTTTATAAGTCCTTAAGAGTTCCTCGAAACGATGTGTTTAGTAGTAGTATTCGCTCACTAAGGAAGGCGGAGTCGCACTTCGCGTCAGGAGCTGTGGAAAGCGTCACTTCTCTTTGACAGCAGGTTTGTCAGACGGGGGGTTAATTTAACACTCACTGAAGTCTATTAGCGGCCCTGAATGGCAGGCACAGCGCTGAAGCTTTGACTGTAGGCCTCGTTGAAAGCGGGGATTAAATCCTAATCTAGAGAGTTGAGACTTCTTCGTCTTTGTAGGATTCGCAGGCTGACTCTGACTCCAAATTACGATTGGAGTCGGAGCATTTTGCATGCAAGGAAAGAAAAATGTGCTGTGTTTCGGTTTTTTCTTTGGTACCTTTCACAGAGACTTGACTGGTTTTATGCGGTTCGTTTTCTTCTGATATTGTTATGGCTGTTCACTTGGTCGGAGGAGCACGGCGCATTTCTGTTAACTGTCCATTTATTTTTAGGCTGGTAATCTAGTTACTAATTTTTCTGAGCTTTTTCTACTATGCAGATCACATGAAGGGTGAGAAGTTCGATGGTGAAACATTACGCACATTTTATATTCATGCGTTATTGTTATTAGACAAGGTTCGCAGCCGACGAATATATTTTTGCTTTATTTACTGTACTCAACAGAGGTAAGGCTTTGATGACTTATGCTACGACGAGAGGAATGCCCTCAAAAAGAAAAATAAACTGTGCGATATATGCAATAATACACAATTTTTTTCATTTACCGAACAATAGCGCAAGCACTTTTTGTCAAAATATGCAGAGAGAAACGAATAAAGAAAGTACGAAGGAAGGACGGAAGGAAGGAGGAAATAAAGAAAGAGTGAAAGAAACGAAGAAGAAAGAAAAGAATAAAGAAAGAAGGAGAGAAAGAAAGAAAGTAGGACAGAAAGGAAAGGAAAGGAAAGGAAAGGAAAGGAAAGGAAAGGAAAGGAAAGGAAAGGAAAGGAAAGGAAGGAAGGAAGGAAGGAAGGAAGGAAGGAAGGAAGGAAGGAAGGAAGGAAGGAAGGAAGGAAGGAAGGAAGGAAGGAAGGAAGGAAGGAAGGAAGGAAGGAAGGAAGGAAGGAAGGAAGGAAGGAAGGAAGGAAGGAAGGAAGGAAGGAAGGAAGGAAGGAAGGAAGGAAGGAAGGAAGGAAGGAAGGAAGGAAGGAAGGAAGGAAGGAAGGAAGGAAGGAAGGAAGGAAGGAAGGAAGGAAGGAAGGAAGGATTTGTATTAAGACGAAAAACAAGCCTCGAACTGCAATATTTTAGATTAAATATATATATATATATATATATATATATATATATTATTTCTAAGCTAGTTTCTGGCTTTTGCGCTGGTTTATTGTGCATTCATACAACGGCTTGCACTGGCGTATCACTTACGTAGTAAACAATGTTTTCTACGGATGGCTGGCAGGGAGGAATCAGAAGACATATCGAAGAACGTATTAGAAGTGCGGAGTTTTGAAAAACCCGCTACTCCTCCAACTGCTTAATCGCGGAACGGACAACCGGTAATTACGCGCAGAACAAGTCAACATTCGGAAGATGTGGCCCGATAACAAAAAACCACGAAACAAGCCCCATGTTAATCTAGACAGCATTACTTAGCGGCGCTTCTAACGCCTTTTTTAAATTTAATTAAGGACTCCATAAAGATGTTATGAAGGCGCACATCGATCAATATCGGAAACTAAGTGAGTCATGTTCTGCTTGATCCGAGCATCTTCCCGCGCTTTTTGTAGGCCCTCGAGCCGATTCCGCATTCAGCAACCCCACTTCCCCCACCCCCTCCCCCCTTCGAACTCTTTCCCGTCATACTGCCTTTGCTTTCTCCGTCCCTACACTTTCTCATTCGCGTTTACGGCTGACTGTGGGCTCCTAGATTGCCTGATGCGTTCAGCACCAGCAACGCCAGCAGCCGCCGCCAGGTGCCGCCCTAAAGCACTGCAAACGACCCGGAAAAAGGAAATCGCACAGAACGGGCTCCTAGGCGCGCCATATGGGTCTGCGATATCGAAGCGGCGAGCTCGAACGGGCGCAGGGTATAATGCAAAGAAAAATAATAAAATAGAATTCCATTACGGCGCCGAGAGGTGCCGTTCGCGCCATCTGCCGCCCCACAAGCGAGTGGCGCATTTACCGTTCCCTAACGCCCGCGGCCCGCACGTATTTATGCCGCCTGGATCACGTAGCACGCTTATTCCGGAAGTCGTGAAACAACACTTTTAGGCCTGCATATACGTGTTCGGAAAGAATCACTGAGTCCCCCTCACCGATATGTGCACAGCTTAGGGGCGTAGACCCGCACGCAGCGCGCTGTTTTTCACTGCCGTTCCTCTTCTTTTTTCTCACACTCTTGTCACGAGGGCTAATGAGTTTCGTTTTTACTACCGAGGCTCCGCTGGCCCAGTGCACACTGGGTCATTTGCGTTTTCACTCGTTGTAGACTTGGAACAGTTTTGGGGCAGTTGTCATGGTCTAGATCCATTTACATCTCCCAGCGATGCTGACATAGCTTCATACTCGAGGTATATATAATGCCAGTGGTGTTATGCACAAATCTCTTTGTGCTCTCAAAATCCCGGTGTTATTCAGGTTTCTGCCTAATATTAGCATGATTTCGCTACTCCGATCAATATATGCTAATAATCCTATATACGAAAGCCGGGAGCGTAACTATTTTTGCTGTTTTTAACTTTTCTAGCTTTTGTTTTTATGCCAGAAATTACATCTCACTCAATTTATTTTCCTCAATTGGTTAGTTTACTTTAATTTAGTTTGTAGGGCTTAGCGTGCCAAAGCGACTTAGGCTATAAGAGACGCCGTAGTGGAGGGCTCGGGAAGTGTCGTCCACCTGGGGTTTTTAACCGGCACTGACGGCGCACAGCACACGGACACCTTGCTTTTCGCCTCTATCGAAAAGCGGCCGCGGCGACCGAGATTCTCATTTGGTTTGAATCGTTAATGTTCTTGTTATTTTTTTGTTTTGCTTTTTTTTATTTTGCCATCATCATCCCCTTCGCGTTGCCTTCTTTTTTTTTGTCTAGTAAAGCGTGGCAGAAATGATCAGCGCGTTAATTTAGAATGCAGTCACCGTTCAATCACGACAGGGTTTTCGAAATTAGCTGCGGTCCAGGTAGGGCGTGCACGTGTTCTGACGCGAGAGGGCAGAAACTGAATGCATGTCGGGATTGAAATTTTCTTGACGTGCTTACCTGAGTTCACAGATCTAGGTGTGCATGTGCAACAGCGATATCGTTTGTTTATGGTCTGTTCGCTTAGTTTCAGGTGCCCAGATAGAAGAGCATTGCAGCACCTACATCCCTGTTCTTCTAAATTGTTCCCTATAACTCATCATTCCTTCTGTATTTTGTAGCGTTTTTCAGTTCACTTTCAAAATCGTTATGTAATTTTAAAAATTTTCGCTTCTATATATCTGTTTGTTCATTTTTGCTTTCTGCCTTAAGCGCACTCATTCTCTACACCCGTCTGCACGTCCACATTGTGCATATATATTACTCTCTTGATATATTTTCGAAGACGTAAACTTGCGGAGCAGTAACTATTCAGAGATAGATAAATGCAACCACTTGGTCCTTCTAGTACAGCAACGCAATTCCAGAAAAGTTAAAGTTCCCAGAAAGGTCATGGCATCCCATCCTCAATATATTCCTTTGTTTTCCTCTCTTTTCCTCTAGTGTATGTTAATAGACCAGCCGCCCTTTCTCACAGAGAATGTCTCCACCTTTCCTGGCAGTAAATTGTGGCCCAGCTATTTAGTTGTTTTTGTCTTCATTCTTTATTTCCCTACATGGCTATCATAAATTCTCACACCCTATGCTTGCTATTTCATTCATTCATTCATTCATTCATTCATTCATTCATTCATTCATTCATTCATTCATTCATTCATTCATTCATTCATTCATTCATTCATTCATTCATTTGAGCGTCATGCCACAGCAGAGCCCGCCGGCAACGCACGCAAACAGGACGGCATTCAGAAAACCTAGACCGATTGGCACTCCCCGGGAAAAGCTTCCATGGCCAGTGCGAGCCCCGCCTTCGGCCCAGCCACACGCAGGAAAAGAAATAACCTGCTTGGATGACAGACGCGCCAGCGCCATCGTCAAATTGGGACGGCGAAATGCGATATTTTCGCTTACCACATTGTTTTCTTTGCCTCAAAGGAAAGCTAGGTGCACATTTTGCTTTTCCCTGCTTTTTCTTTCTGAATGTCGAAGTAAACACTGTAGATAGCCGGTGGTGTATTGTTTTTATATTTAAGTCGCGCGTTTGGCAGGTTCGCGCCAGCCGACAAAGCAATTACTGCACGATGTGAGGTGCTACTGACATGCTGCTACTTCCAGGAACACGCAAGAGGCGGCGCTTTCATTTACGCATTGGGACACTAATTTTTCTCATTAATACGTTACTTGCTCGTGCACACATTTAACTGCCACAAGTGTTCTATTACCAAAGCTGCATTTTATTTGCGCAGGCAGACAGGACAGATAATAATAGCTGCGAGCCACGTCGGGAATAACTATATAATGAGTGCCTGCCTCAGTACCATTATTAATTTCATTTTCTCTTTTCTTCTTACTTTATTTCCCGTTCTTATTCATTCCTTGTGTATCTTCAGCGGCTGTAAGTTGTAACTCACTTGTGAGAAGAATATATTTGCGACCGTTATCCGCGTTCTTCATAAAAAACCAGAACAATCGGCATTGGTTCGCACCTAAAAATCGAAGTGAATTAAAAAGCCGTAAAAGCGGATAAATAATTGAGAATTTCTTGAATCGCCGCCAATGAACGCACCAACGAAAGTGTTGTGAAAGCGTCCGATCAACAGCAGTGTAGCAGGTAACATTTATTATCCCATGCCGCATAACTCTCTTTCTGCCGCAGCGCCATCACATAGCCCAGTCTGAGAAGAATTTTTCAAAGTCGAGTCGGAAACAGTTTGCAAAACAGGCACGTAACTTGGTATCAAAACTGTGACGAGGCTGTTCTTTGTCCAGTGTTCAGGGAGAGGGGAAGGAAGGGGGGGGGGGGGGGGGAGGTCATATCATCCCGCTTCGCATTTAACCTCCGTCTGTTAGTAAAGTTATAGGTTGGTTTGCGATAAGTATTCGATGCTGTTAATTTTAAGCGTAGGCGTTCGCCGTGAAGTGACTAGGATACAGCGCCTTTGTTTTCTTAAAACTAAGTCTGTCTGTACATAATCTTTATTTCGAGTATTTTACAGGAAGAAACGTTAAGGTGGCCGGGGACACCTCTTATAATCACTAGGTGGGCTGCGCATTATAGGGAGCAGCCGAGCAGAGTGGCCTCCCAGTCCTCCCGGTGGGGTTGGGTTTGGGGACGAGGTTCGAGGTTAATTTAAAAGCCATTGTTATCCAAATAAATAAAAAGAAACGCGGGATGAAAAGGCGGCTTTAAAGGCTCTATCGCGTCTGCTCTTAAGGCGAAGCTTGAACGTCCACCTAATGCTTGTAAGTGCACGTGTGGCAGATCTATGCGAACTGATATTTAGGTGTCGCTGTGGTGAATAAATTACCGGTAGAATATCCGAAAACCTAATGTCACCAGCAGCTCGCCATAACTAAAGTGATTTGCGGTTAGCTACTTGCGATTTGTAATAATTTTGCCGGCACCAGCGCCACCATAGTGATTACTGAAATCTGAATTTCTCTGGCACCACTTTCGCGGACCTATTCACCGCTACACCACAGCGAACATAAACGCACCACAATAGTTCTCGATAGTTGCGATCGTCATTTTGACTATAGATTAGTATTTTAAAGAAGTTTTAAAGAAAGCGCGACTCATCATTTCCATGTTACCGGCGTCTGGGCTGCTAAACAATGTTTTAAATTCCCGCCTTCTTAAAGGAAGCAAACAGGATACACCAATCCGCTTTGTAATCGGAGCTGAACATGACACTGAGGTGTAGAACTCCGCAAAAAACGCACACAGTGGTTTAATGACGCGTGTTTGCATTCCCATGGGGTGTGAGAAGACTCCGTGCGTACGTGGTGCAGCAGTGTGACGTGCAGTCTCCTTATTTGTTTGGTTACACATGGTCGACTCAGCAATCGCCGCAGGGATATGAAATGGTTCAACACAGCTTTCTTGAAGGACCTTGTGCCATCTAAAAGGATTTTTCTCGACTGTTACCGCAAACAGAAGTTCATGAGCGAGGCTCGCCGCCACCTGTTTTCCCAGGACGCCGATGGGCAGAGGTACACGCAATCGAAACGAAAATGTGAGCTTTTGCTGTGCGGTTTCTGCACCAAGCAGAGCGAACTTAGGGTCGGCTTCGGAACGGCAGCGCAGGTTCTAACTCTTGAAAAGCTGTTTTCCAAACCACCAGGACGGGAACAAGTTTAGCTGGAAAAACTATTAACTTCCCTATGAGCCCGCCTCAACAGCGACGCTTTCTGTCGTACAGTGGATAACACGATCCGAGTAAGGCGTACAGAATAGGCAGTATTCAGGGATGAAATATGGAACACTTGAGTACCCGTGAGGGCTACAGCTTCTATGTCTAAAGTAAGAAGCTTCGTCAGAGAGACAGTTCAGGTGTGGCACACGATGACACCACATTTAAATCCGCAAGGTTAAACTGCATGTTAGGAAGCATGTTATCGTTTTCGCCTCCGGAACGCCTACTCCGCGCGACGCTGAACGCACGCGTCAAAACAGGTGCTTGCCGTCGAAATTTGAGTACTTTGTTTAGACCCCTCATCGTTATCTTTTAAAAAAGTAGGTACGTAATTTTCAGAGCCCTTAAGCTCGGCATCCGAGGGTATCAAGCGATTGCATTAATGACTCTCGTCAGTGGCTTTTCTTGATTATCCTCTTTCGCGTACTCTCGCAGACATGCATTGTTATATACCAGTGGTAAATTAAGCGGTTGATTCAGATTTTTGCCCGTTTCGTGTTTTGTTGCATGACTTCTATATGGCGCTCACTCCCCTAATTACTGTCTCTCCAATCTCCGACGAGCTCATCAATATGCATTAGTAAGATGCCAGACCGGGCTAAATTCCACGGGACATAGATACAAAACCCCGCTTAACAACGTAGTAGAAAAGTTCCTGCGTGCAGCAGCCTCAGTGAAGGCATGACGACAGAGAAAATTAATTGTTGCACCATGGTGCGTGAACTGCTTGAGATGCAAGGAATGGAGACGACTGAGAATATCTTTCAGAGCTGTCATCATGCTGTGCTTTCGTGGAATTTCAAAAACGCAGTACTAAAATATGTTTGCTGAATAGCCCATTCGGTCTGCGCTTTGTGCCATTCCCTTAACAAGAGACAATTTCCAAATATCTGCTCTTAATTCTTATGCGTGTGCATCTCTTGTGAAGAACGCGTGGGTATTAAACACGAACACGTTGTTGGAACCTCTGCTTGACACTATTTAATTGAAAGTAGGCTGTGCACACGACATTTTGTTTTTCGTCAACAGAATTATCCAGCCATTTTGCTCCTTATTTTGGACAAACTGAACCCATTTCACCCCTTTTATTACAACGCAATGGACATACATTCAGCTTATATAGCAACTCTAGTCAAATCAAATCCACGCACGCCTGCCACGTCGACACAATTCAGGGCGTGCTCCTGGCGCTCCTGACAATGGTAACGCTAATACGGTATGATAAAGGGGTCTAATATTTGCTGCTTATGATTCGAGTAGGAGAGCAGGTGCACTCGAGAGCACTTCGAGACTGCTCTCAGACAAACGGGCGCTCTCCAGTGGTAGACCAGGAGTAGAATCACTAATTGTAGAGGAGGAGCGCTTTTCCTCTGCTGAGAACAGCCGAGTGCACTCCCGGCTGCTCTCTCGTCTAAAGCAAGTGTAAAGGAAGTCGCATGGCATAAGGCGTCATATCCGCGCCATCTTTTCTTTTCTGTTTCTCTTGAGTCGGTGATGCTCAAAATGGCGGCTCCTGTGGTGCTCTGCGATGCTCGGCACCTTTGCTCTCGTCCCCACAACAGAATGCGCCATTAGTCATGACGAATCGCAATTCTTTATAATTTAAAAGAATTCTATGTAACGGACAGATATTCCCATACGATTTGTTCACCGATCCCAAGAAGCACAAAATGGGCTGTGAGGAGGGGGGCCGCGCTATGCGGGATTTGCAACGCGTGCTCAGAGAGACCCCGCGTGGTGTGCCCAATTTCGCCACGATCGGTCCCGATTCGTACCTGCGTGGGCAGCCCAAATAGGGCTGCCCGCATTCGCCCCATATACCCAAAAGTCGGCAGACTACCAAAATTACTAATGCGCTCTACTTTTGTACAAGCGGGCGCCGCACCATTTATCAACGCTTTAATGCTTTTGTCAGTTAATCCCTCCAATACCCGATTAATACCGGCTCGGGCTTTACAGAAGCCAGCCTGATTTGGGCTGACCCACGTGTTGCCCTCATGGGTTCAAGTTGGCGTTTTCGGGGCTGCCCAAGTCTCATTAATCATCAAGTGTTAAACATTGAACACTATTTCTTTACCTGGTATTGGATACTCAGCAACATAAGAGAAATTTATTCCCAAAACTTATAGAATATTGGTTGGCCCACATTCCCCCTAAATGTTGATCCGGAAATTTGAAAATTTATTCCGAGCAATAATAGCGCAGGGAAAATTCTGAGGTAGTTCAGTACATACTCGTAAAGCGGTATAGTTACTGTGGCATATTTTCTACTAACGCTGCATAATATCATAGTTTCCAGAGTAAAAAAGATATAGTCGGTAGTAACGGCATAATATGCTTAGAAAAGTTATGTGAAACTATCATAAGAGGCAATTACCGGCGCGTATAATGTGAATTACATAAATAAAATGGCTCAGTTAAAATAGGATAGGGGAGGTTCTGAGTGTTAAGCCCCACTGCGGTCAATTTGGGGCCCACTGCCGCCTTCATGGGCAGCCTCAATTGGATTCATTGTATTTTTACCTCTTAAAATCCAGATACATGTTGCATTTGCTCGCAAGTACCCCAAGAAAGGCCCGTGTGGGAACCGTGGAGGCACGTCCGCTTTTCAGCCCGGCCACGACCAATGCGGGACCTATTCGGCTTTTGAGCGGGCAGCCCCATTTAAGCTATCCCATCTGCTATCTGCTTTAGGCCCATATTTTCGTCGCATCTGCCCCAAAGGGCACCGCAAGAGACCAATGTGGACAGATGCGGTTATGATCCATTTCCAGCCTCGCAACAGCCCATGCGCAAACTATATATATATATATATATATATATATATATATATATATATATATATATATATATATATATATATATATATTTTTTTTTATGGTGGGCAGCCCCATTCGGTGTAGCCCAGTAGTTTTCTGCATCAAGATCACAATTCCGCCAGACCTTCCATCGAGTACCCCTTAACCCCTCAAGGGACGCACGTAGGCAACATGTGGGTTTGCCCGTTTTTATCCCCGCCACGGTCTATGAGGGGCCTATTCAGCTTTTTATGGGGCAGCCCCATTTAGGTTAGCCCAGCATTTTGTACATAAAACCCTTTTTCTACATAAGCATTGCACCTGCCTTAAAATTCCCCATACCCTTGAGGGTCAGATTGGGAATATGTGCTCAGTTAGCCCTAGCCACGCCTATATGACGCACAAATAAAAAGAAAAACCAATTTGGGCTGGCCAGTGTGACCCGTAAACGGGCCCCTAATGAGTATTATTGTGGTTGCCTCCGTCCAACTTGGCCATATGGGCCAGAGGGGGCCAAATTTTGTCGGCTATTCGGGCTATAATTCAAAAACGCCCCAGAAAGCAAACAATCAGTGTAACTTACTATATTTTTACTGCTCATTGTTTTGTTCTGTAAATTTCGCACGAAATATAAGCACAGACAAGGCAAATGAAACACGGGTTATGAAAAGACATATCTACGGAGTTCCGGTTTACATGATTCACATCGGCCACTAACTTTTACGGCATACATCATCACTCAATCTGGTTGATGAGGGAATACTGGGTGAGTCAAAGCCGGAAATGGACTCTAAAGTTGCTGTCCATTCTTGAGACAGAATCTTAAATTGTACACTATGCCGCATGGAATTCCCGTCCAAATTCATAGGGCCTTTACCGAAGAAGTTTGAGAAAAGGAAATAAATAAATATGGGGGGGGGGCTACCCGACGTAAGCCACGAAGCATTTCAACGACGCTTGAAAAGACCACAGCGGGTACGCTGCGATCGATATTGCACAAAAATAAGGCATTTCCAGAAGCAATTACCGTTCTCTCAACGGTACTGTTCCTGTTTTATGTTTTTCTTCTTTTTTCCCGACTTTAAAGGCGCGACAGTGAGACCGTCCGCTGAACGGGCTTCTCCCTAACCCCGATCGTAATTTGACACTTAGGGCCCTGAGTGTGAAATACAAGCGCGAAGGGGAATGACGTTTCTATTTTCAAGGAACTTCTCTTTCCAATTCTTCCTGATAACAGACGCGGTCTTGTTGAGGCGTTCGACCGCCTTCGAATCTTATTTTTCGCTGTTAGTGCTTGAAGGTAAAGAGCATCGATGCGCTCTGCCAACTTGCTGCGTTTCGCGTGGGAAACAGCTCCTGGCGAAACAGGCACATTTATATACATCACTTTTTTTGCCTGAGGTCTTCGTTTCCGCATAGCCTCATATATTTCTTCTTTGAAGTAATCTTTGTCAGGCGGCATTCCTGTAGGATATACCCTTTCAAGTTGCTGACTTTAATTCGTTTTCGCATATTTTTCTCCAGTTTCATTCCATTCCGTTCCTTCTTCCTTTATTTTAACACCCACAATTTCTCGGCAGGAACCTCTTTCCAGTTGCTTAGATTTGAGATAGTTCCGCTGGTCTGGGCATTTACATTTCCTCGCTCCCTTCACTAGAGCCTTGTTTTCTCCTCGACTCTCAAATTCGAGGAACCCTGCATTTTATTCGCAATCCAATCGGCTCGCTCCGACCCTGAGACATTCGCGGATAATAAAAAAAACAGCAAATTTACCACCGCCGCATTCTTGTGTGCCCCAATGACAAATTTGCATACTGAAAATTTGCGGGGTTTTTTTTTGTGGGCGAATATTTGGGGCTCTCGTTGTCATTTTAAATGAGCCTTGGCAATATGCATTTGGGCTTCTGTGTGCTTTCTCGGCGCGCGCAAGAGAGCGCAGTTGTATGTGCCTGTATGAGCGTGTTCTCATGAATTAATATATCCACCGCCACCAGCATGCAATCGGACTTATAAACGTGATTCATTGTTATCATAATTTCGAAATTACTGTTATAATGGCTGACATTCGAGACAGACATGCCAAACTTATTTTACCTCACATGTTTATATGATTCTGATTGCGGTGCCAGACTCTCCTCTTTTCAAGTCTCAAGCCTTTAATTAGAACTTATTGTGTGTGTGTGTGTGTGTGTGTGTGTGTGTGTGTGTGTGTGTGTGTGTGTGTGTGTGTGTGTGTGTGTGTGTGTGTGTGTGTGTGTGTGTGTGTGTGTGTGTGTGTGTGTGTGTGTGTGTGTGTGTGTGCGTGCGTGCGTGCGTGTGCGTGTGCGTGTGCGTGTGCGTGTGCGTGTGCGTGTGTGTGTGTGTGTGTGTGTGTGTGTGTGCGTGTGCGTGTGCGTGTGCGTGTGCGTGTGCGTGTGCGTGTGTGTGTGTGTGTGTGTGTGTGTGTGTGTGTGTGTGTGTGTGTGTGTGTGTGTGTGTGTGTGTGTGTGTGTGTGTGTGTGTGATAATCTCGCCTTTTGTATAACGTCATGAAACATGTTTTTACCCCCCAACACGATAGCTCTACGGACTCCGTTCTCATGATTCCAATGTCGGCATTCGCGCTGTCAGCTAAAGATCAGTTTGCACTTGACAGATGACACGGATGAGCACTGATTGGTCGTCAGGAGGCTGTGACGTCACGAGACCACTTGGCATGGCCGAATCGGCATGCTCTGCCAACACAGGCTCCACCTTTGAGAAGGAAGAATGAAATAAATGTTCAGCCTTTCACGATCCTTCGAAACCGAGTTTGACACACCGCCTCTATACCACCCAGGCTCGTCGCATGGCTTCGTTAAAGCAGGACGTTATTCAGAAGGGTAGATACTTGGGCTTGTTGGTACATACGCTGTGTGTGTCTTCTTTCTCTGTCCTTGTCTTGGTGCGCTACATTTTGTTCCCTTCAGGACGTTATCCTATGTTAGATGGTCTTTGACGTAATTCAGTATTTCATGACTGTTTGGTAATGAATATATGTGAAAAAATTCGTGGACACTTTGGCAACTAACGTGATGAAAGGCGAAAGCCTGAGTGCTGCATTCTGCTACGCGACTGTAGCGCATGCAGCGATGAATGCTGCTACAAGTAAAGCGAGCGACTACTCTTTCCCATTCTGCGAGTGCATTTGTTCAGTGAATTCTGCTTGGTAGTGATGAGATCGCTCTCCTTGTATCTTCGCAGTTGTACTAGGTTTACTGTTGTGTGGTTGATTTTATCGTGTGCACGGCAGTAATTAGTATTTAGGTTTTTAATTACGCAACTGGATCTGATTAATTATATTTACACAGGCATTATTTAGTGCTTAGTAAATAATTAGTAATCCGTAATTTGTATATAACGCTCATTTCATTAATTAGAGATTATTTTGGGATTAAAGGTTACTTAATAATTAGTCTTTATTAGTAATTCATCATTGATTGGCATATATGGCCATATGAGGCACGCATTAGCGCATACTGTGTGGTGCTCTGTGATTGGTCGATACCTCCATGACGTCATCCCGTCTCGACCAATCAGAGCCATCGCAAAAGCGTGACACTTTTGCTGACAACTATGAGGAAATAAAGGCTTTCAAGCATGAATCAATGACTGCTGATAAAGCGTGTAACAAAGTGAACGACACAGACGCAAACGACGATCCGCAAAGTCAGCTAGCAAACCGGTGTCGTTAAATTTGCCACGTCAGAGTTTTGAAGCGCTTCATTTAGCCATCAAGGGCCAAGGCCAGCGTGGGCTAGCAGTGAACTTTCGAGGAGTCTGAAGACAAAGTGGGGCTGTAAGCAAAGACTGAAAGAACTGTCTCCACTGGGAATCGAAAGCTCTTATGCCCCTCCCATCCCCAGCCGAGCGCGCAAACTACTACTCCACACCGGGCTCGTAATAAACAGTTCGTAATTTTCCTTGCCTCATGAGGATAATAGTAGTGATAACAATAATTATGCAGTTAGTGATGATGACAATGATGATAGTAGCCATGATAAATGATGCTCCAGTTAGTGATAATGATGCTGACGGTAGTAGCGATGACATTGATGGTGCATTTAGTTGATAATAATGATAATATCGATAGTGATCACGATGCTGAGTAAAAAGAAACGTAACCAACTCTGACTTTAGCAGGTTTAAACCACAGTATTATTTTTTAATGTGGAGCTTCAGTTGCTCCCCTATTATAAACGCGGCAGCGTTCAAGGCCCACTCTGCAGAAAATCCGGCCCTGCACTGATTCCTTGATGGTTTAGCTGGGTGAATTAACGGGACCCCAGTATACCAAGATGTTGGTAGGAGCTGCAAACAGGGGCGACTCGTTTGCAGGTGTGAGTGTTAAACAGGATTCAGCATTCCAGGCGGGCTTCTTGGATTCCGATCAAAGCGCGTTACTCCCAGACCACGCAGACACGGTCGTATACGGCTATATTAAAGGGCTCTACATCTATGTCTAGTGGTAGCCTACAACCAGTAGAGGGATAGCTTAGGACTCTATGCTGACATCGATGTACAAGATATTTAGAGGCAAAAATTATGGGATCGACTGTTAAGCCAGCAGAGACTGCATGTTCGTGGACGAGAATTCACCGCAAGGCGAACCGCGGACGCGAGCTGTTAATGTAAGGCGGAGCTTAAAGAGAGAGAGAGAGAGGGAGAGAGAGAGAGAAACAACTTTATTTGCCCCAGATGTCGTGAATTAGGGCAGATGGGTTCTGTGTGGCCCCCAGGTGGGGGCGACATCCTGGGCCCACGAAATGAGTGAAAGTTGTGTGTTCCTGTCTGGCTTGAAACTGCACCGGTTTTAGATTTTGATAAGTTTCGAAGGGGCAAACGATTATAAATTGCAGTTTAATTAAGCATAATAAATATATTAATTCTAGCGTCTGAAACAGTGGCGCAATTAAAACTCCAAAGACTTTCACCCTTCTCCTCACCGCACAGCGACGAGTAGGGGTCGCATTATGACTTCATTGATGGTACCTGTACATCTTCTGCATAGGACCCTCTTGGTTTGAAGAAGTGAGAACAAGGCTAACGAAAGCAAAGAATTCACCAGAAACGTTTTTTGTGGCCTCCAAAAATGCACCGCAGGGTGTGGGCGAAGGCAGCGAAAATAAGAAGTATTACCATCCGTGATGTCATCACCAAGCTTCTCGGCATTCCTTCAGTGTTGTTAGGAGAACCTCAAGATTTAATAGTTGACTACGTCATCAGTTTTGAATACCTGCGCAAAGATACTTTGTATGCATTACCTACAGCTTATATAGACTTGAATCCTTGAATATGGCGGAATTCTTGAAAACTGATGCAGCTGCTCTCTAAGTGACCCTGTACTTTTTTTTTCATGTTATCTATTTTGTTGCCTTCTCAACAATCAGCCGGTTTATACATGTCAAGACTAGTGTATGTTTTTTTTTTTCTTTTTTAAGTCCCTGTCTTTTCGCGTTGAATTTTAACCACGACGGTACTTAGATATAAATATCGTAGCGATCTCTTGACTCCTGTAGAGAAACAGAAGCAGCTAAGAAACAGGCGAGAGTTGGAGCGATATAGTTGGCTAAAGGGAACCGACGCTTTTGACACCCAGCCCGGCAAAACAAAAAAAAAATCTACAGACTGTGTCAAAATACGATAGAATACTTTGTAGTTCTGCCGTAGTTTTCAGTAGTCTGTAGTTATGTAGTACTTTTCTGTTTTCTAATTCTGTAAGTTCTGTAATGCTTGTCGGTAGTAAGTACAAAATACTACAGAAATTTCGTTTTCCACGACAATTTCACTGTCAAAAACCACACCGAAATTGTCTTGTGACAAAAAAACAACAGCATTTATTTAGTTTCCTTCCGGTTACAAGGGGAACACCTAAATTTTAATAGGAGCTCCATATGGTTCTATAATGAGAAACTGTAGTGTAGGACATAATATAGTTGTCGTCAATACCATGGATTCGTCGGTCGTTATACTGTTTCTCTCGAAATTGGTGAAACCACGTAACCTGATCGCTGCAGCTTCGCTCCAATTTTGGTATGCGTCATGCCATGACATCATTACGGGAACCATCACTTCCGTAATTCTACACCACGCCCTGATTTAAAACTAAAACTGTTGGGTTTTCTTTATACTTTTCTATACTCTGCTTGCCTAGGGATGCTTCTGTGCACGGTGAATTACGCGTACGCTGCCGAAGAAAGATGCGCTAGCCGCAAAAAAAAAAAAAAAAAAAAAAACACATTGCTATTAAAGGTGATATATCGTGCCAAAGTGAAAAGAACTTTCAGCAAAGTGAAACATTCGATGAACTTCAGCGTATTGCGCTTTCTGAGCGTAGTGAACGTATACAATACTCACTGTCCTTTAGAACAAATTAATGCTCAAGTGTCTTGATCGGGCCGACATGAAAGAGCACTGAAGAAGGATAGAGGGGGGAAACCTCAGTTCGCAGGTCGCGCCAACGTTTAGACCAGTGGACTTGTTTTCGTCTGGACAGAGCGATCATCAGGCAAGTGGATGCAGCTAGCATAGAATCGGGTTAATTGTAGAAATATGGGAGAGGCATTCACCCTGCAGTGGGTATAGTCAGGCTGATGATGATATCCATCCTGGCACTCAGGAAAGCATCCGTCAAGGTTTCAGCTTGTGTGATCATGAATGGCTACGGCTTTTACAGTAGATGCCGTCATCTATTCATGTGACTGGTGCGGTGGCAACTAGACGATGTTTGCTGGTTGTTCCTCGAGATATATTTCAAAAAAGCTTGTGTCCGCGTCTGTGTCAAATGTGGGCTCATTGTTTTCTCAGGGAAAATATGTTTTGAGTGAAAGAAACGATTATTTACAGGGCTGCCAAATAACACAAAATTTTATTTAAAGACTATGCTTATTTAATCCAAATTTCTCCGATAGAAAAACAAAAGGCAATGAAAAGCTTGTCAAATGTACAAATCCAGAGAAGCTTAAGATTAGCAAACTACACCCCTCGCCTCCACTTGAGCTTCTTCTTTCAGTTTTCCGCTTGAAAGAAATTGTCACAGTTATTGTGAATATGGTAAGCAATCTATGCTTTGCTCTATGTTTCCTGGAAGCTAATAACGAAGGCACGCTGGCTAATGTGCACCGGCAATCTCCATACACAGAGATGTAATCACTGCCCACGAATATTTGTTTGAAAGTTAGCTTGCAATCACGTTTTGAGTTATTCGACAAACGTAACTACCATCTACAGCTTTTTTGGTTGGTTTTTTGTTGGTCACTGTCCCTATACGTGCTGCAATTAAGCTCGGGGTGTCTTTTGACCAAGAGCAGAATTAAGTATATATTCCGATTTTTAATGCATCATCATCAATTTTTACCGTCTTAAGTGCGCAGCGTTTCCCGATCACGCCGGAAAAGAAACACTTCAGAATGAAAGCAAGTATTCGATCCGCTTTGCGAGCAAGACTCAATTTTTCCAAGCAAACAATTATTTAATCCATCAGGCGTGCATTACTGGCTTCCCGATATTGCCGTCGTTTCAGTTTTGTCCAGGCGCCTCTGAATGCTGCTCCATTTCGAATGCGAAGATAAAATACCACCTTAAATTCACAAATGTTCCGGAAAACGAAAAGCAAAGTTAGGCTAACTTATTAAACTAAGCATGAGGTGCACCCGTAGCATACTTGTCCAACGTGGTTGTACCTTGGTGTGCTAGGGCTGTGAGCAGGGCCTTGCAATCATTATTGCGGCAGACATAAAAGAAAGAAAGCGATCGTTTGCCTCATTCTGCAAATGTGGTCGTCTTTTTGTTTCTTAATTTGGTTACAAACCCAGAGATAGGAACTTGAAATTGATTTACATTATCTAAGCTAAATATGCGTCTGACGCGCAGAAGCCGCCTAATCAACCTGGAATGCGCATCGTTCTCGTTAATTATTCATGTTCTGAGACGCGTCGCGTGTTTATTAAACTTTTCCGGAAAGACTTGCCATTCGCGGGATGAAACAAAAAAGGAGGAAACAATCAGCCTACTATACATTAGCGGAGAAATTACCTAACTCACCACCAAAAACTTTCTTTTCGATGCAGCATACTCTGCGCGCAAGACCAGCGTTCTATCGTTTTCCCTGTTACCTATTCGCTTTGTATCGCCGTTATCTTCAATCTCTCGTTAGCTTTCTCGTTTAATGATCCAACGTCGCAGCGGCTGGAGTGGACCGCTTCTGCTCCCTAGCTGTTCCTGAGCGCTTCGTATAAATAATGACGGCCATTCTTCAGCGCCTTACCACTAACGAACCGGAACAGCCTGGTACAGGGCACGGCGCCTTCTGTGTGTGCAGGTTTTGGAAAGTTCTTGCCGAATGCACCGACGTTTTCTACGTTTGTCTTGATTCTTCTTTCCTGGCGGAGTGCCAGGAACGAGTCACGGAGCATTTAGCCCAGCTCTTAGCGCGTTGGCCGTAGATGTTTTTGCCGTTGTTTTTCTTATTTTCGCATTTAATTGCCGCAAAGTAGCTGTTACTGTGTGGCAAGTTATCGGTAAGTCAATTCCTTCTTCTTGGTGGATTTCACAAAAACAAAATAGAGCTTTTATGTTTTCATTGCAACTCGTTGTATCTTTGTTGCATTGAGGACTTTCTTTTGTTATATGTTTGTTTATATTATTGTATTGTAAAAGATGAAAACCGGCGTGGAATTAAACATAGGCTACGTAAATATTGTCTCCGCATCTTACTAAGCGAAATTTATTATTCCACCTAAAAGTAAAGTTGCCTTTCTAGGCACGAACTTCACATCATATGAGAAAAGAACTCAAGGTCATGAAGTATATCTTACTATTTGCTTTATAGGACAGGGGCGGCATTTATTAAGTTGAAACTACGCCCATTTGTAGTCCTAGGCGCTGGGGAACAGCGGTATGAAACGAAGAAAAGGTGCAGTAAATATTTGAACAAGAAAACTAAAATCAAGAATGAAAGGCTACATATGCATCAGTCTCTACGCAAATAAGAGAAACAGTATGAAGCTAGATATTACGCGCCAAATGGTTCGCAATCAAAATACTAAAGCAACTCGTAACATACTGGCGATATGTTTTTAGCTCATTTTAAAACCTAAGACAATCTCTTTACTTTCCGTTACCTTTGGCGGCAAAATCAGCATTCAGAAATTTCAATTCACGGATCCTAAAGCATAGAAAGTAGCGATTGCGCACGGCAGTCGCGGATATCGTCGGCTAAGTCGTGCCCATATGACGGGATTTACTGTTAGCTCCGTACGTTTAAGCGAGGAATTCATGAAACATGAGAAAAAAAAACTATAAAGAAAGGCCATTTCAAAACATTACTCACTTATTTATACCGAACTGCGTATATTCTTGGCTATGTCTGTGGTTTATGATATGACATTACGATATTTTGGATAAAGGACTCCAACTGCTAAAGAAGAAATTAGGCAATGCAGGAAAACTGAGAAGGTGTTAGACGAACAGGCACCAACAGCAGGCATTATAATAGCGGTAGTTATAGGCAGCACATTGTTACATGTCAAAGTGAATTGCCATTGTATATTTCACCGCTTCCTTTTTTTTTTTTCTGCATGAACTGAGAGGGTAACGGTGGACCCAACTTTAATTAAGAAATGGCGTGACCAATGGATGCACCTTCGCAAAGCGATTAGGACCATTATTGCGATATCTTGGCTTAAACTGTTCGAAACAAAGCCCCTCTTCCCCAACTCACCGGCAGAAAAATGTGACTGCGAGAGCATTTATTTCTAAGCCCAAGTCTTTCTTTTCATCTCGCTGCATTATTAGAAGGTAACAAAAAAAAAAAAAAAACAAGAGAAAACGCTGAAAAATGAGAATTACTGGAAAAAGCTCGATGCCTTCTTATCGGTCCTCTCGAACTTAGGGTTAGACAAAACCTTGGTGAAGAGAAAAAAGAAATATAAAGGAGCTTAAATGGCCCTTTGTCCTTTTAATGACTGGGGCGAAAAAGGTGTAAAAGCAAAAAAAAAAAAGACCTTTAAACGTGCGTCGAAGTAAGTGCCTCACTGGTAAGATTTAAGCTGGTTTTTTCTTGTTCTTTAGACTGAGAGCAGATAAATGCTCCGAAACGATAGAACCTAGAGAAAAAAAATACAGCGAAGGACAGGAGGGAAAGACAACAGTAACCACTTTCTGCTCGAGGAGGTCTGAAAGTCACACAAAGCATCGATCACTAAACAACGGCAGAACACTTCGTGTCTCTCATTTAATGGAGGGCCTCCTCCTATATAACGGCGCCAAGGAGGGTACGAGGCCAACAAAAGGCCAGGAGATATACCCATAGAAGCCGAAACAGAGGGAAAAATGGGTACACGAATGTACGTACCCACTAGCCACGAGAAAGAGTAGTGGGGAAAAACCATAGACGAAACGATCAAGACAAAAACTCCCTGCCCTCAGAGCAGCCGCATTACCAGCTGCAGCAGCAGCAGCAGAAGTAGCAGACAAGCAGACGAGGAGACGATGACATAGAGAAAGCCAGACGAGCGCGCGCAGAAACCTAAACAGAGAACGCAGCAGTAGTCACAGACGATAGTTTCATAGTTTCCATCGCAGACGGCGCTCATTATTTCTACGTTGGCCGTCACCGCCGTGTACGCCATTGTTGTTCAGGTTTGGCCCCTCGCTGAGCGCCAGCTAGGCCTAGGTGTTCCCTTTCCTGTTTATGCTTTCTTGGCTCGGCTTGGTTGGGCTTGGCTCGGAGCTTTTCTTCGCTTGTTGTGGACCGCAGATGATGCGCGGGGAGTCGCCCTCTCATTCTCGACGCGCCCTCCTTCAGCGCCTTCTGCCTGCTCCGCGTATTCCGGCGAAGCGAAGCGGAGCTCAAGCTCTGGCTTATTTCCGCTAACGCAGCGGAGCGCGCCTATGGCTCCTAGCTTTTCTTTCTTTTTACTTCCTCTTCCGGTAGCCGAGTGTCAACGGAAGAAGGGAGTCCGTTTGTCAAAGCGTGCAAGCTCGGCTATTACGGAGCAGCCCGCTCGTGTGTTTCTGCCTCTCTTACCAAGCACGGGTGGATATAGCAAAACGTACTCGTATATATCTATGTACATGGGCGGAACCACTCGACTATTATTGTTGGCGCCACTTCCGTTTCGCCGCCCCTCAGAGAGAGATGAAATGCACGCATCTCCGGCAGTCCATGTGGGCATGGATACATTTCTGGCATAAGCTGATCGCTGCGGATTTTTCGGATACGAGCGATGCATGGCGTCATGTTTCCGAACTAGGAATACGGGTGCTGCAATGTGAGATCGCTCGCTGCCTCGTCCCACATCGGCGAAAAATAGGTAGCGATGACTCTTTTGAAAGCGGAATCCATTCGTCTCAAGGCGAGTACACAAAGGGACGGTGTTGTTCTGAAGCGGGCGCTCTTCCGACTGGCGGTCGAAAGTGAGCAAGCCTGTGTACGTAAACAAGCTGCCCGAGAGTTAATACAATAGTGGCTGCCAGTGATCATAGGTGCCTATGAAATTGACATGCCGACCAGCATTCCCAGTAAACTGCGTAGGAGTGTCAGTCGCTGCTACTATACTTCAAATAAGTTTTGGTCAGAATTTGTGTATAGGCAACACTGCTATTAGAAAATATTGGGAAGCGACCTCAACGTTACAAAACCTTTGCATAATGCAGTTAGAAAGGTCAAACTGGGAGACGCAATATAAAAAAAAAAAATCAGACACTGTACAATCGCTCGCTTAGCTCTTTTCTCTTTTTGCAACTTCAACTTGCTGTCTATCTGTCTACTCAAGTTAAAAAAAAAATCAGATTCGTAACAGAATGGCCTAAAAGGGAAGCTGCTAGTCGCGGCAGAATTGAGATGGCAGTAAGAGTATTCGTCTTGCCGTGGACTTTCTGTTGAGCGGTTCTGGAACTTCTGCACGAGTAGGGACCTACACAGTAGATTTTAAGTCTAAGTTCGTAGTTCACCTGCGTCTGCCCTTTCCTTTGTGCTCCTGTCTTGGACCAACTCGCCCGACAACTTAGTCTTGAGGACTCTCGTGTCGTTCACAGTGTTTAACATCCCGGACCAATACTTCATTCTTGTGAAGACTCGTGATGTTCACAGTGTTTAACCCCCCAAAGTTTTAAAAACTGTAGGCCTGTAGTGTTTAGAGCTTTAGTGTGTTAAACACTGTCGCGCAAGTACTCAAGAGTAAGATGTCGTGCGAGATGGTCCTGCATATCTAGAGAGCAGCGTTACAAACAAGAAGAAAGCACTTGGGGAAACACTATCACGCAAGTCCTCAAGAGTAAGATGTCGTGCGAGATGGTCCTCAATATCTAGAGAGCAGCATTACGAACAAGAACAAAGCACTTAGGGAAAAACAGAAGGAATTGTACTACGAACCTAGACATAAAATCTACAATGCGCATTCCCACTCCTTCTGGAGCCAACATCCCCCCTACCATACCCTCTCTATAAAACAAATAAATAAAATTAGCGCATTGTTCATTACGGCTTTCAAGTACAGATTTTGCTTTCTATATCCAAAAGTAGTGTCGTCTGATTCGGTTCCATTACTGTGTAAGACAGGAACGTAGCACGATCCGTGCATAAGCGCCTTCGGATGCGACGCGCGTCGCTGGTAATATCCGTGTAAACACAAGACGCAAATGGTTCACGTGGTTTGTCTGCATATTACGGCATGTTAAGAACCTCAGGGGGTAAAAATTTCCCGATCCCTACACATGGTGTCTCACATAGCCGGATTCGTTTTGGGTCGTTAAACCCCATGATCCAAAAAGAAGAAAAACTTTAATGCACCTAATTATATTGTGCCTTGCCGGATTGTCACTTTTGAGTATATTTGTTTACACAAAACGCATTTGCGGGTGTTGTTTTTCTTTGTGTATGTGTGATTGTATTATAACCTCGCACTGGAAGTCGCCTTTATCATGCTTCGCCAATAGTCGCCAGCAAGTCGGAAATGATCAGGAACTCTTCCCGTTCAGTTACTCTTCAGCTTATACTTGCAATGTAAGGAAGAGTCTCCTCGTTTCCTCTGTAGACAGCTGTCAGCGTTAATGACACGAACCGCACGTCAGTTGACATTCCTGTATTTAAAGAGAAAGCTTTGCACTTCCTGGAGTGCTGCTTTCCACGCCTGCAGGTTAGACAGCGCGCAAAAATGCGCTCGAACTTCTCGCGAGTGTTGAGTTAGCGACGGCTCCTGGTAACTCAATTCTCCCACCCTCATCTGCAATAATGCAACGATCACGAGTTCACTTGCCTGTCGCCTGCGGCATGAGGTTGTGGTTCTCGTGCCTACCTTTCGAGACTGCACACAAAGCGTCACATACGAAAGCTAGCAAAAAAAAAAAAAAAATGACGCGTGTAATTCAATTTACCTTGCAGAAACCGCACAGCAAACAAGCGCAAAGATGCTCGTAAAGATCTCACCTATCCAGGCTGCCAGCACTTAGCTAATTAAGCTCGTGCGCATAGGACTACCGCCATTCGCCCCAGTCAATCGTATGAGTCCTCTTCATACCGCCTGGCGTCGACATATATTATATCATACTTATAAAGCACAGATAGGGACCGGCATACTGACTTCATTGATAATTATGCGATTTCATAAAGGCCTCGTGGAGTGAATACTTGACGTCACCAGTGTCAAACACTCGTCGTATACGCCATCTATAAGGCATCGACTGCAATCTGTCGCCGCCTAAGGTTGGTGCACGGAACAGGCAGGTGCGACCTGCCTCCTGCCATGAATGGCAGGTGGCTGAGCGGAGAGATAGCGAACTCTCCTTTCCTCTTCTAATGTGAAGAACGGAGAGATATGAAGGGGACCACCACAGGAAAATGAAAGATTTCAGTGAATTGAAATGCGCTAGGTGTGGCGGTCTACTTATGTCCTGGGCAGTCATGCATCGTGGTACGCTTAGGGTACTGCATGGTGGTTCTTGATGGCAATTCACAACGAGGTTCTTAAGATCCTGCATTTTCAGAGCTAATGATAATAAAGTGTCGTCGGAGTCTTTTGTTCTTGCTTCATTAAGGCTAAAGTCTTTAATGGTTCATGCTGTCGGGGACAAAATGTCTCCCATTTTTGCGGCGGCTCTGATTGGCCGAGGAGGGATGACGTCATAGAGGTCTTGACCAATCAAACAGCACCGCCACAGTATGCGCAAATTCGTGCCTTACATGGCCTTATGTCAATCAATAATCAATTACCAATAATGAATAATTAATGACTAATTGATGAATAGGTAAGTAATTTATTAATAATTATTAGTTGATTGATGAAGTAATTAATAAATAATTACATTTTAAAGCAATGATTAATTATTATTTACTACTTAGTGCCAGTTGCTTAGCAGAATGTGGCACTCAGGCTTTCGCCTTTCACTACTTTAGTCGCTAAAGTCCCTCGTAATTTTTGTCTCTTTTGGATGCGACCTGTGCGCTGCCATGCAGATTACGAGATCCTAGGACATCCAAAACTGCATATGCGACGTTCTTTCGATAACGGTGACTCCTTGTGGAGCTCCTCGAGTTAAAAAAAAAGTCACATGCGGGACTGTACTGAAGGAGTGTGCGCAAAACTGATTTGTGAATACTTTTTCAGCGCGGAGAGCGAAAGATTTAACCATTTCAGGCCCACTTTATCATCCACTTCATTGCTTTGTGGTGTGTGCTTCGATGAGAACACTGTGCAAATAAAACTCGCTAACCGCACCCCTCCCCCCCCCTCCCCCCGTCGCAGAAGAAACAGAAAAAAAGGCGTCCATAAACATGCCTTTCCATATAGATGATTTTGTATACAAAATCCTACTTACCTTTATATATTGGCCAGATATTTACAGACAGTTTAGAGACGAGCACCACCGCGCCAAGGCAAAAGCAAAAGTATAGAAGCTTAATATACTCCAAAGGAAACCAACTGGGGCTCGTATTTCTAGGCATTACATCAGGCGAGAGGGAATCCCTAAACACAGTAAAATGCACCCCATAAAATGGTGTCCGTTTTACGAATTCGTTGCTTTCTATACTGTGTCACTTGCACCACCGTTGTCGGAAAACTGATACCTTGGAGCCCTAATTACTTGGATAACGTATCGCGCAATTACTTTCAGTCGTGAAACCTTCACAGCGCCGGCTTCGTATCCGAGATTTACGCTTGAGCAGCTTCGCGTCGACGGGCTGATCTACCGCCTAGGCACTCGTTTTGCGGCGACAGGGAAGGCGCCAAATTGCTCGGGCGCACGCCTTCTGGCGGACGCTTATACAGAATCACGTCGGTGTCTAAATTAACTCAGATCCTTCCTTTCATTAATTGAACCCCTCGCAGTCCACGTTTCCCGGACAGAAACACAAGAGATCCATAACAGCTCGCAGCCAGCGCATGTTAACTATCAACTGGGCCAGGGGGTTCTATAGCATCTTCTGGATTTATGAATACATGGGAGTTTTATGTCAGCGAAGGGAACTAAGACTGTCCTTTTTTTCCCTTGCGCAAGTACAGGAAAAGAAGACTCGCTGGCACTTGTAAGTGGGGTCTGTGACCGGCATCAGACTTCACTATTTTCATGGCCGCTCATGTCAACTTTCATGCTGTAATCCCTGCAGCATGCATGTGTGGCGGAAACATTAATGAAGCAAGAAAAAATGACCGGACCGAACGGGCCCTTGTCGTTTACGTGGCAGAGAAAGCGTTCTTAGCTCAGGTTTCCTCGGCTTCTAGCTTGCCGCTGTCCATCCAGAAGCGTGAACATGGCGGCCTTAAGTGCTATTGCGTGTTCGACGCGAAGTAAATAAGCGATCAGGCCCCCGCTGCCTCTGCTCTTTCTTTACATATACTGATGCGAGTCGTGCCCGTAGGCGATGGACTTGAAGCCTAGTCGAAGGGCCAAGAAGTATAAGGCTGGGTGTCGCCACCCCTTCGCCTTCCACAACTGCTACACGCGATAGCTTGTTGGTCGGTGGAGAGTATAGCCGCACTTGCCAGAAGCCGATTGCGCGGGAAAGTCTGAGCGGTAGGTTTGAGTGACACAATGAGTTATCTTGCTTGTTTATCTGCTTCAACACGAATGTGGATTATCCAGTAGTTCAAGGAGGAACCCTAGCAGCTATTCCTAGTGCACTCTATTTACGACAGCGATTTTGTTTAATCACTTAGATAACATAAAGATAAAATTCTGGGTCGAAACTTAGTTAGATATGACATCTCTTTACAAGCGTACAGTAGTAGATGATGGGTTTATCATATTATCCGGGAAACCTTGTAAGAATAGCGATAAGTAAAAGCCATGACAGAAAACAGTCGACCTCGGTACTCAACAGGGGTCACTAAGCACCGATAGTATCCAGCGTTGTTTTTTTCTTCGTGTATTTATAGAATTTCTTGTTTAATGTATTTAAACTCTAGGCAAGGAAGCATGTGAGAAATTAGTAGCACAGAAAGTTTGAGCAAGTACAAAAAGAACGTGCGGCCTGCTGAATATCCTCAGGACATACGAAGTTAACTGCAACTGCAGAAGTGTAAGAGGTCGAGTGCGGAAAAACGATTCTCTCACACTGGCAGGTACTGACGTGTGGTGACTTCAGTAGAAGCTTCGGAAAAGTGTTTACACTGGGAACAAAATACTCACGGAAAGTTTTAATTCGACAGGATATTATTGAAGGTTTTATCTCAAAAATGAACCTTCCAGTCAAAGTTAACCACATCGGAACCACAGTGATTAATTTTGCGGTTCTGGTGAAGCGTTTCATGAAGCAGAGACTATAAACTATGCAACAAGATACAAGAGACACAGATGCAAGCTCTCATTCTTTGATTGTAAGCAGTCAATGTGCGAATGAAACCAAGCAGAATGAAACCGACTATGAATTTCGTTTCGGTTAAGTTTAAGTGCATTACTTACCTTAGCTTTCGCCCCCCTTTGATAAAGCGTACTCTGAGGTAGTGTAGTAATTAAACTAATTCGCGAACAGAGGCTTCTTGCGGAAGACATGCTGCGATAATGCGCTAATGCGCATTGTTCCATTTGCTCAATAAAGTGTGAATTCGCGGAAAAATGTGTCTGGGCTTCATGACTCAACGTCGCATATTATTGCTCAATAAAGTACGACTTCGTTTAGTGGCTTTTAGTTTTAAAATCAGTCAAATTCATCAGTCAAGGGCTGAAATCAGTAAATTTTATAGTAAACGTGGTCCTAATTTGAGCTGCACAGTGCCTGGTCCTCGCTCCAGACACGGGCTCTCGTCTACTATAGGCCGCCTCTACCCAACTGCCCCGCCAGCCACTATACGTATGGTGCGCGTAGCAGACGAACGCCTCCACTAGCATGGTTTCCTCGCGCGGCGCAGACTGCCTTTTGAAACTCGCGAACACAGGAATATCGGCCGGCCGTCGCCGCGCGCGACAGCTGCACGAAATTGTCGCAAATAAATGCCATTTCGGATGGGCAGCTGCGCTGCTTAGCGCTGCTCGAGCCGAGGTCGAGAAACAGGTCCAGCAACGCCTTGGACTGACTCGGAACGCAGATAATGGTGAGGGGCAGCAGCGCTTCTGTGAAATCGAAGGGTAGGAATTTGGAAGCGTTATTGTTACCACCCTAGAGAAATGTGTTTTTTTTTCTTTACCCAAAGATTGCTGTCCTCTGTTGCAATTATTGGTAGCTCATTAATACACCAAGCCGGGCTAAGTGCATGGGGGTGGTTTATTTTTTACTGCGCGCCATGCGTGCGAATAAAAGTCGACATGCGAGTGTGTAGTCTATACTTGGAAGTCCGCGCTTCATGCCTCTCGTGTCACCCTGTCGTGTTGGCATCTTTAAACACAGTGCATCTTCAGTGCAGTGATCGAGTTAAACTGGCGGGTTGCCGAGTTAGGCGGCGAGCTTGCATTATCGTCCTAGCGCAAGCATAGGCTCCCAGGATGTGTATACAAGAAAAAAAAAAGTAATCGCTAGGGTGACCATGACACCCCCGGGAAACAGCGCATGTCCCACGAACTTTCAAAATTCTAAACTGGGCAAGGTCGCACATTTTATATGTACAGATTTTGGGGTAACCTAATTGGTGCCTATCCTGCGCTTATCCGGGATACATCTCCTCCAAAACGTTCGCAGATACTCCCTGGGGTAAACTCTGAAGCGCTATGTCTAGGTCACATATGCAGAAAAGATCGAAATCAAGTGTCGTGGGTAATGCAAGAAATCCGTAGACCCGTTGCAGAGCCACATGCGTCTTTCCAAATTTTTCATTTCGAAATATAGAGAAACCGAATCCCACGCACAATGTTCGTCGCTGCACTTTTTTCGCGTACCTCGGCTCGAGCAGCGCTAAACAGCCCATCTGCCCACTCAAGTGGCGTTTAGACGCACTTGCACGCAGCTGTCAAGTGCGAGAATACAGTGACAACTTTAATATGGCACGCAAGCTACACTAACACGAGTAAAGCATGCTTTCGGGGTAGTATACTGGCAGCAGTTCGTCTGCTACGTGCACTGCAAACATTGCCACCGGAAGCGTAGTTAAGCGCATTGTGGGCGCAGTGCATACCAGTGGCGACGATTCAACGCTGCCTTGCAAAACTTTAGAAGAAATACGTTAGAAACAGCACAAAGCACTAAGAGTGGGAACGAGGAATAGGCAACTAAAGGCCTTTTGAAAGACGATGCGGAGACTAGGCTAGAAAACTGGTGACCCCTAGACGAAATGCCTTGCGAACCTTCACCGTAGAGGATTGCTAAAAGGATGATCTTATTCATACAAAAATAGACGTCATTGACTTGCGCGACTGCAAACCGATTAGCTTTCGCTCTGTTCACGAAAATACGTTTAGTAAGTTAATCACTAATAGACTCGAGGCAACCTCAGACTTCAGTCATGCAAAGGACCAGGCAGGTTTTCCTAAGTTCCACTGGATAAAAGACCATTTCTGCAGTATACCATCAGGGAGCTGTATAGAAGCGTGCAGAAAATAACAAACAACTATATTTCTCGCCTTTAGACTCCGAAATGGTAGCTCACTGGTAATCATGCTGGGCTACTGAAGTGGAGAAATCGGATTCGGAACTCGGCCCGCGACGGCCGCGTTTCGATGGAGGTAAAAAAGAAGGCACCCGTGTGCTATGCCTTGTCATTGCTCGTTATCAAGAATCCCAGGTGTCCGAAATTTTCGGATCCGTCCACTACGGTGTGTATCATAGCCCGAGTAGCTTTGGGAAGCTAATTTCGTTTCAACTTCCTACGGCTCTTTCAGCATTTTAAACTACGTCCGTTTTGTTTTTGTTTGTTTTCTAACCCCCGTGTTACAGCGCGCGGAAGCAGTGCAACTTTGCATTTGCAGTTTATCGCGATTCGTCACAGGTGGTCGGCGGGCACGAAGACCTGATCAGAGCGGCGAAAGCCAAAGCGAGGAGAGTCCGGCAGGAGCTCCGATTAGGCGCATCCTCGAGCAGCACGAGCCATTCTGTTGTAACGGGCGGCGAAGCGGGGCAGAATGAAACACTTCGAGGAAGCTGTGCCTCCTGAAATAAGTTGGGTCATAGCCCCATATATGTAATCTTCATCATCATCAGCCGCACTATTCCCACTGCAGAGAGAAATCCTTTCCCATATTTCTTCAATTAACCCGGTCATGCGCTAGATCCATCCACTTGACCCCTGCAGACTTCTTAACCATGCCATCCCGTCTTTCTTCCACCCCCTTACACTCTTAATTTCGTTCCACATAGGTTCCAGTCATAAGTCGAACTTCTTTAAGTTCCGCTTAGTAAGCGGAACTTTTTTAAAAGTTCTACTTATAGGCGGAACATATGTGTAACCAGATTAAGAGTGTAGCAATGGATTTTCTTCAGCGAATAGCAGAACTAGGGTATTTTCTATCAACCCTCATTTCTAGTTGCTCCCATTCCAAGTCTATATGAAAACATCCTCTAAGCAAGTTGTGAATAGCACTGGGGAGATCGTGCCTGCTTGTCTAACGCCTTTCTTTATGGGAACGTCATTTATTTCTTTATTGGGAACTGTAGTTGCTGTGCAGCCATAATAGATATTTTTCAGTACTTTCCCATAAAGCTCGTTTATAGCCTGATTTCGTAGCGCCTGCCCGACTGCTGAGGTTTCCACTGAGTCGAACAATAACTCGTAATCAATGAGCAAATGTATCGGAGCTGATTATATTCCTAGCCTTTTTCTATCACATGGTTGACAGTATGGATATATTCAATAACAGAGTTCCCTTTCTGAAAACATACACCAAGTTCAAACTCGACCTCAGCGGCTGCGTTTCGATGGAGGCGAAACGAAGATGCGTCCGTGTGCTGTGCGATGTCAGCGCACGTTAAAGATCCCCAGGTGGTCGAAATTACTCCGTAGCCCTCCACTACGGCTCCTCTTTCTCTCTTTCCACTTTCACTCCCACCTTCCTCCCTTCCCTTATGGCGCGGGTCAGGTGTCTACAGAAACAAGTGTGACAGATACGGCGCCTGTCCTTTCCTGTGAATCAATCGTCATAATCATCAACATACATACATACATACATACATACATACATACATACATACATACATACATACATACATACATACATACATACATACATACATACATACATACATACATACATACACACACACACACACACATACATACATACATACATACATACATACATACATACATACATACATACATACATACATACATACATACATACATACATACATACATACATACATACATACATACATACATACATACATACATACATACATACATACATACATACATACATATCTGCACGTTCTGAAATATGCTCACAACTACGCCGCTTTCAAGTACAGTATACGATGTTAAGTGCATGTTTCGCTGCATTAAATTGCATGCACTAAAATGCAGCATTTCTCAACTCATCAGCTCACTGTAGGATGGATAACCTCTTTACATAAAAGAGCTTACGGAAGAGCATACATATTTCACGGCCTGCTTTATATCGTACAAGCCAGATGGTTCGTTATCAGTCGTTAGGGGTGCAGCTCACAAGCAGCCTTTGGCAAGCCTCTAGCCGAATCCTAGTAGTCATGTCATTATTTATTTTTATCCCCTCTTGGCGCATCCGCACAGCTACCTACTGTGTGGTTGCATGGCTGGGCAATGAAAAAAAAAAAAAAAAGAGTGAGTTTTCACTGCTTTCGACTTGTTTACCGCCGAAGTGTTAGTGAACCAAGCGCGCCCATGTAAGTCACTGAGGGAGTGAGCCGCACCCATCGCTGCAGTAAGATAAGCCCCTGCGCCCAGACCTCGTCCACCCAGCTCCGCCCTGAACGAGTTTAATCAGATGTAATTACGGCTCATTAGAACCGACACTCCTTAATGGACGAGTCGTTCGCTTCCCGCGCCCTGTAGTTCGCCGGCGTTTCCGTGTTCATTTCCTTTTGCTCTTTCTAGTACAGAGTACTTCCTCTACGCGTCGCGTTCTCATCTCTGAAAAAAAAAAAGAAAGGAAGCAAAAAACGTAAATTGAACATGCTGCAGAGTAATTAAAGTGACTACGGCTCTCTCTAGTGTAATTTGAAATGTTCCGAACTGAAAAACACACCAACGAATAAAGGCTAACGAAGGGATAAAGTCCAGCATCGCCCAGATGTCCTCTTGCCTGGTGAGGATGTAAATGGCAATATTTAGAATGAGTCCGCTTTTCTTTTTGCCTTCCTGCTCACTCTCTTTTTAAGCTCGTGCCTTGGAAAAGGCCACGGTGAAAGCGAACTAATGAGGCGTCGCCAAAGAACTGCCGGGATTCGGAGAACCGGCAGCTGAAAATGTGTTTTGCTCGGTGACATTTCAAGAAAACACCAGCTGTGATTTTCCTGCCTGGTACACCACGCCCCTCTGCACGACTACCGATAGTCAGTAGAGACCCAATGCTCAAGTGGCCTGATATTTTCTGCGCTTCAATTTGCACTCTTGATTATTAGTAAAACTTAAATGACACAATGGTGAACAAAGCAGTAATGATGAAGTGTCCTACTCGGCTCGTTGTACTGTGGTTAGGCTTCATTTGCATGATTGGAATATATCATTCTATTCTGTTCTGTCAATTTCTTTCTATTCTATTCTACTCTACTTCATCTATTCATTCTATTTTATTCAGTGCTTTCTTTTGTAATATATATATATATATATATATATATATATATATATGTATAACGGGACCATTTAATGATCAGTGTCGTGTTAATTCCCCTCCGTGGACGGCAAGGTGCTCGTCGTCTTTATTTATTACCGAATGACTCTGCACCTTCTTGTTTGGATGTGCACTGGGGATGCTGATGTTTTCAGCGCTAAAACTAGCTGTTTCTTCATTTCTTATTTAGGCCACGTAAAAAACGCGCTGTCAAGGATAAACAGTATGCCTCCAACAGAACTCCGCAGTCGGGAAGAATTGCCGCAAATGTCGAACATAGCTGATATCCGAGAAGGGAAACGTTAAAAAAAGACACGTTCTATTGCAAACAGCTTACACAAGGCTCTAGAGATATGTTATGGCACGCTGTCTAAGAGAGAGTCGAGGCTAAAGGTGACAAAACGTCTGACAAGGACCCCGACCCCTTTATACAATGTACACGGGCAAAGCATAGTAAGGTTTTACTATGTTCGGTCCAGCAGTCGTCCTAGACGGAGACAGTGGCAACCAATGCAAGAAAAGACTAATCACCATTAGAATGGCAAGCCAACACAGCGATATGATTGGCCATACTGTAACATGTCAAAAGGAACGTGAATAAACGATATATCAGAAACATGTCGCAGCAATAAGCCAATGCGTACACAATAGACTGCAATGAGAGCTTTCTATGTCTTTACGCAGAGCCATGACAGTCCACGCGCATCCAAGGCTTCAACACACCACCTCCCAAATGTAGGAAATAACAAAACAACACTCTTTTGGAATGATTTACAGTCATGAAAATTTAACGTTGCTAATCAGAAGAAACTGCCTGCAGTAGTTCTTAAATGCTTGTCTACCTTTATTGAAATATATCTGTATACCGTGTCGGTTCAAAGCCTTCGTTATTTGAAAGGGTAGTGCTTGTCTTCCATAGATAGGTATAACTTGTTTTGTTTATCCAATACCGCCTGCTAGAGAACTTTAAAAACGTGTTTTTATGTAATAAAATGCCTACTTCTGCTTAATCGAGAGTTGACAAAGCAGTTACCTTTATACACAAAAAGAAAGCCCTTCATGATAAAGTTTGAAACAAACTCAAAAGAAGATGCGAACAATCTAGAAGTAAATTAAATATACCACGAGCAGAACTCTCTGGTTTACCAGTTTTCGCTTGCAACACTAGGGTGGAGCAAATACATTTAGGATTCAATCGATGATAGGGAACGTTTCTCAGGGCGTGTGCCTTTGCGTGATTAAGTGTCCGGAAGCGACAACACGACCACGCCCGAAAGTCCTGGAAGCACAGCTTTGCCCTACTCAAAATTACCTTACAAAAACACAAAAGCAACATACCAAAGCAAAGCAATAACTGTAGTTTTTCTTTCTAGGACCTTTCTGGTAAGAAGAAAAGTGAAAAAAAAAAAACCCTGGCCAGTATAACGCCTAATGTAAACCGAATTCATACTAATATCGGTACCAAATCGTCAACATCTCGCACTTTGATGGAATCCACTACAAGTCCTGAGTCTGTCGGGTCAACACCGCCCCTTTCAGATTAAGAATGATTGGCAAGAGCTATTTTTACCAAGAGGTAGAAGGGCAGTAATTTTTTGTTAATGATAACTTCGCCATCTCATTTCTTCTCTGTCAGTTATAGTTAGTATCCACTCGAGGTCCCAAGGGGTTAAGGAAATGTTAAATAGATATGCGTTGAGCGGTGTCGGCTGTAGCCAGTTGGGCGAAACAGCTATAACTGTTCTATCTCCACCCGCCTTCCCTTTCGACAATTGAGAACAAACATTCAGAGCCACAAGTGAAAAAGGTCAACGCCACCTGAGCAAGGCTAAGTTGTGCATATAGGGTATCGCCGCCTGAACCCAGTCACAAAATGACACTGAGAGCGGTACTATACCTACCCATGTCTGTGGCCTAGCAAAACGCCACATAGAGAAATCGAAGCGCTCCTAGAATCACATAGGTAGGAATGAGAAAGGTGGGCCTCAGCTGAGCTTCACTTAATCGACAGCATAAGCTGTCGATTAAGTCGTCGAGCATCTCCCGCCTTTTACATTTTTCTGACCGCCGCTCGTCTTCACGCTTATGCGGTTCTCATGATATCAAAGCGTTAGAGTTAAAATCTTGTCGCTGCTGCATTGCTGTGGTGTCTTGGCACCAATCTCCGGATGAGCGCGCAAGGCGACTTATATGCGCCCAGAAAACTGACACTAACGTCCATCCCGTCTTACTATGTCGCCAAGAAGTGCAATGCAGTAGAACTGCAACGCTCCGTCGCGTCGGTTACAATTAATCGTCTGTGTGGTTGTGTGGCACATTATTAAGCTCGTGATTAAGCGGCTTGCCACACAGAGCACGTTTGCGCCTGTACTTCCTAGATGTATTTATCAGATAAGGAAATCGGGCTCCTCAGTGGTTATGACATGAGCGTGCGATGATTGTCTTCTTGTTTCTCTTATTTGGAATGCTTTCTTCCGTATATATGCTTCCGTGTTCCAAATAAAATTCATTTGCAAGTTAGAACTTTCTCCTGCGTCTTGCTCACGTCCCTGTCTTTCTTGCGCTTCAGGATTTAGCAAAATCAGTATTGCCCTGGACCCTCCCTTTCTGCCGCCGGCACTCCACGCGGTCACCCCCATGAATAATCATCACCATCACTTTTATTTTCGTCATGAGATACACGTTTTGAAATTATTAGAATTACAGGAGGAAATGCCGAAACATAAACCTCCGGGAGACTTCTTATGACAAAATCAATTAATCTACTTGGTAACTCACACGGCAAATAATAATGGAGGAATATACAAGCGGACAAAAAGAAAGTATGTAATACAGTCCTAAGGAAAAGCAGGAATAAAAAATCTAAAGAGAGGAAAAAAATAAATAAACGCCGAATCAGCGTGTACCATTGCATAAATTTATAACAAATTATTGAAAACGAATTAAATGATATAAAGTAAAAATCCAAACAACCATACAAAGAACATTAGTCGGCGGAGCAAAACAGGGTACAAAATATGCAAGTCTATAATGAGCGATGAAAGGAATGAAGAGTTCGCTGCGATTGGATGTGAATGAATTCACACAAAGATGTCGGAAATGCATGCGGTTTATTTTCACTAATTGGTCCTCACCTTAAATAAAATAAGTTATGCTATTCAGCAAGTTTGATGTTATTATTGTTAAAGAGCTTGAAGTAATCAAAGCTATTGACATCGACATGATTATTACCCGCTTTAAGAAATTATTGTGAATCCCTAAGCTCTGTTTTTAAGGGCATGACACTGTAGCGAAGGCCCACATATAAAGCCCCGCTTCGACAAAGCTGTATGAACTTACCTGTGTGACTAAAGGGTAACATTAATGCAATGGTCCTGGCAGCCTGATTCTGATATCACTTTCCCATATGAAGAGTCACAATTGGCAGCTCCTGCCAAACGTAATGTCAGGTCAGTGAGAGGCCGCGTCAGCCACCAGCTAGCAGCTGCCAGCTCCATGTACGTGATTTTTCGATCACAACGCCAACTCCGGCGGACAGCCGCCAACCTCGAATTTTCGGTAAATGGAGCCTTTAAAACCGCCTCGTTAAAATAACAGATGCCAGCCTAAAACGAAGCATGACGAAAATGAGAGAATGTTAAGAGTGTGGTAAAAATTAAGAATAGGTGCATGGAAAACGCTGAAAGTAATCAATCTGAGTGCTTGATATTGAAGGGGACTGAAGCACGAATGCTAATTGTCGTATGTGTTACCCCAAGATGTCATGGAATAAGCGAAGTGGCTATGTATAAATCAGGAATACAGCGTACGAAGTGTGGCTAAGTAGAATTAATGCCAGGATTTTATTATCACTGAGTACCAGAAGCTGATTTACACATAAAAAGTTTGGTAAGGCGATGAAGCTTTAGTTTCGCTGTTTTTGCCTCGAGCAGCCGTTTTCTCGATCTCAACACTTACTTGTGACTGTTGTCGTCGCAATAATGGTCGAGCGCGGCTGTGTCGACTATCACGTTGCATAATTATACAACGGGCTGCTGCAGTTAACAAAGTATGACGCCGACAATGTACGAATAAAGCGCTGTATACCACCACCTCAAACACGTGAATGCGTGGCGTTCCACATTTAGAACACACAGGTCAGCGCCTGCCCTGCGTGCACGTATCTTCATTTTCGTCTCATCTCAATTAGCTTGTGCTTCCAACGCCGAGCCTAGCAGTGCTATTTTCCACCTCATTCACACATAGCACTAGCTTCTTTCTCTCCACTACCTCTGGGAGGACGAGGGCGCTTCGGGCGTACTCCTATCGCCATACCAACTGTGCACCTTTAAGGCTAGTTCATAGCGGGCGTTACTTTGCTGCCCGGGTACCTCTATTGGCTGCAGACAACTTGAGCTGGACATAAAAATGTAGCAATGTTGGGCAATGGGAGCCACAACATTGCATACACCGAATGTTCGACAAAAAGTTGGCGCTGTTGTGGCCATAAAAGAAAAAAAAAAGAAGGAAGCCCTACACGATTTCCCTGCAGAATGATTCTAATGCAGAGTAATGACATCTTGACAAAAAAGGAGAACTGGTAGTCGTCGTGTCCCAGAGGTTTACGAAGATATCGGAAAGCTCAAGTGCGGCTCGTGCAGTCAAGTACGACTGTGTCCGAGCGTGTTTCACTGCAATCCTTCCTAATTCCCATCCTACGGAATAGATGGCGTCAGGTGCACGGCGAGTATATTCTCCTCGACTGTCAGTTAATCCGCCTAACCACCTGATGCTATCAATTACACTTCCTTGGGAACGCTAATGTGCCTACAAGGCACAGGAGTGCTAAAGCAGGGTTTTGGAACGAACACATTCCGAGATATAAAAACGAAACACTGTTTGGATCTGATGCGAGGATGAATCCCATTCAGTTACCCATGCAATCCTTTGTTTTCGCCTGTTATTTTTGTGGAACTTACAGCAAAGTTCTCCTCACCGTTTTCTCTTACTACTAGCACAATGCGAATAGCAAGAAAATTTGCAGCGGCTTAGCTCAGCGAAGCCAGGATATACGTAGCGAAAGTTACAGCTACTGTTTGTTTAGCTTGCTTGAGCTTGGTTATCCTATATGTAAGGCTATACCGGTTTAGCAATTAAGACAATGTCGAGGTTTTGCTGTGTGTAAAGCATGTCTTTATTCAAAGTTAGACTTTATAGACACGAAGATCGATGGTTGGTCTGTGCGCAGTTTGCCACGGTCTCAATTTCGGATACACAGTACATAGACTTGATGGTACGCCTCTCCTTGGTACACACAATCAGTGGCGGGCCACAATTAGGTAGTCTGAACGTGAGAAAACCTCGATGCCAAATTAAAGTCGAACTTTATATTCGAATTAAATCGCTAAGTTTCGATTTCTTCTTGCTGTACCATTAGACGGTATTCTCCGTGTAGTTCGGATAGCAATACATACATATCATTTTGCCTGTTGTTCAGTTTAAGCAATGTGCACTATAGTTGACCTGCGTGCGGTTCAGTTTGTTTTTTATTGCATTTTTAATTATTTGATCTTCATTTCTTGAAAAGTAGTCTAGGTATTCTTATGCGTATAACTTCGAAACTGCAAATTCACACACACACACACACGCACACACACACACACACACACACACACACACACACACACACACACACACACACACACACACACACACACACACACACACACACACACACACACACACACACACACACACACACACACACACACACACGCACACGCACACGCACACGCACACGCACACGCACACGCGCGCGCACACGCACACGCACACGCACGCACGCACGCACACCATGACACGACACGACACTATACAAGAACTGCTGCTGGCTAGCAGACGCTCTCACTCATGTCAAATCTGGCGTCCTGTTTGGTATACCCCTACCCGTGCCAAATATTGCCATTCAAAGAGTGAACGTCCAGATGTTCCACACCAACAGCGCCCTGCGAAACCGAATGTTGAACGACACATTGAAAGCGGTCCTCCATTTGCAGTCTGGCCTGGCCAGGGACGAACGCTGCTGTTACTTACCTTGAACAGGAGTTTTAGTCCCGTTCCAGGTGCAACAATCGGTAGAGACCAAGAACTTCCATATCCCAATTACCCATAGGCCTGCAGTTATTTTCTACCTTTTTTTTCTATTTTTATTACTAGATTATGCCTTGTAGTTCATTATATTCTTTCATTTATTGTGTGGTGTTCAGCGAAATTCTCATGATCTCTCAATATCACGCGCAGCGGCGCGACTACACCCACTGCACTGCAAAAACGTCTCTCATATCTTTCCCACAAACCAGGTTTAGTGCCAATTGTGTCCACCTGATCCCAGCAAGCCTCCTCGTTTCATATTCCTATACCATACTTGCAGAGCTGCGTTCTTTCCTTGGAATCTAGTTTCTTGTTTACACCTAGTCACCATCAGTTGTCTTCATTACATGTCCTACCCGTGCCCGTTTCTTCTTGATTTCGACTGGAATGCCAGTGACTCGCGTATGCCTCCAACCCATTCTGCACGCTTCTTGTCTCTTAGCATTACATCTATATTTTCCTTCCCACAGCTCCCTTCTTTGACAACTATTTAAGTAGAAGCACTTTTGGTGGTTTCTGAGGTGCGCTGGTAAACTGATATTCATGGTCATAGAGTATGTGAAAAAAAAAAAATGCAGCTCACCACTTTATTAAATTTGTAGTTATCTCACTCTCGTTTTTAGTTTCTGTCTCACTATACGTGTCTTAAGCACTCGTATTCCTTTACCACTTACAGCACCTCGCTACCTGACGTATACTGCTGTTCATTTCCGAGGCTGTTGAACAACTGCGTTTTCTGCATATTGCTATTCTGTAACTGCAATGAATATTAAAACGTATATCAATGCTCGGCAAGAGTACTGGGTGGTGACATTTCAGTGTTGTTCTTTTTATGCTTGTGAGAACTAAAGGCAGCGTTTGCATGACCATATATGGATATCAGTAATTTGATAGCATGACTGCGTTGCTGGGATAGTTGTTTGGTACAGCATCTACATTCCGTGGTCATGGTCTTTGTGATTGTGCGCGCCTTGCGGAAAAACTACGTCACACGCGCATTCTCAGAGGTTTTGCTTGGAAAGAGCTAATATATAGATATACCGGCACAAAATTATTTCTGTGCACATAACAAAACACTTCACAATGAACAGTACTTTACGACTACTATTCAGCTACTTAAAGATTTCGATGTTAACAACGTTGTGATACTACGGAGTCTAATTTAATAACCGGTATTTGGAGCCATCTGATAACCTTGCTCTCGTGGCTGTACGTTACTGTTTTTCACGCGACAATGACAGACCCGATTTTATTATCGAGACAATAATGAAAATTTTTGTGCTTATATTTGGACCGAATTTTTTCGCAAGAAAAGAAAAAGAAAAGGCAATTTGAATGGCTAAAAATGTTTATTGAAATCATGAACACCTTCGACTTACAACCTCGGTGCATATCAGCCTTGTATTTAAATGGTTACGCCCGGTTATTTAGTTTACTTATAGTTCTAAGCTTTCGCTCAACGAAAACTTTAGCACAGTGGGTCTTTAATAAAACGTTGCACCACGCTAGGAAGAAAAAGGCATAGAACTGGTAAGCATTCGCTAGACGCGCCGTAGAACTTGCATGAAAATAAGCGTGCATGAACATGAAGATGTCCATCGCTATTTAAGAGGTAAGAAAAGCGATTACTTTTACTATGCACTAAATTAGCCTCCTTTTAAAGAGATTTCATATGTCGTCCTCTCTCTGCCTTCTTGTTTTTGAAAACAACTCCACTGTCGCTTCCAAAAAATTTTTGAAAAGTGTCTTGCACAGACAGGGGTTTTGTACCGCAAAGAATTAAGTACTGAGTCGAACTTCATGCATTGAACATTTTCAGAACATTTTACATGTCTGAAAACAGCTTCAGAACGAATCCGTTTCTAGTCATATTGCAATAGGGGAGAGGGGGAAACTTAGAAGGGAAAGCTTAGTAGCTAACCACAAAGTTATTGGTGTCCTGTAAGCAAACAGGGTGACACTACACTCAAGAGCCTTTACTAGGGGAACTTAGTCCCACGGCGGAAAAAGTTTTTTATTGTATGAAGATAAATGTTCTTCCATCATGCTCACATGGTCAGCGGTTATGAAGCACGTATGCAAATGACGAAGAAATACGTGTATTCGCAAGTTCGCTTAGTGTAATTTCGAGACAACAGATCTGAATATGTTCTGCTTAGGTCGCTTCTTTATTATTCCAGGCCAAAGCTTGCCTGTGTAAATGCAGAGAGCACCCAATTTTCAGTCACACGCTTTCGTAAACACAAAGACGGAGTATTTTCAGGCCAGCTTGAAATGAAGAAAGGGAATAAGTAGGAAAGAAAGTCGCACACGAAGAACATAACCTAGGAAAAAATGCTACCACGCTTAATATCACCACTTATGTTTATGTACGCCTAAATATGAGGTGTTCAGGTTTCACTTGTCTGAATTGGAAACTGCTTCATTGTGTATACGGCTCAACGGAAAGAAAGCATCATATGACAGTATGAATGCACTTCGACCCCCCCCCCCCCCCCGGTCAACTTAAATACCCCACCTGGTGGTGCTTCACTGCACGGAGTGTCGGCTTCTTTTTTTTCCCCTTTGCTCCGCCCCCCCCCCCCCCCCAGCTCCCCTTCCTTTTTTATGTAATACATTTATAGTCTTTATGGTTAGCTCTTCTGTGCCTCCCTATTCTTGTCCGATCCCTTCTACCGCAGCGCCTTCCGCGCTTTTTATTAAAGACTGAACGTCGTTTCAGTCATTTCATCAATCAATGAATCTATTCATTACGAGTCTGAGCACAGGCCACTGGAGCATTGCAAAACAACGCCAAGTCTTCACCAGAGAGTTCTCGTAATAAGAAGAGCCATAACAAGTCGAAAGCTTCCGCCGCGGTAGCTCAGTAATTAGGACGCTGGACAGCTGAACTATAGTTTTTGTAGAACTAAGCTTCAGTGCGAAACATTTCATCCACAGCTCGTCCAAGCGAAGTTCTCTCAATACTTCCTTATGCACACACTGAAAAGTACCACAGAACTCATGATTCTCTGCCCAAGTTTTTCTGCTAGCATTCTGTCACTCGCATTTCGAAACGCCGCGGTCACGATCAGCCAAGCGACCAGGGTTCAGTATGGGTTGCGTCGGCCACTTTAAGATGTAGGCGGAAAACACGACGCCCGTGTACTGTGCGATATTAGTGCGCGTTAAGGAACCCCAGTTGGTCACATTTCTCGATGCCGCTATTAGGGCGTGCATTATAGACTGTGTCGCTTTCAAACGTTAAACCAGAAAAACCATACTGATTCCAACAAGTCCCGAGCGCAGTCGGCGAGCGCTGTACTACATCACTTGCAACCAGCTTTTCGCAGGTAAATCTGCCATTGCATTTTTTTCTGGGCTTACATTAAGGCTATACAGTTGGCTATAACGCACATGCTAGCACGAACTTTGCTAATGTCCGGGAGTGGCTCTGGAGCGGCGCTTAATAGCAATAATGCGACGGTGTCGGGAACTCGTAGTGTGGGAAGGACCACAAAGAACAACCACGGTTTCTACTCAGCCTGATTCCCGACCGTTAGCAGCCGTGCGAAAGGTCGTCTTGCGCCCTGGCTACGCGTTGAATCTGGCTTACTGTCACAACACCAACGTCGGTGGCTCCGACATGTGAGCTTAGTTCTAGTTTTATATGTATACGCAGTCATGCAATCTATCCAGAGCGCTACGTAGCGCCAGACGTTGTTTACGACATTAAGGCGTGTTTTCAGCTCCCTTATGTCTCTCTACATGTATCTCGCTTTCCCGGAATTCGCCTTCACCGGAGCTGCAAGGTACTCAGCTCATAGCTCAAGTGCTCGGGATAAAGTTGTCAGGCTTAGGCATAGAGGGACTGCTCCGCGTGCACATGAGTGGAGGGACACTTTATCGTAATTCAGGCTTAGCGACTTGTTCAGGAATAAGGACGGTATCACGATCAACTTTGGTTTTGCACCTGTCTAAGGCAGGACGCTCCCAACAGTTGTAGTGATCGCTGCAAGATAAGTCAGCACACTTAACGCCCCCTAACGTTTCACCTGCAACACTTGCTTACTATGCTCTTCCTTTCATATATTTCACTACTCGGATCACCTGGGATCTATTACTGCGCAAGCCAATCGCTGTCTCTTATGACTTGGAATGAGTTCCTGGCGATCGTTTTCAATAATGACGGGGCCATGTGTTTAGAACCAGGCGGCGCACTGTAGGCAGTACGATGAGATTTTTTTATTTAGTCTTCATGGTCACTGAGCTGCCATGTAGTTAGAGTGCCGAGACCGAGGTCATGGCACCAAGTCTCAGTAACGGCACCCATATTAATCGGTTATTACCCTGATGATTGCAAGATGGCAGAGGGTAGTGCATTCGTAGAAAAGCCCAAACATATTCACCGCAAGGAACGGATTCGTAAGATTAGCATGAAACAAAGTATTCTTATATAGATCAATACTTGTTGCGTACGTATATGAGCTCAGTGGAACAACAAATTTCGAATATTTGGGAACACAGCGCGGAACAAGACACAACACAAGAAAAAAGTCGCGCCATCTGGGCATTCATTGTAGGGACTGTGACCATACGGAATCAGGATGCTTACCAGAATTCGAAAAAACCTCAGTGATAGGGAGACATGTCGATAAGCTAACGCGTGAGATTATGGAAGCTGCCAGCATAAAAAGGATGAATGATCAGTGCGTAAGCATGCCTTCAATTCTACTGTCAGAAAAAGAAGTAGCCTTTCTCTCAAGTGAGTACAGATTTTAACAGAGTTCAAAAAACTTTCACCTCTTTTTGGTTGTGTTTTTAGTCGTTTATCATTGTCAATCATTTTTGCCGTGTTTTTTTGTTGGGCTTTTATCCTGTTATCGTCATGCTCACAGTCCTGCCAATGTTTTTATTTCTAGCATTAAAAAAAAATTACTAGTTTATCATTGTCAATCATTTTTTGCCGTGTTTTTGTTGGGCTTTTATCCTGTTATCGTCGTGCTCACAGTCCTCTCAATGTTTTTTATTTCTAGCATTCAAAATTACTTGTTTACCTCTTTTCATTGCGATGAGTAACATGTTCACATTCTTGTTTGTAGAAACATTGTCGTGTTTGCGCTTTTAAATGTTCATCTCTTTTTCTGGTTATCAGCAATGGAGATAACTTTCATGTAGCAAATTATTTATCAGAGCTTATCCCTTTTAGCTGTCTTTGGCCAATTCTTTCTTCAAGAAAGGTATTTTAGCAGGGTTTTTCCTCCTGAATTGATCATGTGTTTTGATAGGCACCGCTTAAATACGGGTCACCTTCTTTCTTTTCAAATAAAAGTTGTCAGTTCAGCGCTCCGTCCTGTCTACCTTCGTTTTCTTGTGTTGTGTCTTGTTCCGCGCTGTGTTCCCAAATATGGATTTGAACCAACTAGCCCAACAGCAAGTGTTGCTTAAACAAATTTCGAGAGAGATCTGTAGGGGCTCAATAGACTAACATTTCTGAGCACACTCTGCGGTGAAGTGCGGTGATTTTATGAACGAAAAAAGCAAATCGAAACAAGCTTTGCACAAAATTAAGAAAGAATTATAGGGTGCACATTACACACGACAGACTAAAATAATACGGTGCACTACCATATTAATTTATCTGTAACAAGCGCAGATGATGTAGCCACAGGGCAAAAAAGATGGCATGACACAGGCTTACGCGTGCACATTTCAAAGCATGGCTAAAAAGGCGCCCGCAAAGACAAAATGAGGAAGAAAAGCTCACAAGGAGCAGCGCTGATCCTTTTCCGCTTTTCTTCCTCTGTCTTTTGAAGCGATATCACCTAGGGCCAAGGGAAGCGTGGGCTAGCAATCGACCTTCAAGGAAACTCTCAGCCGCTCTGGAGCAGCGATATAGTTTGACCACGTGACTAGCCACGTCACTACGCGCTCCCTCTGCCGCCGCAGCTGGAGCCGCACCGCTCGCATCGGGCGAGGAGAATGTTGAAACATCTCCTCTCTGGGCTGTTGCAAACATGTTCCGCTACCGCTTCCACCGTGCTCACGAAACGTGCGCACTACAGCCAGGAGAGCAATGTGGCGGAGCCCAGGGAGCCCTCGTTGCAGAGGTCTATAGGCAGTGCGCGCTTCGCAATGGATCCGAACGAAGTTCGGCCATCACAGAACGTTACGCAGTGGACCTTGCAGCGTCGTCAGCAATCGACATGCTTCCGTTTTCTATATCTATAAGTTTAAAAGATGTCAAGTCTTCAGCAATATTTACGCTATATTCAACCATTCAGTTCAGCCAACTTACCCAACTTTCTGCTCTCCTTACTTAGATAGTGTAGCTTACCGATAATACTCCGTTTCACAAGCTGTCTGTAGCACTACAAAAGGTAAGGGCAATCTGGACCAATTATAAGCGTGCGCTCTAGATTAATCTGCTCCTAAGACCTATCGCCGTCGGCGGCACAGGAGAGCGCGATCACAAGCGCACAGTTCGTGCCCTCTTGATAGGCCCAGGTGGCGTTCACCTTTCGTCGTGCTGGAGACAGCTTGTGAAACGGAGTGCATAAATTGAGCGGGCCGCTACAGGAATATCACTGTTCGTAAAAGCAATTCTTGTACAAGTACCCAATAACAAAATCTTTCAATTGCTTTTATGAATTGTGTTTAAATGACCAGGCCTAACCCCTTCGCTATCTTTTCATTCACATTGGCTGCAACTCAGAAGCCCAATAAAGGAGATATACTTCCAGTGACGGTCAGACATGCTTTATCCGCTTACATATGCCACTACCCTCACCACATTCATTCTGAACAGCGTAGGTGATTCATCGTGGGTTTTGAACTAAGGGATTCACCCCCGAGGTTAATAAATATTTTTCCTGCCATAATAGTGTCCCCGCTCTCTTTCCGACGGACACACATGTGATAGGCGAGCATTTCTGTTTACTCTAAATAGCATTAGACATCGCAACACCGCAAAATACAAACCAGTTGCTTATTATAGCTTCAGCATACGGACAAGTGCCTCCAGTAGATCGACGTGACCAGCATATATGTCTTGTGTGCTAGCCATGGGTCCCTCAAACTCCGTCAATAAATGAAATTAAGGCCGGGTATTCAAAAACAAGAAATAACGAATCGGAGCGCTGCTGCGTCTAACACAGTTTTTCAATTAATAAAATGGTTTTTAAAATAGACTTAACACAGTTACTTTTCTTTACTCCTCAATAATGACTTGAATAGGGTAGTTTACTGCGCTCGCCCATGAGCTGTCGCTTTTCTGTCCTCTAGCATACCTCTTCACGTACGCCCTTGCTTAAGCCCAGATTTCTCGGCGCGCAAATGAGAATGTAGTGGCTGGCGGCTCTTTAAAATGCCGGCTCATTTCCAACCTAGCATTCAGAAAGAAAAAAATGCACTCCAGAGCTTCCCGCGCTCTTCGTGTACGAAGAAGCGGAACCAACCCCTTTGGTCTCCATTATTTGGCGTTGTGTTCTTCGCTACTTCACCGTACTACTGCAGCGGTGCGCTGCGATTCTGCGCTGAGACGCCAAAGGCACGTACACAACAGTGAGGACTATGTATATAGGGCCTTTAGTTTACTGTGCTTCGGCCATTTCCCCATAATCTCGGATCTCAGTATTTTTCGCAGGGTTATGATACTTAGATGTGAGATTCTTGTTTACGACGAGGAGAGTTAATGGGGACGCACCCCAAGTCGTATATCTGAAGGCAGCTATATTTGTAGTAGCTATAGTTTTTCTATTGCTAGTTTGTGTTGCTTAGCCTGGTGTGCCTTGGACCAGTGCTATTTGTTGCCGTGGTGCCGGAGGGGATATGAGTGAAGCAAAGGCAAGGAAAACCAAGAGCAAAGCTAACAGTGAATGGAGATTGAAACGGAAGAGAGAGATCAAGAAGAAGAAAAAAACAGCAGGCAGAAAAAAATAAGAATAAAGGAAGGCCGAGCTAATATGGGACGCTGCCGTGGAGGCGCTCGTGAACTGTTGTATGTGTTTCTTCCTGTGTCCTGTCTAAGTTGTTACGCATTTCTCTTATATACTATGCCGTGGAGTAGGACGTGAGCATGGCGGCTCTCTCTGAGCTTTCCAACTAATAGCCGCTTTTAGGCAGTACGCTTTTGATCTCTCGATCTTTTCAGAGTTCAGAACGGAGGTAATGTGATTAATTTCATGATGTAAAATTTAATTAAAACTAGGATTCGACATGTTTTCTCCCTCATACGCTCAAGGAAGCTGGCATGTGAAACGTGCGTGGGGAAGAATCATGATACTGATGCATTTTCGAAGGTCTGTTAGCACAAGTGACGAAAGCATACTGTTTACAATACGCTTTGTAAACACTACGATATCTTCTCTTGGCCTATAGGCTGTCTAGGACAGGATGTAAGCGAAACGTGGGTGTCAAATGTTTGTAAGATTCATCTCCATCAGTTGGCACACCAGGACTGAAGAGAGTTCGTCGACTGGGGCTTCGTCAGCCAAATTATATATTGTTACCATGGGGTCACTGCATCAAACAAGCGATTTTTTATTTTAGGAAAGCTGCCCTGAATATCAGCGGGAACAATATGTGACCCATGCAGGGAATATTTCAAAATTAGAGATTAATTTTATTTAGGTATGTAGAGACAGAACCGTATTTCGCTTAATCCTCCAACATCAATGGCGCTTCACATTATTAGTGATATGTAACTGCAAGAGTGACCATATTTTCTTGCTTCGTGCAGCGCCAGCTGCTGGAAGAGAAGCAGCGTCACAAGCGGCAAAGCCAGGGACTACTGCAGGCCTCCGATGCCCGAAGACCGGCGTCCAACACAGTTATACGCAGTCGCCTGCGCAAGGATGAGTCGCGCCCTCTCATGGCGGGACTCAGCATCGACAGACCTGTGCAAGACGTCGTTGGTTGTGAGTAGACTTGCCTAATGACTGCCATAGCCCTCTTGTAACTGCTTTTTTTTTTTTACCCGTAAAGGTGAAAAGCAGGTTAGTCTTCTGTAGTGAGTCAGTAGATCGTTGGAGTCCAGGAGGCAGCGCGAGCTATTCGCCTGGACCCTTCTCACGCTAGTCAGAACATCAAACGTGAGAAAGCGACTTTGTGCTTGCCTTTCTGGAAGCAGCTGGCACAGCGTCCGAAAGCTAAGCTCACTCAGATTATTAATTCATCTATCGTTTGAAGACTCCTTGGTGGTTGGTCTCTTGCACTTATACTAGGCGTTTTCTTGCAACCTTAATATCCCTGTAAGAGTACCACGTCATTGAAAAGAAAATACACCTAGCAATGATACACTCTGTTTTATTCCATATTTGAAGTGAGTAAATAGTTGTGCACCAGCGGTCTCACAAGGCCAAACCTTGAATTGAAACCTTGAAAGCCCCTGAGGAGGAGCTAGGACTGTGGGGAGTCTCTTAATAAGTACAAGGTTTGAATATTTTATTAAGGACTCTTTCACGAAGCTCTGAGAAGCACGCAATTTGAAATAAGGGACTGGCATCATCCTTGGATTGGCTCACACACGTGGGTTTTGGGAAGGGTCCTGCTACCGTCACCTGTTGTTAGCAGAACTAGAAGAAAGGCCGGCGTCTTTGGCGGCACGCAGTTTCAAAGCTTGTCGTTTTTTTCCTCCGCTCCAGGCTACGATGGCCCAATGCTGTTCTCCAGCACTGACAACCTGGATGCGCCAATCGGCGATGAAGTGAAAAGTGCTGTGATACAGGACGACACGGAAGGAGAAAATCCCGTGGCCATTGCCTATAACAGCAGCCCGATTCCTCCGACTCCGGGTAATCAATAAAATTGATGACATATGTTTGGTTCGCTTAAGCGAATAGTAGTGCGTAGTGTAGCACCTTTATCACTTCCGTATTCAGTGCTATCTAGGGGTCATTGAAACCTAGCGTTCGCTTCACAAGCCTTTTAGAGCACTTTAATAGGTACGGGATAATGTGTGCCAATCAAGAGGACGTGCACAGTCAAGCTCAGATATATGCAACCGGCTATTTCGACCGGCTATATCGAACGCCCAGTTATGCCCTCAGAAATAGGTAGCAGAAGAGTAGCAATTAGTTCTGTATGTCGAACTAAATTTTTCTGGTCAAATGTTATATCGAACTGCGTGCCACAGCCCTGCAACGAGCTTTCTCCTAATGACTCTCTTCGATCCTTTTCTGCGAGCGGAAGCAAGTCGGCTTCGCGAAGTGTTGCACCTTGTAGCAACGATAGCATTCTGAAACCGCTTAAAGGTCGAAACCTGTGAGGTGCTTGATGAAGACCATTGAGCTCTTCTGCTGATTGTTTTCAAGCCGCATTTGCTATTACGCGGCCAGTGTCAACTTAACCTACTAAAACCTAACAGAAGTTATCCCGTTGCGTGCTGAGGTACCGAAAGATGTAGAAGGAAGAAAGAGTAGAATACATTTATTGAGCGAATATTGACTTTGTTAGTGCACTAGACACAAGAGTAGAGATGTTATGACAAGCAGAGGTTCACTAGCTAAAGCCGCTGTGCGCAGCGAACTCATTGTGCAGATTACGCCTAGCAAATGCAATGCAAGCGCTGCCACCAATCTGGGAGGCGGCCTGTAGCTGTCAGTAGCACTTCACAATTGGGCTCACAATGAATTGTCAGATCTAGCTTGCAGGAAAACTTACCTATTACAATTTATGTGTGTCGGACTGCCAATAATGCGGGCTAATTTCAAATTGTTTTAGAAATTACGAGAAAATATGAAACGCGTGCGACGCAAAAAAGCAAAAGTTTCGATAACATTTTTTACATGCTTTTCAGAAACCTCTCCTCGGCAGAAATACGTTTTGGCAGGCTATATACGCGTTTAAATGTTCCCGTGTTCTGTCCGACGTCAGCGCACGTTACAAAATCCTAGACTGTCAAAATTATTTTGGAGCACTCCACTAAGGTGCCTCTAAGAGCTGTTGTGGATTTTGGACGCTACACCTTATCCACCATACCGGTATTTCTGTAAAACACAGAAAAAAGGCAAGTAACACAAAACGGCGCGGTATTAAGTAATGTAGAACCATGGCCGATGATTATTGTACCAGGCTAAATGCGGTTTACTCTTTTCAGACGTTCAGAAGAAGCTAAAGCGGCTGGACCTGAGCGATGACCTCACTAGCATAAATGGAGACGAGGACCTGGAGAGCACTCCTGTTACGTCGGACCCGGTGCCGAGTCGAACTGCTACTGTGCCCGACACGCCGACTGACATGATCGACAGCATAGCCCAGGTTTCTACTCTACTTATTGAATATAAGTAGGCCGTCTACGGCTCTTAAACGATAAGATACGTGTGGCCAACCATCACGCTTTTGTGATCTAATAGAACCTCATTCGAATAAATCAAGTGGAGAGAAAGAGAGTGAAAGGGAAGTGAGTAGATAAATCTGGAGGATGGATGAGCTGGGGAAGATAACATAGAAGGAAAGTTGAATTCATTTTGCAAATAAAACTTCCCAACGTGACTGGTCCTTAGTGGTGCATGTCTGCAATAACTTTCTCAATACCTCGACACATAAGCGTCCGACCCTGCAGCTCTTAATTACCTACTCACATGCGGTGAAGTTATGTCAAAGAAATGGAGGATTATGAACCATTGCTTTTTTCAGATGACTTACGCCCTAACGGCGATGGGGTTTCTTGGAACACGCTGGTTCATTGTCAAAGCACAGGTAGTGGCCGAACACGCACGCGACCATTTTGTGGGACATGTAAAGAGCTGCACAGAATACGAAACGTGCTAGATTACCCAGAAGGAGAAGGAAGAGATCTGGATGAATCACATACGGCAGTTCCATGAGAAGAAAAGCAGAAAAAAAAAAAAAGAAGTTACAGAAGGATCACGCATGTGCAACGTGAGATTCGGCGACACTTGCTAGTTAGGCGTGAATTTTTCATGTTGTCTCACATAGAGCTCAGATTGTGAAGTCACAACAGTCCGACGACTCAGCATACTCAGTTGCGTTCAATGCATCCGTGGCGCCACTTCGCGCGGACCTATAAGCATCGCAGTTCATGACGCCATGCAGGTTATAGAATTAGTGTCGAGGTATGTTATGTCCACAACTTCGACGCCACTTCTGTGTTTATGTGGGGACAAAATGACAGACGCCAGTGTACTGTGCGATGCCATTGCGTGTGTAAGCACCCCAGGTGGTCGAAATAATCTGCAGCCATCCTCTGCAGCGTGTCTCTGATCGTGACTCACTTTGGTACGTGAGTCACGCCAAAGTGAGTCAAACTCCAAACTCCGCCAAAAAATCCAAACTTGTGTAAAGTGCTTAGCGCATTTACAGGCCGCATCTACCTGAAAAAAAAATATTTGTAGCTTTCCTTATGCCCCCAGAAACACAGTTATTTAGCCAGCTGGTAAAACAAACAGGTACATTCTCATTCATGTGATTATATTAGGTGACCGGCTTTCTTGATAGCACCGGGATATATTTTTATACAAGCATGCATTACGGAAATGTTTGCTGCCATGTATATGCAGGGTTTCCTACTTTTTTAAACTTTAATATTGTGGTACCACACTGACAGCTTCAAATTAAAATGCATGATCACTGGTCAAAAACAAGTATTTCAGTTAATAATTTCGAGCTCGCAAACAGCAAGATGCGGTGAATACCTCTGGATATTTATTGTTTGAAATAAAGGCTTATTTTTAAAAGGTTCCTTCATTCGTGGCGCTACACACCGTGTCATTGAAAGATTTTTTTAGAAGCAAAAAAAAAATTACACTAAGCAATGTGAATGAAAAAACGGCATACATTGTGAAGCGGTGACATAGAACCCAATTTATAACTGATACCGCTAGAAAAGCGCGAGTATTATTACACTCTGATCATACTAGCAGTTATTTTTACAGGTAACGCACAAACCATCATGAAAGTACGATGAGAGCAACAAATTGCAACCGTCTCGAACCCTTTAATTACTAAAACACCGCCAAAGGTGACAAAAAGCTTGGCTGTCTGTATTTCCGATATCGATATTGGTCTACCTACAGAAAACTGACTACCAAGAACTGTTCTTTAGTAATCAGAACTCTTCAGGCTTTTCAGGATCATGCAGCAACCACTTACCCAGTTTCGTGAACAATCGCTATATTTACTTCAAATACTGTTATTCACTAGTTCTACAAACTTTTATGCGTGAGTAGTACAAAGTCCTGATTTAACGTTTGTGCAGCATTCACTACTCCAAGTATTAAATTATGTTGTTTCACTCGATTACTTCAATCTAGTGTCTCTTTCATGCCTTGACTAACAGACTGCGATCCATTTGTTTGTTTTATTTGTCTTATCCACTAATAGCCCTCTGTCTGTCTCCCCTTCCCTGAGAGATGAATATGAAGAATTTAGTAGCTAATAAATTATTACGATGATGATGATGAGCAGATTCCGGCTCGTCCATGATTTCTCGAAAATTTAATGTGTCATAGAGTGACTTGAAAACAGGACTTTCAGGGGAGCACTGCGTGTGCGTCGCAGGTAGAAGACGTGAGCGGTGGCAGCGCGGACGAAAGCGCGAGAACGCAGATGGCCATGTCCGTGCCTGTGATGGAGCTGGGGCCCTTGGCCGATCTGCTGGAACAGTGCAAGCTGGAGCAGTTCGCCACTGTGCCTTGCCCACAGAACACAACCATCCGGTGCCGCATCACCCGCGACAAGAAGGGCGTCGACCGGGGTCTTTACCCCACCTACTACCTCCACCTCGAGAAAGAAGACAACCGAAAAGTAAGCAAGACGAATGGCATACATAAAGTCCTGTCCATCGCTATTCGGGAAAATCTGTGGGATCATAGTGATGGTTTAAGTACTACTATGTTTCATGCTTTCTGCGACCTATAGCATCACTAAGAATTTCCTGATGCCTATCTTGATATGGAAACAAACTTTCGACAAACAGGTCTTGCTTTTCGCCAAGGACTAAACGAATAGAAATCATTACAATCCCTTGAAAGGAGTAAATCTGAAGCTGAAATAAATCTCGTTAGGTCGGGAAGTCACTTCATTTCAATAACAAAATGATCACCGACCAATTATTTGGGTAAAACACAACAACAAAAAAAAAAAAAAAAAAAAAAAAAAACAGGACAATAGTGAAAAAGCTTTCTCGGGGAAGCTGGGACGTCTCGTTTTCAACACCCAGGCCTTCGGTCGGTGATTATTTTGTTGTTGAAATTAACAGAAAGGATTTCCGGCCAAACCTAAGTGAACGCCTGAAGGTATCATAAACTTAACTGTAAGTCTCTTTATATGTCCCCAAGCCACATCCTACGCACTTCATTCAAGAACCACGTGTAACATGCAATATCATTAACTCAATTATGCGTCTTGCTAAGCATTCACGTTAGCCGCTTGGGCCCAGTCCCAATCAGTACTGATAGGAGCGCCCTCGTACAGCGAACTGTTGCGTCCCATGCAATATGCACAGTAGCTGCATGTATGCAATTTTGTACAGTACTGCAGGAGAGAGAAGTTGCGAATATTCAAAGAAGCATTGCTGATCACACTATGAGTACTAGAGTTCCACATGTGGATCTTGGCGAAGCAGATGAATGAACAAAATTCTTGCGAGACAGCCTTGCTTCCTGAATATTCTTGCAGAGTCACGAATAACCTCACGCTAGAATTGGTTTCCAAGCAATACGAATATTACTGTGAATCTCTGATAGCGGGCCGCCTTCAAATATTTAATGAGTTCTGATGGTCTTGACACATTTGCAAGGTTCGCACCAGCGGTAAGAGTGAATTCTTTGAATAATTCCCACAGGGGTACAAAAGCTTGGTCGGGAGTATTAAGATGGTATAGTCTACGTTGAAATACGTTCTGTCATTTCTTCCTTCACGTAAACTTTCTCGCTTACCCTTAAAGGTTGTTGTTGTCGACTACGTATGGAGTCCTTCATTTATTCCGGATGGCTCAACCAGACTGCTGTTATAGTTAAGTAAGCAGATGGGTAAAAGGACTTCTCCCGTTTTGGCGATGATGTTTGGTGAGGTTTCCGTGGAGCGAAGTTTTCTTCAAACATTAAGTTTCAGTAACATCACGCTCGTTTCCTTGCGTCTACGTCCGGGTGTATGCCAATAGTTACGACACGATTGTTCTGAAACACGACCATCGCTAACAGCATGCTCGAAGCAAACGCATTTCCTGAAAAGAGCAGACGAGTAACAACATGCTCAGCAACTACAGACTCGATCAATACATGTTCCAAAGTTCAGGGAATCGACGCAGAAACTTTGCACTTTTCTAACCACCCTCTTGAGTCGGTTCAGCTGGCCTCTTAAAAAGACAAGGTGGATAAGGAGCATTCCTCTGAGACAAGCGAAAATTGAAAGGGCAATAACACTGAGTGCATCCACGAAGTGTTCTTCTCTCCGAGATGGCGCTCTGGTTCCTTTCTGATCATTGTCTGGGAAACTCACCACCTGCAAAGTTTAAAGCAAGCGAACGATCTGCTCTGCGTCAGAGCATGAGGAGGAATATAAATTCCTTGAACAAATACTCACTTCGGTCGCTAAGACTCAGGTAAGGCAGGAAACAGCAACAGTAGAGCGCTTCACTTTCAAAGAGATGCACGCACGCTGCGGCGGCCAGAATTCCAGTCAGCATGAAAACAGAGCAGGTATGTCTGCATTCATTCATCGTGACCTAAGGGAAAACCACAGCGACAATTCGCATGAGAGAAGTTGCATTTTACTCACCTTCAACAACACCAACACCAACAATATGTACAATGCGAGGAAATACTCGCTGGTATACGAGTGCAGACGGCTTGAAACGCACAAGTGTCCTGACGCTCAGAACAGCTCATAAATCTACAACATGCCGGTTGGCTTTGTCGTAATGCGGTCTCAGTCCCAGTTTACAGCCGCATCCCCTGACGGCGCAGCGTGTGTATGGTTGAACCAGTTTCCTTTTTCCAAGGTGCGTGCATTGTTCACCGAGAAACGTTTTAAACTTCGCTTTCCCCTCTGAAGTAGGGCCACGCTTTTCTAAAACCGGAGCACAGAACTCCACTTACTCGAAGGAAACATCTCGGCGAACACTGACGACCGCCGAAACACTCGAGTGTACAAGTCGTCCTAAAAGAATCCAAGCGATGCACGAAAAGCATAGGAAGCAGTGAGGTGCAAGAGACGACAGCGCCACCTACTGTTTCAGAAATGAAGTGTTCTACGCTCCGTCGTGTGTGGGCGGTCGTGTGCGGCCTCCCCTTATCTCTCATTTCTCCTTCTTTTCAAAACGGCGCAGAAAGGCGAATATTGCTCGGGAAGTTAAAGCAGCTGGTACTGACGACGAAGTTTTCCCACGATGGAGGACTTCGTAAAAGAGACCTTATAGCTCGGCGGCTATCGGTTTTGTGTGGAGTTTTCTTTTCTGAATTATGTGCAGCAAAGAAGGTTCGCTCCGCGTAGTTCCGCTACAGAAGTTGTCGAAGAGTTCACTGCGCCGAATAGGTCGTCTAAAAAAAGTGGACTGTTTTCTGTTGCTATTTTGGAACGATAATGTGCCAGTTAGTTGACTAGCGGAAATGACGCAACGTATCCTGGCGCTTCTTTCGTATTGCAGTCCTGATCTTGGCGCCTTCAGCACCCCTTCCCTACTGCCTTGCGCACAACCATCAGATAAGCCGAAATGGGGAATCGGTCATTGCCATTAAATAGCGGTAGATTTGGCTCGAGTTGATAAAGACCTTCAAACTCAGCTGAAAGCACTGGCGTCCAATATAGTTTCGACAAATAGGACGGACAACACCTACTCTACCATTAATCAATCATGCTGCATACCACATTTTATGGCGCGAAGAATATAAGGAGTTTTGTTTGCTTGCCCTGTTCAGGATATATGATAATGCATTTCTGACGCATCAGACTTTAATTTCAGCAATTATGGTCAAAAATGAGGTAAATAGTGCTGTACGACAACTGCGGTATCGCGATACAAGACGTTGATAATAGCTATCCGCGATATAAATATTTAATACTCTATCGATAATCGATAGGCTTTGCGATGTCAGAGATTCCCCAACAGTATGGGATGACCGCCTCTTCGCAGAAAGCATAAAAAATACTCTGAAATTACCAGAACATGAGTCAGATATTAATTGCGGAAAGTTAGGAAGGTTGTAAGAAAACATTAGGTGTAGATTAATTATTAGAATATCTCAAATTTCCGAATGTATATACAACATGATGTGATAGGCGCGAAACCCTGCGTCCACCCAAAGAAGGCATTGCAGACATTCTATGATAAGCTGTAGATAAGCGAATAGGTATTGACCCCGAACATTTTAACATGTACAGAATGCGATATAGCGGCGCAGCGTGTTGTAGAATGCGGGCTTCCTGCCCACGTATGAGTCCAAGGTACCTCTAGCGTTCGGATGCTCTTGTCTAGATCGCGTATTCGATCCCGGGCGAGATGGCCGTAAATTGATACAGTCTTTCTTTAAGACAAAAAAAAAAATAACAAGGGAAGCATTTAGGACTCCTTACGTAAATGACTGCAAAAGCATTTATGTTTCGCGGGTGAATGATTTTCTACTATGGTTTCCGATATGAATCTAAGTCCTTTAGGCTGGTATTATTCTCGTAAGTTATGCCCGCGTGTGTATTGCACATAGACAGCAATGCTTGATGCGTCTTCCGAGAGCCGCATCTGCCGAAACTTCAGTTAGCACATGTATGCTATTTACAAAGATAAATAATGTGGCACCTCTCTGAATGTTGTTCAACAAACGGTTGCTGCACAGATTTAATACGAACGGCGGGAAAACTGGCGCCACGAGGAGGTCGGCTAATGTCCAGATTATATGAACGTAGGATGCGTGTAGGATCGTCTCCAGCATCGATGGCTTCGGTCGCGCACTGGTCTAAACACATACAAGTGGCGCATAGTGAATGCTCAGATTGCTGCGTGAGTCATAGAGCGGATTAATGACGTCATAAGATTTTAATTCTATTTTTCTCTCTCCACTGGTGCTCAGTTTAAGCTGCTGTTTTTTTTTACCAGGCTGTTCAATGTTACCTCCGTCTACTTAGGCCGGAGAGTAACCGCAGATTCGGACCATGAAAGGGAAATAACTAGGAGAATAACATTGGCATGAAGCGCATTTGGAACGTATACCAGCATATTATGACTAGCAGTTTACCAGTACCGCTCAAGCGAAAAGGATACAGCAGTTGCATCTTACGTGGAGGCTAACGAAAAGGTTTCCTTCTACTTAAGTTGACGACAACACAGATAGCTATGTAATGGAAAATGGTAGGTGTAAAGTTAGGAGATAGGAAGCGTGCATAGTGGGTCAGAAAAATAACTTGAGTTAATGACCTTCTAGTTGAAATTAAGAAGAAGAAATGGGCATGCGCAGGGCATGTAGTGCGAAGAAAAGGTAACCGATAATCGCTAAAAGTAACCTATAGGATTCCATTGGAAAAAGGCACAGCAGGGGACGGCAGAAAGTTAGGTGGGTGGATGAGTTTAAGACGCTCGCAGGGGTCAAGTGGATGCAGCTAGCACAGAACCGGTTAATTAGAGGAAAATAAAGAGGCTTTCACCCTGCAGTGGGTATAGTCTGTCTGATGATGGCTGTTACTCGTAAGGTATTTTTCCAGTTATTTTTCAAGCTGGGCTGGTTCTTCGCTTAGCAATGAAAGCAATATTCTTGAATTGAAAATTCACAGAAAGTTTAGCTAACTCAGCTAAGCGCGCAAGATAGTGCAGTGCAGAAGCACTGCATGCTCATGTTCTTGCATTGTTTTGGTCTGCTGACTTACGACCTTGCAGTGCTGGCGAAGAAAACATACACTGGTCAGATGATAAAAAATAAAAAATGCTGAACCTTCTGTGAATAATTCCAAAACATTGCTTGTATTGTGATCGAGGGACCTACAAGGTCCTGAAACGCGATGTTTTAAAACTTTTATTTTTATTTTGTTTTTCATTTCTTGGCTAATGTATGTTTCCTTCAGTCACAATGCTTACCTGTTGGCAGAAAGGATTATGTCGAACCTTTGACTATGGCCTTACATTCCGCTGGCTCGACTTCACTGTAGCCGTAATCTTGCCTGCTGATGTTCCCTATTTGCAATCGCTTACGACCATACGCGTACTGACGACGTGACTGTAACGTCCATAACAACAGCGCGCCCAACAACTAGTACTGTAACGCCGCTGCACTTCCTCACCGCCTGCCGCTCCGTACTTGCAGGCCTTCCTGCTGGCCGCTCGCAAGCGCAAGAAGAGCGCCACCTCTAACTACTTGATCTCGGTGGACCCCACGGACCTCTCGCGAGGAGGCGAGTCCTTCGTAGGGAAGCTGCGCTCCAACCTGCTGGGCACCGCATTCACTGTCTACGACTGCGGCGAGAAACCCACACGGAACTCGGAGAAGCGCTCCACTCGCTCCGAGATAGCAGCCGTTGTCTACGTGAGGACGCTCTCTTGTTCCTGCGGTCATTCTCCTGATATTCTGCGGCATCTTTATGCATCTGCATCTCATGTACTGATCTGTAGCACACCCTAAATGGCCATGCTGCGTTTAACAGCGAAATTACTAATCTGAAGGTACTATCCCGAGAAAAATCTCGTCTTGCTTGCTTGTGATTGCTGAACGGCTGCATAGCAACGCTGAATAGCAAGGCTGCACTGCAATAGCTGCATAACACCACCTGTAAACAGAGCGAAGAATTGGGGAGGCAACAGCAAGTCCCTCAGCATGGAGCTGCAGTCACGCGCCATTAAAAGCAAAACTTTAATTGGTGACAAATATTTGTGTCATTCTAGCCAATCGGACACAGCTGTACGAGAAAAAGAGCAAAACCTGTGCAACACTGCTTTCGCGCGATTATAAAATTATTTGCTAAAATTATCTTCAAATTTTTACAACGCTGTTCTTGCTTGAACATAATGTATTATTTGTCTCTTTTTACTTTGTTAACAATAACAACTGCAACAATAAAAATATGCAGTAGTAATGACTGCTTTCCCCAAAAAAACTGACGCGTGTTAGTAAAGGCATATAAGTTGTAGCGTGAGGGAAGAGCTGAAGCAAATTCTGATGAGAGTCGTGTCCCGCCATTTACTTCTGCCTTTTATTCTGTTTGAGCTCTCTTATTTCTTGTTTCGTAAGCAAGAAGCTTAGCTCCAGTTTTCGCAAAGAGAAACCTTGTTTTTTAAGAAAACAAGACCGAAATGCAACTCTAGGCGGACACTTTAACTTTGTTTATCAAGTGCTAATATATACTCTAAGTAAAATTTAACTGAAGGAACAAATTGCACTTCAGTATACCCCGGGACTAGAGTTATGAGGAATACTGTCGGTCTCTGCCATTCCTGCTTTCAGGAGACCAATGTTCTCGGATTTAAGGGACCCCGCAAAATGACGGTCATCGTGCCCGCTATGACCAAGGACCACAAAAGGATCGAGTTGAAGCCTTCCTTTGTAAGTTGGCATGTGTATTATTCCGGTTGCTGATGACGCCACTAAGATGTCAAAAACCTCTTAATTGCTAGCAACTTCGATCCTGGTCAGCCACCACACCATGTGATTTGTCTAATAGGGTTAGTTAAACCGGCAGTCTTTTTGAACAGGAGTGCTGTCCAACATACCGCATGGTCTGGGATCCTACCTCCAAAGGGCTGTTTCCAGCTGCATCGCTTCACACACTGGCCAGCTAAAGCAAAAGTCAGCGGGAATATACAAAACATTTTCAGCACTTCCGCAATTCCGTTGTCTTCTGATCGTCGACAAGTGTAGACGGGAAAAAGTAGCCTCAAATAATACCGCAAAGTTTTCTTGGTCCCATCAAGCTATTGCTATATTTTTCTATTCATGTAAACTACTAAAGCACATTATACACAAACACATGAAACTTGTTTAATAAAACGCCATTCTTTCAAATATTCAGCCTGGATTCAGGCGCAGACTTCGCACAACAATAAAATTTGTTGAGTTCAAGCATTACATATAGCCTTTGATCTGAATAAAGGATTTTAAATTGGCGTTTTATTCGTAGAGTTTTTCCAAAGCTTTTCACGCTGTACTACATTCAAAACTACCGCGCAAAGTAAATGTCAATCTTGACAACCCTCATTTCGGGAACTGAACCATAAGCTTCTGGTTTCACCATTATCAATTCGCAGCTTCTAAATTACTAAATTCTTCAGTAGCAGATATGTCATTAGGCGCCCCTCCAAGATCGCTGCCTGGTCCTCTCCTTTTCGCATTATATATTCACGTTATGCTGCAAAATTCAATCTAAAATTCAAATGTATGCTCATGGCTGTGCGTCATATGGCATAATTTCATCTCCGCTGATCTACCTCGCCATAATAAATAATTCGTCAGATTTTTCAGATTTTCCAGGTAGTGTGAAATATTCCAAATGAAGATTAACTTCCGTAAGACAGCCGTGATGTCGTCCACTGATAAAACTTCCACGTCCTTTTTCAGCTACGAACTTAGTAATAATTGCCTTCAATAAGTTTTGAATTAAATATCTTGGTCGGGCGTTCCCCCCTACCCTATCTTGGTCGAAGGAGATTGATTCGATTACGACTAAAGCTCTACAAGAACTAGACTATTTGCATCGTACGCTAATGCAACCTTCGTTGCAATTCGTTGCAATCTGCTAATGCAACAAAAGTGTTGGAACATGGGCCTAAGTTTGCTCTTCCCCCTGAGGTTGACGCCGCAGGGAAGCTTGCCATTGTAAGACATGTCGCAGAAAAAGCGGACGAAGAAGAGGCCAGCCGAATTGTGGCTGAAGGGATCGACTGTTTCAACCGTATAAAAGGACGTGAAAGATGCAAGTTGCGATTTGAACAAGTAATTAAAAAACTGAGAAGCGAGGAATTTAAGCTGTGCCTTTCGAATAAAGAAGGTGGTCTTGTTGTATTGGATTCTGTTAATTACGGAGAAAAGGCTCCGGCAGCCATGAATAAGAACTTCCAAAAAGTGCAACCTAAGGACTTAAAAGCAGCTAAGAGGAAGGTTCTAGGGATTCTCGAGGAAACTGACCTGAGGCAGCTTTTCCGCAAGGTTAAGGACACTAGACATGACACCTTGTCGGTAGTTTTCAGTGCAAAAACACACAAACCTGACATACCTTTCCGAGCAATATTGTCAGAGGCACACACGTGGCAGATGCTAGTCTCGGAATACTTGGTCAAGCATCTCGGCCAAGTACATGTGGATGATCCCTTTAGAATAAAAAACTTTGAGGAGATATTATCTGAGATCAAGGGATATGATAAGAAGAGACTTTCTGGATTTTCACTCGATATTGAAGACATGTACTATTCTATCCCACAAGAACGCTTGTTGAAAGAACTACGAGAAATGATTGAGAAGTAGGCTATAGTTTTCCAGAATTCAGCCGGAGTGTTTGTGTATATATTCTTGGAGTTGATTTCAGCTTACCTCAAGTCAACTGTTGCGTCCCATGATGGAATATTGTATGTACAAAGGAGTGGTGTATGCATAGGTTCAAGAGTTGCACCAGCTCTGAGCGATGTGTACCTAGCCGCATGTGACAGAAGGATTCTGACGGCTATGAAAGATAAAGGCATTGTAAAGATTGTTCGTTACGTTGACGACTTTTTGATATTGTGTGATTTAGAGAAAGGAAAGGCGACTGATCAACTAAAAGACATAGCTCTGGGTGTGTTTGAAGAAAGTTGCCCTGATCTAAGATTCACCTGGAAACTTCCAAAGGAAGGTGTTTTGCGTTTCCTTGATTTGAGTCTCGAATTCTTACCGGAACACTGATGTTGGACTTACCAGCCAAGAGCAAACAAGCAGTTTCTTCCATATACATCTCAGCATTCAAAGACAGTGAAAAGAGGTGTTGCGAAGGCTGCATTGACGTCGGCTCTCAACAAATCATGCCACCACCGTGGCAAAAAACGTTTTCTAAGCCAGACTGAGAGGCTTCTGGAGGCAGGGTATCCTGAGTACTTGCTGTGCAGCATAACAGAAAGCATTGTCCTGACGATCAAGCAGAGGATTTGAAAAGAAGTCCTTACTCAACGAAATAAGTGGTCAGTAGTACCATATATGCATGGCTTCAACCATAATTTAATGAATATTGGTCAAAGACACGGCATCCGGGTTATTCTAACGGCACCAAACAGAGCTAAAGGGATGTGTGTGCGGGTTAACAACCAGAACCAGGACTTAACTCTGGATGCAAAACTTCGCATCGGACGAGGTACTCTAACTGTATTCAGGGGGTTGTTTATCAGATTCCCTTGCATTGTAGAAATAAGTATATTGGACAGACAGGAAGATGTCTCAATGACAGGATTAGAGTGCACGCCATGACAATATTGGACAAGTCTGACACTAATCTCGCGGTGCACAGCAAAGACTGCGTTGGTTGCAGAGACCAAAAATGTCCAGCTGATCTTCACAATGTTAAGGTTATGAAAAGGATAAAGGACGAGTTAGCAAGAAAAATTTATGAAGCATATGCAATCTGTGACTCGGGAGACCAATGTGTCAGTATGCCTTGTGTGGTTTTATTGAAAAAGGAATTAGAATTTCTGCGCAAACCGGCAGGGTGTTAAAGACAAGGAAGGAGTTGGCTGCAGGCGTGAAGTGAAGGGAGAATATGTGCGGGTTCTTGTCAATATAGTTGTCAGTGCAGCGTTGTCCTCGTGTTTGTGCGTGCTTCTTATGTTTTGTGTTGTTGCCGGCACTGCTGCCTTCTTCCAAGAGACACTATTTTAGTGGCCGATAACCCTAAGATTGTACATGTGGACACGTAAAGCAAGTTATTCGCATTAAAAACGCCTTAAGCGGACTGAAGGTAGCTATTCAAGGTTTTCTCTTCGCCCACTGCCCAACAAAAAGCTTAATATTCCAAAAACACAGAGAAGCACGGAAATGATGATTGCTTTCATGATAAATCGTATTTCAGATCATTATTGGACACTGGCGCAAAATGAGAGAAATTCTGTGCCGACCAATATCATAGATCTCTGAGAGTGCCGAAACTCGATGGGTACCCTGACAAAACGTTGGCAGCTAAAGAAAAGCAACAGTGTGCTCAGAGTCAAGGGGACGGCACAAGAATAATGATTTTAATGATAACAATTGGGCCGTAACAACAAATAGGTGAGTTGGAATAGCCTTCAACCAGAAACACTGCTAGCGGTCTTTTACACAGGGGACGAACATCTTTCGGTGATTGCGTCAAGAGACGGTTCTAATGAGATGGCACCGGTTCCCGGAGAGGCGTGCCGCGAATAGTAAATGAGGAACGGCGCTTATTACTATATTCCGCGAGCAGTTCGGGGAAACTTTGTGCAACCAGCGTGCAGGATTTTGAGGCCCTTTGTTTGGCGTGAGAGTGCTCAATATTTTTGTGTTCTGAGTAATAAAGTTATTCTAGAAGATAGAAACAGTTATATATATCGCAATAAAATGTGCGCTTTGGTACGTTGCCTTTACCCGGAGCCCGCAATCTATTCTTTTTTTTATTACGTTGACATGCCGCTCGATCACACCGACGCCGTCACTTCAGCTATGCCTGCATGCTTTGGTAAATGAATTAGGGTGGCTAGAACGTTACCAGTGGTGCCACTTGTACTAAAACTTTCCATAATGGAACTATAGAAAATTCGCATATGTTCAATATGGCCAGTGGAGAGTTTATGTCGAACATGCGGATCCGATGGGCTGTAGTGGCGCGAACTATTCAAAAGTCTATTTGTTCGGTTTCGGCAGCAAGCGGTATGCGGCCGTTTCACTCTGACTCGAACCGTGCGGATCAATTCTGTATTCTTTCATTGTTCATGTTCATTGTCACAAGACTAGGTTTTATCAGTTCCTTTGTTGAGGCAGATGATTCGAGATGTATCTCGAAAGATTCCAGCCACGCACATGTGCTTCTACAATGTTCCAGGGTATGCTATAGTCACTGTTCGCGGTTTTATCTAGAGATTTCTTCTGCGCCTTTAAATTGAGCGCTGACGAGTGAAACGGCATTCTTAGTTCGACGACGCCGAGCACGAGTGTTGCTATCACTGCCGTCGAATCGCTTAGTTCTTTTCCGGGCGCAAGTGAGCCCAATAAAGAGTTTCTTCAGTGCACTCCCAAACTCTTCATTTGTTGCCATCGGCATTGCCACCACCCCGTGACAATAGCAGGCCACAAATGAAACATACAGGCATCTTATCACGCTAGGAACATCAGACGGAATTCACGTGCAAATTACTTAGAAAGCATATGCAGGCGATATGGAGAAGATATTGAGAACATATGAATTTCTGTCTAATTTTCCCCATATGCACTTAACGCTTCAGTTCTTCTCTATATAAATACCTCATATTCGATGTTTAAGCACGACTACTAGTTATTTTTACAAAGTAATTGCCACTCTTTCTCAGCTTTTTCGAGAAAATATATTTCCTGAATAATGTAAATGCAACGCAAGACTTCATGAAAAATCCACTCGGAACTTTCATCGTAACGAAACAATTTTAAGTTTAACAGTCAACAGACAACGTACACTTCAGTTGCGAAATTTAAGCGCCCTCCATACAATTATTTTCTTCCCGAGTAACGCAAGTCTCTTAACTTCGAAAGAACAAAGTTGCTACATTCTTCAAAACAAAACGCAGTCACTGCGGGTATTTCCGCCCTAGTTACAGCTTTTCCAAACCCCGGTTCTTGTTCAGTGAGCAAGGAAAAATTCAGTTTGAACTATGGATGAAGAAATGTCTCTCACAGACGACGCAGTTCATATAAACGCACTCAATTAAGTTCGGCCGGCGGGCTCCCCATGCTATTTCGTGACTTCAACAGTAACAACGAAGGCGAACCGCACTTGCTTTGGCCGCCGCGATGTCAAAACCGGATCTCATGAAGCGTGTTTTGCAATTGTCTTTTTAATGGAACAATTTTACAACTACTACATTCTTTGCTCGAGTTTCCTGTTGGACGATAAAGTTTTATTGTGCTAGCGTTTGCTCTTCTGTCCGTTCAGGAAGGAACAGACTGTTGTTCGAAGTGTGCTCAGACGGGTTTCAACGGTAGGATTTATAGCAACATAAAAGAGCCAAACGCGTTGCCTTAACTAGGAATCGATATTTTTTAAAGTTGTGCGCCTAACAACGTGGCATTGTATCAAAGCATTCAGACGAGACTCATGTTCAGCGTTACCAGTGCGGGAATAGCTTTCGGGCTGCCCAGACAGCAGCTGAACTGGTCTTGAGCCTAGGCCATAATATCGTAATACTCTTAGAACCTCTCCAGCTTCCGCTGTGTAAAATTGATTAGAACAGCGGTGGGTAAAACACACACACGCACACAAATACCTTAATGTTTTCCACGCTGTTAAAACAACATCTCCAAATTTCCACCTTCACCAAAGTCGATGAGTCGATAGCAACAGTAATGCTGTTCACTATCTATGATGAGGCCAGGATTGCGGCTTGTACAAAAACATACATTAATTTGTCGTTGTGTGGTGCGGCGTATTCCTGTGTAGTATACTGCAGATTCAGCTCAATCGGCAACGGAAAGTTAACAAGAGTTGGCATATTATCAAAAAGAAAAAGCGTCAGTCCTGAACAGTCCCACTAGTCGCTGACCGGATTTTACGAACAATCGTATTCCTTTCTTGGTCAACATATATCCTGATATTTTTCTCTATTTTCTAACGAAGGAACACGGGGGCCTGCTGGACCGATGGAAAAGCCGGGACATGGAAAACCTCCTGGAACTTCGTAATAAAACACCCGTCTGGAACGAAGGTACGCCAACATGAAAGTGTACGGCAATGCTGCACACAAAGCGTCTGACCTGCAATAAGATATAAACACAAAGCCTTAATATTTCACCTCTTTCATGCAGTTGAATAATGGGGGGCCAGTCGCAAGTATAAGTTTCCTGATTTTTTCGAAGCAAAATTTGATTTTGAGCCATGAAACCAGGGATATAGAACTCCTTGTTGAGCTAGTTGATGTCTGTTCATTTTAAATTGAAAGACGCCAAAACCACACACACACTCACACAAAAGAAGAACGGACGCTCTGTCTCATTTTTCTTCTCTTGAGTTTGTGCCTGTAGTTTTGGCGCCTTTAAATTTAAAATAGGGATTGAACGGCTGGTTCTGCCGGCTCCTCGCTAGGCCTCGCTGGTTTCACATCGAAATGGGCCGAAACTTTTCATCGCCCCGATACTACGAAACTCTTCTCATAATAAAATAAGCTTTTTTCGATGTCGGCGACGGGCATAGGCCACCTTGCATGGCTCGCAGTGCTGGTAGGTCTTTGTTACTGGCACGGTAATTGGCAGCATCTCACGGCAGAGAAAGAGCCCTTTACGTCACCGGGATCGGCGCTCTTCACACTCGCATTGGCTGTCGCCGGTCACCGATGCGTGTGCAGTACTTGGCCAGACCTTGACATCTATCAGATTGGACATAGACGAAGAGCTCCGATCGCGTCATTCACAAAGGCATGCTGCAGCTGATCGCAGTCGCTTTTCGCACATGTGTCCCGCATTTGTGAGCGATATTCCGCATCTGATTTCCAGTTCTGATATGCCTCCCAACCCTTCATCACGAAGTGGCGGAGTGAGTGAGCGAACGAACTAGTCTGCTGACATGCGAATTCACTATTAGTACGCATTGTATCCTTCTGATTGAGTGGTAGAAATCTAATTTTTGATTTGAATAGCCTGGCATATGGGCCTGGTAAATTGTTTATTTGCTAAGCGAGAGTAAACTTCAAAATATGCTAACTGCACTAACACACTGTTTTTTCTTCTCTTTATTGTTGCAATCAGATACGCAGTCGTACGTGCTGAACTTCCACGGGCGGGTGACGCAAGCATCTGTAAAAAACTTCCAGATAGTTCACGAAAATGACCGTAAGTTTCCTTCAGTGAGAGACTGGTGTGATGGTTAAATTTTATTTCGCAATGAGAGAATCATTCCACTAATTATTCTGGTGGTGATCACTATGGCAGCTTCGCATCCGAATTTCGAGTATATCAATATTATATGAAGGGCAGAATTGCGCCGCTAGCCTGCAAGATGCTGAGTCTAGCGTTTGTGCATCGCTCAAAGAGCTTGTTCTGGTTGCAGGTCATCAAGGTTTGAAATGAAATGAATGTGCACGCGCTGCTTCCCGAGCTTATCACCTCCGGGGTTCCTCCTCCTCCCCCCCTCAAAATTCGTACTCTCCAGAGTCATTGTTAGCTTATGCAGACGCATTTAAAGCACTTGCTCTTATCGAGGAAAAAATTCCCGTACCCAGCCAAGGGTACGGGAAAGCAGAACAACGTAATTTGCGCCGATTACAAACTGTGACGTTTAACTATCCAGTAAAGCTTCACGCTATCGAGCCTCCTCAGCGGGCTGTAAATTTTGCGAGCAGAAAGCATAGTTGTACCATATGATATGGCACGATCTCTTATCTCTATAACACAGCCAACGTGGGAAGGATGGGAGGCAGCCCTGCCCAACTCGGACTTCTAGAACTAGCGAGCCTTCGTGGAAAGGGCGAAGGCGGCAGCCTTAAACCAACGGAATCTTGAACTACGGATCCGACACCTTCCCATAAATCTCGCTGCTTTTTTGTTTCAATAAAACGTTTTCATCATCATTATACGGGTCATCGCACAAAAACAAGAATTGAAGCATCTTGACAATACGACAAAATATTTTGCGTTCTGTTGTAACATCAAACTTTTCTCTTGCTGTGTAGTGATTTTTTTTTTGCATGTTTTGTAGTTCTTTTTTATAGTAATTATCTGTAGTCTGTAGTTATGCGGTACCTTTCCGCGGTAACTACAAGAAACTCTGATCTCAATACAAAAACGGCTGTTCACCCTACAAATTCATGGTCAAAAAGCGCATAGTTCTGTTGCAACAACAGAAAGTGTATATTGTTTTACTGCGTTCTCACACCTGAAATACTTTCCACTCACGATAGATTCTCTTCGCTTTTGCAAAGTAATTTGTTTTTGTTTCTCTGTCTCCCCTCAGCCGACTACATCGTGATGCAGTTTGGCCGCGTTACCGAGGAGTGCTTCAGCATGGACTACTGCTACCCGCTGTGTGCGCTTCAAGCATTCGCCATCGCCCTCTCCAGTTTCGACAGCAAGCTTGCGTGCGAATGATCCGCCGCGGTGATGTATAGAGCACAATATTCCCAATTTGCGTGGCATTCAGAAAGGGTTACTTCCTCAGACGGAAACCTACACATTACAGTCATGAGCGTCTTAACTGAGCTGATCACATGCTTACAGGCACACTGTGGTCACATATTTTCCCAGAATAAACGCGGACAATGTATCACACGAACTGAGGATTAGAAAGAATGCACGTAACTAAAGTTTATAGAGTGAGGTTGATGATCGCAATGTTGTTTTTCACTTCGCCACCAGAGTTCACTCTCTGTACATCAGCGAGGCCGACAATGGTGATCCGCACCCGCACTTTGTCTCACATTACGGACCACTCTGTTCCTTCGCTTCCCAGCTACTGCCAAAGCACTACAGCGGTTTGTGCCGTTTATTCGTGCTCTCAGCGCCATCTAAGCATATAAATCACGCTGCCTCGCCAAGATCCTCATCACAAGAAATGTAAAACCCGAATTTCCGCGACGTACTCAAGAGATCTGCTCTTAACCCAACAAGCACCTTGGCCATGTTACCCTAGGTTTCCTCAATGCACCCTTTTTCCAGAAAAGATGAAAGTTATGACTCACCTTCATTATTTCGCGCTCTCGTTTGAGGTCGACTGTTCACAATAACAATATATGTGCGGAGAGAAAGGGAAAGGGGAGGGTTTGCAGTTTATAGGATTGCATTTGTGCAATGCAATAAAGAGTGATCTGTTCGCTTTTTATTTTTGTAACATCAGCGCTCTTAGCCCCTTCTGCTAAGCAACGACGCATAATCTACTAACCAATTAAACGTTTCAAAAAACGAAGCCTTATTACCATCAAGGTGCAGCAGGCGGCTTTAGGATATGGCGATATCATCACTTTCGTGTAGGAAATATCATGGCAAGTTTGGTTCCACAAAGAGAAACGCTCTAAGGCTCATCTTTTATTTAATTTATTGCTTAATTTGGAACATACTGCGGTGCCTCTTCTGCACCGTATGATTGAAAACACTTGTTAAGGGAATATGTAATTGCAACTGCTTCATTACTTTCCCCCAAGAAGAGCAACTATGAATGTGCCGGGTTGCAAACATGGAAAATAAAAGTGTTTTAACGAATATCTCTTCAGAGCTTGTGGACTTCTTTCCCTTTTTAGAGCGCGAATCTTAAGCGCTCATTCCGCTGTTCAGCCGCGTCGCCCTTGATGCTGTTGGCACTGTAACCGAGCTAAAGATAGCCACGAGAAAGTCACGAAACAAAGAGAATATCTCAGAAGAAGAGAAAGAACAGCTCAACAAAAGTGTATAAACTAAAAGAAATTTTGAAGCAGCAAGACGCTGCGGAGGAGGTCTTGAGTCTGATGGGCGAACTTGTGGTAATGAAAGTCCATTAGGCACGGTTGTCAGCCAAGGGGCATGACAACCACGATCTTTTACTTATGTCTTTGTACCAATTCATGCAATAAATAAAAAAAAAGAAGTGAAAGAACAGCTCAGAGCTTTGCGGCGCTCATTCGAGGCTCTTTCGCGTCTTCTGAAAAGCTTTTTTTTTTTTTTTGTTCGTGAAAAAAGTAAGGGATGCTTTGTAAATGCACTCATATATACAGAAATTTCATGCATTTCCCTTTGGGCGTTAAATCCATTCAGCAAGACATGTTTTTCGGAAGGCTGACCTAAACGGTTATGTGCGGACATGCGTCGCTGGGCTTCTCTTGTTTGGTGTTAAATAGTAGCTCAGAGCTCAAGTGACGGAATTGCTCACGCTAAATGTTTAAACACAAGTTGATTTGATAGAAGCATTCTTAGCGAGCAAGATCATTTCAAATAATTTGATAGCACTATGTATGTAAACATGCTAAACGTCTTATCCCTTACTTTGAGGATGTTAAAAACATTAATAAAAACCCAGCCTTCCCTGACCGATCACTTTTAAGGTGAATAAAAACGTATGACTTTCCTCTGACCGAAACTTTCTAACTTCTCCGGATGCCACTCCCAATATCTAATAAAAATTTCTGGGATTAAAGTCGGGTCAGCCTATAGTGGGTCGACGTCGGCTAACACGGTTTTTATTGTTGAACTGAAACAGACTTTGCTTGCACAGCAACTTCAGCAATGGACGAAATAAAATAGTTCTTCATCTATTTCAACAGCGACATGCTGTCTTGTTCTCTTCTTCGCCAACTCAGCTTCATTCCGCTATCGCAAGGACCGTCTAACGCAGCCTGGCGTCATGCGACGTACCATCAATGGATGCGACCAGATACCCGGCTCCGCCTCGATGGGTTTCCGCATCAGCTATAGGCAGCGCATGCCATATATTAATGTCAAACGGCATTACCACATGATTAGGCCCCGTGTGTGGTCACATATCATGGGGTTCAGAGCAGCTGCAACTTCAGCTGCGCTGAACCTTTTGAAGTTTTTTTTTCTTCTTCAACCCAAATACAGGGCACTGCGAGCTATCAAGGATAGATGGCTGGTTTCTCATCTGCTCTGTCAAATCAGTCTTCTTTGTTTCAGAATTATTCTACCCATCTCTGGACCATTTGAACCGCTTCCGTGAAGGGATCAGGAACCTGTTGACATTTTTATTTAGGTGGGCCATTTTTTGGCAGGTCTGTGAGACTAGTTATTCGAACAAATAGAAGCTTAGACGCGGGATGACAGGAGGGGGGGGGGGGGGGAGGCGCCTTACCAGGAGCTGCGAGAATCAAAAACACAATTGCAAACTGAAAAATAACATCGCTGAAATCATAATTCAAACAGAAGAATAAGCGTGGACCTTGGGCAAGAAGCAAAAGCGGCTCTCATATAGGTGAGCTTGGCGTTAAGTCCATGTACACAGGTAACGCTGCTATCCATGAGAAAGGGTACTGCGCCAGAAGATGAGAATGTTACGGTGGTACCACCGATTTTCCCAAATAAATGTTTTAAACTACTACTACTTCTACTACTCGGGAACATGAATAAGCAGATGCTAAGCAACATAATCTGATGAGAAGAGAGCAGTCGCCACAGAGGAGAGAGGAGTTGCTGGAGAAAGATTTGATGTTGGGAAAGGTTGAGGGTCGCCGGAGAAGGGGTAGGCAGCGAACGCGATGGTTAGATGGCATCCTCGAGGCACTGCAGATGAAGTTATGTGATGTTAGGAAGATAGTGAGAGACCGGAAAGAGTGGCGTGACATGGTCCATAAGGTCACGAAGAGTCGGACACGACTGAACGACTGAACTGAACTGAAGCAACATAACCGATATATCACTGAGTGCTGAAACGCTAGCAAACTACCCTTGGCGTTGAAATCGGCAGAGGTGAGCTTAATTCGTATGTCAGCCAGCGGGATGAATATTGCAATGCGTACATAAGTTGGATCATGCGCGCAGTGTAAGGAATGTGTACGCAGTGACTTTGTAGCTTATGGCGAGTAAAATTTCACCACACTAATTGTAGGTCTCAATTAATTACCATCATCAATGTCGCCAGCCAGACTATACTCACTGCAGGACAAAGAGGTCTCCCATACTCCTCCAATTAAGCCGTCCTTTGCTAACAGCATCCACTTGACCCCATAGCTCTCTGCGTGGTCCTCATCCTAATTGAATAATTTAATAAATAAGTTCATTGTGACTAAATTGAAGTTATGTCAAGTATAATTGCATTGAAATATTGGCAGCTGATAATTATCGTAACTTATTAATTGTGAATAAAGATTGTACTTTACCCTCCAAATAAGCCGTCCTTTGCTAACAGCATCCACTTGACCCCATAGCTCGCTTCGTGGTCCTCATCCTAATTGAATAAATGATTAAATAAGTCAATTGTGACTAAATTGAAGTTATGTCAAGTATAATTGTATTGAAATATTGGTAGCTGATAATTATCGTAACTTATTTATTGTGAATAAAGATTGTACTTTATGCTAAGGTCCCAAGATATGTATCTTTGGAATGCTTACTTCGAGCATAATTGCACTGTACTAATAGCAGGTGTTCGTTATGTACAGTCAACGAGTTCTTGTGAAAAAAATTGAACTAACCTTAATAGCGTCAAGTCATATATCTTTGGATAGTTTATATAGAGTGTGATTGCATAGTTCTAATTGCAAATCTTAATAACGTTAATTAGTTCTTACAGGAAATTTCATATTAGGCTACAACGTCAAGTAATATAGTATTGAAACGGTATCAAAGAGTAGAATCTAAAAAAAAAAACGCTAAACGGCACGAAAACAATGTAAAGCCGAGTGTTAATCAAGCTAAAGCTTGTCTGACACTGTTCCGTTTGTGTACTTCGTTCGTCCTCGTCTTCTTTGCGCTGTTTACCCTCAATGGATTACCAACTTGCCCAAGCGTCTGTTTTAGTCAATAAACGCAACAGGAGCGAAACAGTAGCACTCAATTCTACGCATTTCCAGCACGTAAAGAGACATAAATGCCTCCAGTATTTTTTAAAGTACCTTCGTCCTATTATACTCACTTCATATGCCGGCAAGCTGACGAAAAAATCAATGCATGGAGGACTTTTGTTGAGCTTGGAGGAAAACTATTAAATGCCGCATACACATTTGGCTTCAATGAACAGAACACTGGCCAAAATATGTCACAAGATTATAAGGAAAATGAAAAGATCTTGCCTTATATAGTACAGATCAAGCAGTACAACATCAAAAAGACGAGAAATTGTAATTTTAATTTGCTTTCAAATACCGCATAAAAATGGTAGCCTGCATGTTGCTAAAACCTGCAATTAGTGTAGTAACGAAAAACGGCAGTTAATGTAGTAAACTCGCACTCGCGATAAGCTATCCAATTATATATGACTTGATGTTGTAGCATGAAGTTGAATGTTTAATCACTGTTAGGACCTACAATAACTTTAGGACAATATACTCTACATAAGCTATCCATTGATATATACTTGTAGCTATTAAACTTAACGTAAAACACAGCTACAGCGGACCCTTTCTGTACACACATTCTGAACATTACCCTCATGAGCCAAGTAATGCTACTCGTCAAAGCGATGCGTCAGCGAACGATATTTCCCACTAAGAACTATCATTTTGGTATATATATAGCTAAAACAGAATCTCACCCCCCCCCCCCCCCCCCCATGTGAGGCTTTTTACTTTTGGCAGGTACTTTTTGTGACGAACTGTCAGCGCAGTCACTGCTCATGGTTTCCAGCATTGAACTACTCAAAAAGAGGTACATGCACTGGTCAAAATCCTCCAAGGTAATATTCTCGGTAAAAATTTTCTACAGCGTTTCTAACAGAAAACGTCGTGGAATATCAATCGCATATTTTAGGCAAGAAGCTTCCCATTTCGAGAAAATAAAATAAAAGCACGAATTCTAGTTTTCTGCACTTTTCAGTGAGCGCCCATATACCTAACCAAAGACGTGCTGCTGTAACTCTGGATGGAAGTTTTGATCCGCCCAGAAAGCATGTACCAACACGCCCAATTTAACACGCAGAACTAGAGTCTCTTAGCTATGCACCCTAAGAGAGCTTTTGATAATGGGTAGCCCTCCAAAATCCTAGGTAATCCGCGAAAGCCAGTGTGTAGAAAAAGAATGCTTGAGCACATCATAGACTTTCTGCAGACCACCTTCTTTATCCTTCTTTATCCGAAAGTGTGGTATGTTTTGCAGTTTCTGTCTAAGTCGCACGTAAATGTGCACAAAATACATAGAGTATTTGCTGTGTTTATTTAGAATTAAAGTTGGGAAATGGTCAGAAGAACAAATCTGTTTCGATGTCTTCAAGATGACGGTCTGGGTCTCACGCATTTGTTTGTCTGCCACGTTGCGTCGCGTTTTATGTGTTTGCGGGATCAGAAAGACTCCTTCCTGCGCTCAATGATGCAAGTACGTCTGAGCAATGCTCTTCCTGATTTTATTGAGTCCACTGTGAGATCGTCAACTCGTGGCGCTAGAGGTTATTTGAAAGAAGTTGTTGACTCGGTGCGATTTCTTAATGTTCGGTCATCACAAGAGTATCTAAGCCCTGTAAAGAGGGAAAAAACTGTACAGAGATCTTATATATGCACTCATGCCAGTCCCTCTGTAGCATATAATAAACTGTGGAGGCGTAGGACAAGATGCTCCTAAAAGAATTAAAAGGATGTCACTTGAAGCAAGGCCAAAAACATTCTTTTTCAAATTGCACACGGGTACCTTGCCGGAGACATGGCTTTCTGACAAAGGCATGTTTGTACCATGTACAACGAACTGCTTGCTGTGCAAAAAGTCAGAAACCATCGAGCATGTATTCATTGAATGTTGGGACCCGATTGTCTAGTTGGATGCCTTACAGCGTACACTAAAAAAAGGAACTACACTTAACAAAGATTGACATTCGCCACTTAGCAACAGGCAGAGATGACACAGGAGCCCCTTACGACATGATTATGCGCCTCGGCCTCCATAGTTTATGGAAAACTTGAATGGCTGTCCACAATGCAGATGTTAATGTCCGATCTACCAGGGAAAACGTTGTGGAAAGTGTATGTTGTATACGAGATGGTCGCTTAGGGTAACAAACTGGATTCCAAGGGAAGGAAAGCGTAGCAGGGGGCGGCAGAAAGTTAGGTGGGTGGATGAGATTAAGAAGTTCGCAGGGGTCAAGTGGATGGAGCTAGCACAGAACCGGGTTAACTGGAGAAAAAATATGGGAGTGGCCTTTGCCCTGCAGTGGGTATAGTCAGGCTGCTGCTGCTGCTGCTGATGATGATGATGATGCTGCTGCTGATGATGATGATGATGATGATGATGATGATGATGATGATGATGATGATGATGATGATGATGATATACGAGATGTGTACCGGGCGCAACCATACCCACTCACATGGTTGATTGTGCTCGGTGAATTAATCTAACGCAAGCCATTTTAATTTATGACCGACTGAAGCAGCCCGGGAGCTTTTAACAATGTATTGTGCTTGTCTGTATAAAAAGATATTTAGAAAAGGCGTAGTATCTGTCTCAGTTCGGGGTGGACACATACGCTTACAATTACCGGCGTAGTGTGTGTCGTCGGTTGGAATCCCTATCGCGAACGAGCCTCCAACTTGGCTAGAAGACGGATGATAAATGGGGAGGGAAACGTTGTGAAAACATCCTGAACGCTCTACGGCGTTATGAAAACTGTGGCGTCACAGTTTTCATAAGAAATCACATGCCCATTTTTTACTGACGCGTTTTTCTCAATTCTGGGTTACAGGACGGCTACGGCTTTTCGGCTGAGCAAGCTGTATACGCGTAGCGTAAGGAATCTTTTGCCCTGCCATCAGTTCACGGCTCAACATAATTGAAGACGATGCCTACGGGCAAAATACATTTTCTTCATAGGGTTAAATTTTATATCTTCCAATTAATACGTGACGACTGCAAACCAACAAGAATTCTGTTTTTTAATGTTTCCCGAAGGTAACTTTTTTTCTGCGTGAATGCAGGAATGCAGACTTATCAGTTTCTTCTTACAAAGGTTAGACGCGTTATTTTCATGTTCGCTAAACAGATCGCTCCGTAAGGACAGACACTGCTCGCGAATGCTTACAAGAGTCATTTAAAATGGTAGTGGAGGTGAGAGAGTCAATTGATTTCAAGAGCTGCTGCCCGGACAGGGTCTAGACACCCACATAAAGAAGTTACTAAACTAAGTCGATTGCTGTATTAAAAAAAGAACCAGCGTAAAAGTGAAAATGCCTTGTCTTGTTAATTACATTCAGTCTTATTCTGAAAGCTCTGTGTTAAATTTCGAATTTTATATTCGCAGAGCTGTTTTGCAGATCTTACTGTGCGTTCTGGTCGCAGTAGCGGGCGCTTCGGAAGCATGCAACAAAGCAGCTTGTTATCTCTGGCGTCCCGCTAGCCTGCACTAGCGTGCCTGGGAAGGGTATGCTGTTCACTCGCTCGTTTCAAAACGCGCCTCTTGCAAATGTTTTGTCTTTCACGCTCGTTGCTTCTCAGTCATTGCTGTTTGGCAGGATTATAAAATGGCTGAGGTTTAGCCGTTATAACGAGCAAAAGCACACGCACTGATGGCTCAATGGTTAATACTCTCGGCTACTGAACCGGGGTACGCAGGATTTAATCCACTTTGATTTCTCAGTCATTGCTCACTGGCAGGATTATAAAGCGGCCGAGGTTTGGCCCAACTTAAGCAGCCTGGTTATAACGAGCGAAAACACCTGCCTCGATGGTTCACTGGTCAAGACTCTCGGCTACTGAACCAGAGTACCCGGTCTCGCATCCGCTTTGGTGATTGTTTTCATGTGTGTGCGTGCATGTGCGCATATGTGCGGCAGCACTATGCGCGGACACGCCAACGTTAAAAGATTTCGCTAGGCTCTGAACCTCTGGATATATGCTTTCGCTCTAACAACCCTCTGCTTGTCAGGTTTGTTAGTCCGTCGTTTTCTCGTTCTGCGTGCGGCCAAAGCCCAGTCTTACACGACTGAGGCCCACTTCTCTATTTGTTCAAGACGCTTAGAGCTGCATGAAACAGCAACATGTGAAGGAGTGATGCACCGTGGCACATCGCGACAAATTGGACGGTACCGTCGGTGTCACACTACATTGTTTCATGCTGAACTTTCACGTGTGAGCTATTCCCAGTGCCGTATGCGGTACGTATGCGCATAGGTGTGTGATATGTTTCGATTGGTGTTGCCTCTGTTGTATATTTTACTGGCATGATTTACTGTTGTATTTGTGGGGTTGATATAATTCAATAATATACACAAACCATTGTGGTTGGACACTTCACCGGAATTTAAATCGTTATGCGAGTACTTTATAAGTCATACTTTGCTGTACTGTGAGGCAAAGTACTTGCGGAAAAATTTGCAAGAATTATGCTCAGCGGGTTCCTTTAGAATAGTTGATGGCTTACTGCTTTCCTGTGCACTCCTTGCCGGCAGCTCAATAGGAGGAATCAATCAACTTTATTAAAAGGACACAAAAAATAAAACGTACAGTCTCATAATTGTGACGTGGCCAATCCAGAAAAAAGTCGACTTCATAATCAAGCTAACAGCATTCTTAGCCATGACCTCATTCAGCGTCATGATTCTTCACACAAATATTGTTGCCAGCTTAGTGTTTGGTTGTGAGCCTGGGAGCCACCGTGTTGTGAATATATGGTCGGGCGTCTATGGAAGCTTAGCTGCCATTTTACGGGTGCTTTGCAGTTAATGCAATGCTCGAAATTACTGGCATAACATTGTATCTACCACTAACTGGAAAATTATTCGTCAAATTCTAAAAAGACTATGACTAAGATCGACAGTTATCCTCGGCAAGCGACTCCCACCAGTTTTATATGTCGAACCACCCGAGATCGTCAGGGGATACAACTGAAATTATACAAGTCTTCCACACGTGTGTCTGATATCTGTCAACGCTGTGTGCATGTACCATATTGATTATCAGCGGAGGGAAAAAGGATTGTCGTAAACAACACACGAGAACGGTCTTGCTAGAATGTTTGCATGCCGTCCACCTGCTTGTATTCACAGAAAGCTACTAATCGCAGAAGAGACTGTGGACACAAGTTCCCTGTCAGCACTTTCAAATGCAGTTTTCTTTACGCGCGAGTGACCAGTAAAATGAAGAGCCAAGGAACCCGAACAGCTGTAATCACAACAGAGCCCAACAACCACAGCGCAAGTATTATAATCACGGGGTGAAGCCTTGGCATTCATTGGAAAAATGCCGATAGCACTGCGGAATTTACACGGCACAAATGCGAAAGCCGGAGTAGCGTTGCTGCTGCACACGGTTAATCACGTTTGCTCTAATTATCATTATCAACTAAATACAGCGTATTATCATTGCTAATGTTATCATTGCCATTATCACGAGTTACAGCGTCATTGCCATCGCTATTATCATCCTCATGGTAGAGAAGGCAAATTATGATGTGCGTTTATCGAGATTGTGAAGTTTGTCGATGATAATCCTGAGTGGTTGCCAAAGGTAGAACCTTTCATGGATCTAAAGGAATTTTACAACGACGAAGCCAGCCCCTGGCAGGCTTATTATATCAATGTCTTGTGTGGGTTTGTATTCTCTTGCAAAAGTCGGGCAATAAAGAGAAAAAAAAAACGGACGTGGCGTAGTTGGTTAAAGCGCTCCGCTGGGGATCGGAGAGGTGGAGGTTGGATTCCCGGTTTTTTATTTTCTATTTTTCAGGTCATCAGAATAATTTACAAGTGACACATCAGCCCACAGATCCCGCGCCCATCTCGCACACAACTCTCGCGCACTGGATTTCGTTCCATGAGCCTAGAATGGCTTTCATCTTAAAACAGTCTTGCTCCAAAGCACCGTTGTCATGATTCCTCAACGTATGCACCTTTGGAAAGGTGACTGACACTTCCGCCGGTTCGTTTACTTGCACTTCGAGCAGGGTTATCATCGATGCAATCCGGATACGTTAGACTGCGGAAGACACTGAAATCACTCAGCGACTTGGCTTCGACAGAGGTAGAAATGTGCGATTACTTTTGCTTTCGATTGATTCATCATCATCATCATCATCACCAGCCTGATTATACCCACTGCAGGGCGAAGGCCTCTCCCATATTTCTCCACTTAACCCGGTTCTGTGCTAGCTGCCTCCACTTGACCCCTGCGAACTTCTTAATCTCATCCGCCCACCTAACTTTCTGCCGCCCCCTGCTACGCTTTCCTTCCCTTGGAATCCAGTTTGTTACCCTCAGCGACCATCGGTTATCCTCTCTTCGCACTACATGTCCTGCCCATGTCCATTTCTTCTTCTTAATTTCTACTAGAATGTCGGTAACTTCAGTTATTTCTCTGACCCACTCTGCACGCTTTCTATCTCTTAATGTTAAGACTCAAGAGATTAAGATTGCTTCAGCGCGCCTTTTATTTGAGAACTACTTGTTTGAAAACAAAACATTCCTGTGCATATTACATTTATGTTCTGTTTTTATCGAGCATAGTTAGCGGGATGACCTGCAATATGTTTACAGTTAACAGGTTTTCATGGTTTCTCTGCTTTTCTCCATCGACCGAAGATTTTGGTGCTGGGAACAGGTGCACAGGCGTGCGAATTCGCTGTGCTGCTGCGAGCAGCAGTATAAGAAAGCGCTTGAACCGCGTGGTGTTTGAGGTGCAGACGCCAGTTTTGCCCTGCCAGATGTTAGGTTTCTACTGAGGGTGCCTCCACCACTGACGAGACACCAGATGTGATGCGTTGCAGTGTTGTCCCGAAACTAGCAGCTGCGAAAAATTCTTCCCATATTACCATTTGGTAAAAGGTAAGCAAGTTGTGACGTGCGCTCGTGCTCTGTGTTGTGAATAATAATGTCCTACGACTTCATAGCATAGTTCGTGTTATTCCACTGTGTTCACGCTGTTATTGTTTCATCATGCGTTTCCCGCGGCTATAGGGGTGCCATTTGCTTCGTCAGATAAACAATGATCGACTGCAACTGCAGTGTGAGGCTCATGATAATAATTTCGGTTTATGGCTTTTTCTAAATTTAGATCTTGGACGCAATCAAAAAACACTTTCTGGGGTATGCTTGTAGCTTTCAGATGCAACTCGCGGCAGTGACAGTGCGGCGGGAAGTCAAGTCGGGGAGAAACGACGATCTTATTTTTTACGCGCTTTCAGCCTTCTCACGTGGAAACAACAGAAAGAAGGCAGGGAGGAGATAGACAGCCTTGAAGCGAACTCCCTGTTCACCCGGTGCTACTGCCCACAAAAAGAATCAAAAGAAGTCGCCGGTTACAACAGAGGCATGCTTTGCGCAACATTGCCCGTGGCTGTCGGCCGCGCTCTATTTTAATGTGACTCTGAAACACGAGATAAGTGTCGCGAGTTGCTGCTGCGAGCGGACTGCAACATTTTAGAGCTGCCAGCACGTAATCGCAGTCCTTACTAATTTTTGAGGTCACCTGCAGCAAAGAAAACAAAAAAAAATGAACAGACATTCCTGTCTCCCGGAGACTAGAAACTAAAACACACTATAAGCTGGTGGTGATCGACGAGGAATAGTTGAAAAGTAAACTCCACCGAGCACCTTAGCATATTACGGCTCCACCTACACGTCTTCCGACAAGGCAAAATTTCTTGTCGCGTCTTTCGCAGATATTATGCCGTTTTCAAATACACGATCCGGAGTAAGAATTCCATCTGCGAAGAACAAATTCGTTCTCCGTAAATGAGGGATTATTTCAATCCTAATCGCTCGATGGAGCTCGCTTCTAGTTCGTGGAGCAAAAGAAAAAAGATATAAAGAAAGAAACGAATCTCAGAAGAAATTTGTGAGCGGATAAAAAAAAAACGCCTAGCCAGAAATATGCCAGTTTTTCGCTTTTTATTCCAATCCTGTTATTGCCACAGGTGGGATAAGTCACTGAAAAAATTCTTTAGGCAGTTAAGATCCCTTAAGGGCGATAGGGCGAAACCCTTTGGGGCTGATTTTACTGTAGTGTTTGTTCGCCAGATCAACGCCGATCCCCGAGTGCTTCTTCCGTGTCGGATTCGAGATAATCAGCTAGCTCGACTCGGCTGCGATGGCGCGCGCTCGTTATGGTGCTTGGTCTTCATAGCTGGCGGCAGATGGCGTGCGCTATGTAACCTCCCGGCGACCGGGTTGAATGCGTCGTTTTCCTTGTAAGCGTCCCTACATTACCATGGAGACAGCAGCAACGCTGGACAAGGAGAACTAAGATATTTTGCTCCCGTGCCCGGCCTGGCCTTTGTTGTGTATGCGGGAATTCTAGCGGAGGTTATACGTAAATAGCGTTTTCTGCAATTTTCGTTGATTTTTTTTTCGTGAAATGCAATGTGTGAAAGCCAGGCAATAAAGAAAAAAAAAACTGCATGGAGTAGTAGCTGGTAATCGGAGTGGTAGGAGCACGATTCCCTCTTGAGGATGATCTTTTTTCTTTTTGCTTTTTGCTGGTAGCATGAGTAGCATTTGAGGACATATCAAGGTTTCTAACATGTTTCACAGATGACGCTAGCTCTCATGTTTTTTGATAAGCTAGATTCTAATGGGGAGTAAGTTTGAGGTCATCGAATGTTCCTAGGAAAGAAAAAAATCATTCATTTGGAGGCAGTGGCTATATCCGAGTTTTAAATGATATGCGCAAAGCAAAACTTGTTTAATCTCAGCCAGTTTTGTTGATGTTTCTTTTTCTTCGCTATGGCCTGTATATACCTGGAAACAAACAGGTGTCCTCAAAGGGGATATTATGCATGAAAAATGTAGCCTACCTTGTAGCGCCACCTAACGAAAACTTACCTGCAGAATTTCAGGCCTGGGCTCAAAGCGCCTGTATTTTCCTGTGCTTCAAATTCGCGGTGTATGATGTCCTGGCGGAAATTTGGTTGTGTATAAATGTCGCACTTCCACAGACTGTGAAAACAAATGGCTTTTTCCAAAACGTCTTCAAATCGAGGGCTGTCCATGGAAGAGACCGATGCTCTTTTGAATCTCTAAGCGCAGTCGTGTAGTATCGTATGTCCGCATTTCATGGAAGCCGAAATACAAAAATTAAAGATGGCTTAGCCCTGGTATGCCTGGATACACGTAGCGAAAAGCAGTGACTACCTCGGGATGATAAGAAGTTAATTTTTCATGTCTTCTGCGCCATTCCTTAATAGCTAAACTCTTCTTGGCTTTCATGTCGAGTGCGTCTCAGTTCACCGGCGTTCTATAATTCGTTTACAGGAAAGTAAAGGCGCAGCATCTGTCACTCGCTGAAGGCAAGAAGCGCCGCCCGGCGGCGTTGGAGCGCACTCGTTCCCGCTTGGTTCTCATAGTTGACGGCAGATGGGTGACGTCACATCCTTGACGTCACCTTAATTGAGGGACTTAACTATTTTAGTCTTTGGTACTTTCAAATTGCACACAAATCACAATATCTGTCACTCGCAGAATCCCGCTATCATCCTCACGGTAGACAAGCGGAATTTTGAACAGCGTTTCACGAGGGGATTCAAGGGATGGAGGCTTCGATTCCCTAAAGGAGACTAATTTTTTTTTTTTAATGAGGAGGAGTCGCACACCCCATAAGCGTTGCTAGGCAACGCCGGCAGAGCTTGGCGAGGGGGCTGCGCAGCTGGCCTTTCACTCAATCGCGGCATACGGCATACATCACTCGGTTTCAAGCATGCGCAGAACTGGCAAAGTTGTGCACCGGCTCGCGCGAAGCTAGGCTCCGACCCTCGTAGTGAAGCTTTTCGCTCCAAAATCTCTGTGCTCGACCTGCTATCGGGCCTTCTATACTATGGCGTTTATTCGGAACGTAAAATCAAAAGACGGTCTAGACGTAGAGGTTACAGCTTTGACTAAGACGATTATCGATAGAGTCCATTGGGGCCGAACAAATCAAACGCCGACGTGGGAAGCCCCTTGAGACCCTGCTCACTGGGCAGGAACTCCGTGTCTAGTTCCGCACCAAAACCTCTTTCACCGACTTCTCAAGCTGTACAAAAGTTTTTTGTCTCAGGCTATAGAGCGTTGCGTGCCACCAAAGGCCTCACGTATCGACACTTTGTCGTTGAGTGCCGGCTTACCCGTCGGCTCCCACGCTTGCGATGCGGAGGTACAATATAGATGCTCGTTTTCGTTTATCAATTAAGCACACTACGTCCGCCCACTGCTTGCAATCACCAAGGCCTCCGTACCGGCAACTGAACCTGTCTTCCCGTAACCTCAGCGGCTGGGTCCAAAGCTAAGGGCGACAAACTAGTGTTCGGCCTGATACGAATCTGCACAGCGATTCGATGAAGGTATGATTCCGCTGCAAACTATAAACCAACAAGCGATCAATTTCTTCTCAAATTTGTTCTCACTTTTAAAGTTTGGAGCCGGAGGTCTGCATGCATTAGATAAATAAAAAGCTGCGCTTACTCACGCGAGGCTCAACGTCGCACACGCCCTTATTCCGTCGTGGGAGGAATTTCTCGGTGAGGTCTTTATCGTCGACATCTTTCAAGTTGAAAACATCATTCTTAAATTGACGTCGTTCTTTCGTCAGTACCGGTGGTCGGAAGTAGCCTTCAAGGCATTGGATGGCCTTAAAGCCGCAAAAAATGACGACCGACATGCTTTCCGCCGTACGACTCGAATGCAACGCGACCATGCCGGCCGTCTCAAATTACTCTGCGTCGGCGTTGGTAGCACTGGACGATTAGCTTCAGTAGCGCCGCCTGGCCATTGCTGGTTGCATACACATGGCTCTAATACGACTTGCTACGGGTGACTATACCTACTATGAGTACCATGAACAGGACTAAGGACAATATAAAAGTTAAAACCAAGTAAGCCCAATTAACACTATAGATAATTATTGCTTCTGAAGCATAGGTTAGGAAATGAACTCCGAACATGTCTAAACACATATTGCCGTTATTACGGATCCCTAAACATAACTGAGCGTGTTAGGCATACTCCCACCTAATATGGCTAACTAAGCCTATTTGGTGCGAAAGCGCATCTACCTTCCACGCGTAAAGCTTGCCTTTAGCTATGGCTATGCCCCTGTCGTCTTTTTTTGCTCCTTGGAAGTGCTGCCTCGGCAGACGGTATCGGCAGACGGTATCGGTATTGGCTCCCACAACCTCGGTCTGAGGAGCCGAAAGCCATTGCTACTCAGTCGCTGCCGCCGGTGCAAACATAAATTTTCGTTGCTCTCTTTGCTTTTCAACTGCCCTTATCTTTAGCGGCCCCAACTATGTCTTGCACTTTCAAAGGGACCACTGAAGAATGGTGCCCACCTGAGAGAAAGAAAAAAGAATAACGGAGACGGCATCCGTGATGCACACTGATGCGTACCCTGCATGTGCGCAGCCTTCAATCGAAGGCGTGTCCAGTCCGTACTCGGCTAGCAGCCCAGTCACACGTACACCGTCGGACGTGCGCACCAGCTCTACTGCGTGCTATGCCTCGCATTTCTCTGAGAGACGCTTTCGCAACTGTCCGGCCCGCGTCTGAGTCGCGTCTGCGTTCAGCGCTACGTGGGTAGGCTGCACAAGCACTTCAGTCCTCGAAACTGTCAAATACATTATGCTGTCCTTGCTTATGCTGGCCTAGCATACACTTAAAGCTTTTTTTTTTTTTCGCTTCCTAAACTGATTTGTCCATAAACAAAGGGAAGAGAAATGCCAGAATAACGGAGACTTTAAAACACACAATGTGGCGGTGAGATGATATTCTCATGCATTTTCCGGAATGAACTACTCAGGTAGCATGGAGCATTAGAATAATGTTATGAAAGTATTATGTAAGTTGTCTGAATGTTGCCGAATTTTCATGGGACGTAAAAATGCATTAGTGGAACATCTAAAAGAAAAATTATAATAATGGTGACTTTTGAATGTTACTATAATGTTTTATGTTGTATTTCAAATAATAAATTAATATTACAAATAAATGTTGTTTTAGTATACCCTTATACACGTTAAAATCATTTTTTGAATCCTAACTATAAAACAATCGAGCACATATATTTCAAGCAGTGAGCCCCAGTCTTTATGCAGTTTTTTTTTTATTAAACACGTTTTAAAATAACACTTCTTTGCAACTAAACCTTTGAGATGACGCCTCCCATAGAGGGCATGCGTGGCTTCATTGTTTTGTTATGAAGTTTTGCTTTATCCACTCACCGCTATCACTCAGTTGACACTCACCTGTGATGAATATAAAATCTTGACTCTCACAGGTCAGTACGGGAGTTGTGCTGTATTGTGGTCTTCGTAAACCGCTCACGTTGTGTACCATCACGAGTGTTGCGCCTGCTGGTGTGGAGCTGCTTCATCATTTTCAAGAATTGCGCATTTACTTTGCATATAAATGCTCGATTAATGCTGTTTGACCTTTTTATGAAATGCTATATTTAACTTCGCTAAAAATTTTGGAAAAGAAGAAAATAACGTAAAACAAGCCTCGACTGAAGCACAGATATAACAGTGCTGTAATATTTTCTGCTACCTGGGCAGCAGTATACGATCGTTGCAGATTTCCTAAACTATACAACATTCGCAACTCTCCGCAGTTCATTCGATGGATCTCTCACTGACTGATTACTGGCCGTGCGAGCAACAGAAGAGTAATAAGGAGACGGCAGCAAATTCCCACTGCCAGTGTACTTTAAATAACAAATTTTTATTGAGACTCATTTGAAAACAAAAACAAAAAAAAATGCTTGAACAATTATGAAGCCACCCCTGTGAAATGCAGTGAGGCGTTGCTTTGTAGGGCCGGGCAGTTTACAGTTTCCGCTGCGCTTTACTTGAGGCACGCTTCATAGAGGGCATCTACTCTTTGGGGCTCATATATACTTTTTGGTTTGTTTTCTTAAGCTCACTTCTATGTTCACTACAACTGCTTCGGCAGAGGTAAATGAGCAGCTATAGCGGTCCAGGCTATGCTGAAAGTGTTCTATGTATAAGCGTGCAGACTTATAATGGCCTTAATGCATCAAAAAGCGCTTAAAAGGTTACGCTTCCATTGCAAACACTCTCCTAGCCACACCGGGCCCTTTACCTATGTTTATTCACTATTTCTTCCGCGTCTTTGTCATGAGTCTCACATGCAGGGAAAGGAGAAATTATCGACTCCAGGGAGTCACCAATTGTGAGAGTGAATCTGCAGAAGAAAATAGTCTCCCAATTTGATGTTATCTAGGAACAAACGGGGATTCTGCTTTTAAAACTGTGATCCTTGCCAGGGCGAAAGTCAAAGAAATGGTTTCTTATTATTACGCGATCCTAACCCAAAAAACTGCTCGCCTTTCGCTTATAAAAAAAAAAACCTAAATGCAGTAATTATTGCATTTGCATTTTTCAAAGCCAGAATAGTAACTCGGCTATACCTTATAAGCAGCATTGACTAGTTTCGTCAAACACTAGTCAGGGCCAGGCCGATTTTCATACAGCACTGGTGCCGCAAAACTGAGTAAAACGGAACTTGTTGCGGAACAATACGCTTCCTCCTGCTAACAAAAACAACGAAGTTCCTGCACTTCTGAATACCGGTTCTAAAACCTACGCTCGATGTATGGATATATAATTAGCCTCATGCATAGGAACATTCTGTTAGAGAGGTCGGCGAGTCGTAAGCATTAAATTAAGCTAAATTTGACCGCTGATCTGCAGTTTCATCGCTTCGAATATTCTGTTACTATGAAGTCTGTCCGAGATGCAATTCTGTGATTGCAAGTAAACGTATAACAACAAATCTTCCATGAGTGAAATCAAATCTATTTTTTGTGATCACAGGTAGAGGAACCTATGCTGCTGCTTCTTTGCCGACAAATGTTTCGTTCTAGGAAGGATTGTTTAATAGTCATAAAATGAAAAATTGACACCCGTGATGTTCCTCATTAATGCGCCTCATGTTAGGCCACGGCCATCGATATCAGCACTGTTGCTGGAACTTTCATCCTTCATTAAAATTAGAATTCAGTTTTTCATAATTTGTCGATTTTCCTTGCTTCGTTAAAACCATCAGTCGTCTTTGCAAACATATCTTATTAATTCAGATTGCTGTGTCTCGCTATTGGGGAGACCAAAACAAGACACTATGAAGAAAAAACGGAAAACAATGCAAGAAGAAATTCAACTGCTGGCAAATATTAATGAATAAGGAAACGCGGCTTTGTTGCTTTAAAAATTAAATTTGAATTCAATGGCCGCACGTGCTTTCAGGCCCCGAAACTACGAATTCTTAATTTGCCGACCAGAAAGAACCCACGCAGCGCGAAAAAAGACAGATCATGACAGCTGATCAGAATACGCATGACTTACATTCGAAAAAGTTGAGCAGAAAGGGAATTCGTTAAGATGTAAGCAAGAACAAGAGAGCATTCGAAGTAATAAAAGAGAGTAAAGAAACCGGGAAGGATCAGATAAATGCAAATCTGTTGAAAGACAGTGGAAAGATTGTGATGAAGAGCATGATGAAAGGTGAAAACTTGGAAGAAGACCTATCACTGCAAATCATGGGCCCATAAATCAAAACATCAAAGCGTGACCACGTTGACACTGTGTTTACAAAAAAAAAAATGCGAGGGGGAGGGGGGAGTGAGGGGGCTACAAAGGAAGGACCGGAAAGCATAAGGAAAGGCAACGCGCGGAAGCTATAAAGGAGTAAAATATATTAAAGGGAAGAAACTGAAGTACGCTCAAAACTACTTCACCAACAGTAAGGTAACTTTCTTACGTCTACCTAGACAAACTGTTCCTCCCTGCGTTGGAAGAGAATAAAAGTATTCAACGCCCAACAGAGGCGACGACCAGTACTAGAGAGCCAGCATTCGACTGGACAAGAAATCTCGGCAATTTAAATTCTTCGTTCCGTTAGGGACTACATCGGGAGTAGTCTGAGTGAAATAGTCTTAAACGAGATGGCTACAGACTGCAACGGCCGGCGGTAACCTTTCACATTATACCATATCACGTTTTCAGAAGGAAAGGGAGTGAGTTTCTTTTAAAAAGAAATGATCGAATTAACTGTACTTCCTCAGTGAAACGAACCTAGGGCGCTAGAAAGTCGCCTGGTATAATCTGCAGCTTTATCGTTTTCCAAAGGTAATGATTTAGTATTAGTAGACAATTTTCTCATTATGAATTCAGGAGTAAAGTCTCATGTCTTCTGTCATAGCTGCCAGAAATATTTGCACAGAGGCACCATTTACACAGGTATATTTACCGTTATGATTACCGGTAATAAGGGACGGCTATTAGAGTAGCAGGGGACGGCAGAACGTTCGGTAGGCGGAAGAGGTTAAGACGTTCGCAGAGGTCAAGTGCATGCAGTTAGCACAGAACAGGGTTAAGTGGAGAAATATGGGAGAGGCTTTCGGTCTGCAGTGGGTATAGTCAGGCTGGTGATTATGATTATGATTGGAGCAGATCTCTCTCTCTCCCACGATACACGAAACATAATTTCACGAACAGCGCTCAAAATAATAATGATTACTGTTTTGGCCTAGTCGTGGCACGTTTTAATGAGTATATTATCACGTGGCATGTTTTGTATTTTGCGAGTTAAAGCTAACCAGCCCTTCCCGCCACCCTCAAGCCTAAAACCAAAACATCACGTAAACAGTACATTGTTGCAGGCATTTTAAATGTCTGTTTCTCCTGGTGATCTGCAATAATTCGCACTTTTATTTCAAAGCTAGTGCTTAAAATGCTGATTAATCTTTTCTATATAGCTACCTTTTGATAATAAAAACTACCGCAAAAAAATCTACGGGACTCTCAGCAGCATTTTGTTATATTCACACCCTAATATTTAAGAGCTTGGTTACCTTCACGTGTGACTTGTGATAGAATTCTGCGCGTGCCTATCAACCGCTGAAAGCCTCGATCTATACCTGTTCTGGAGAAGCAGAGTAGTGCAAGGCGATGCAGTAAGCAGGGAAGGGAAAAAAGCCACTGCGCTAGGCGCACTTTCAGAAAGGAGCTATTCTCGCAGCTTCTAGCGCTTCGGCGGCTGCATGCGCTTTTTGTTTTCTTTTATGCTTTATTTGCAAAATCAATACGGAAGTCGATGGTTGTGAGAACAGTTAGAACTGGCAGTTCCCAGGAGGAAGCGATCTTACAATAGACATTAGAATTCAGCGGGTGTCGGTTCTGGGGAACACGTTTTAAAACTTGTGCGAAGTGCGTTTGCTTCGCTTATCTGTGTTGCTGAAGCTACCAGAGAGCTTGCTGCGTTGGACGGGCTGTCTATGAAAGCAGATTATTTTTCTCCTCTTGTTTTTGGGCGTCGCTCGCTGCCTGTACGCAAGAGTTATGCATGCTTGACAAATGGAAGGCTGTTGACTAGGAAATGTGACTAGCAAGCTGGTTAACTGCTAACATATGGTTACACATTAACTAATACAGTTAGAGTTGTCAAATATTGAGTCGTTTTTCGCCAACCGTAAGTAACAAAAAGAAATGGACATGGTCAGGGCATCTATGGCGAAGAGAGGACAACCGATGGTCGCTTAGGGTAACAAATTGGATTCCAAGGGAAGGAAAACATACCAGATGCCAGCAGAAAGTTAGGTGAGTGGATGAGGTTAAGAAGTTCGCAGGGTTCAAGTGGACGCAGCTAGCACAGAACATAGGTAATTGCAGAAAAATCGGAGAAGTCTCCGCCCTACAGTGGGTATAGTCCGGCTGATGAAGATGAAGTAATTCCAGAAGAGGGCAAATACGGGCTGGTTGGTACATGCTTAAGAATCGAGTAAAACAGCGCTAGGGGAGACGAAACACGCGAACGACAGCGCATGTATCCGTCGTTCACGTGTTTGGTCTCCCCTAGCGCTGTTTGACTCGATTCTTAAAAATGAAGTAATAATCAGTTAGGTTTCCAAAAATTGCTCTTTTGAATTCTGCAGTGCAATTAATTTGGGTCCGCCTACAGTCAAGAACAAAACAGCGTAGCTCTGGAGAGCGTTGGTCAGACCTACCAGAGCCCGTCACAAATTTCCGGGTCCGTGACCAGCTCTCTGCCCGCTCGCCACTTTTACCCGCGCGTTGGGAAAATACCACGTGGCATCGGCGCCGCAGCGTCATGTGCTCTAAATCGGCATAACTAAATCACTCTGGGCTAATGCAATTGGAAAGGAACTTTTGCAGCTGCCATGAGATTAAATCATTTTGTCAGTATCCACCACACGTTACCGCAATGAGCCCTCGAAGGTTAACATAAAATCTTGCACGGTGTGTTTCCCAGTGTGGTGTACTGAGGGGCAAATTTAAAGCCTTTGGGTAGACCTACATATATACGTAGTTTTGTAAGGCTAAGTGCCTAATGCCACAATTAACAAAATTACCAGGGAAACAATAATTTTTATTTATCAGGCTCTTTTTGTGCAAAGTGGTTCGCAGCGTAAGAACTGATAAGGTTATTCAAAGAAAGAGAAAGAAATGACCGTATTGTACCATACAGGAATTATATAATAAGGAAGTAATTACTATAATAGAGTCGAACGTTTAGCTGGTTGGCCACACATCTCAAAGCAGCAGAGCAGGTAACAACACAAAACATAACAAGCACACAAAACCACAAGTACAGCGTTGTCCTTGTGTTTGTGTGTGCTTCTTTTGTTTTGTGTTGTTACCTGCTAAGCTGCCTTCTTCCAAGAGAGTAAATAACACACTGACATCCACACAAGCGCATCCATACAGATACAGAGGAAAGCTGTACAGTTTTTCTCAGAAAATTTGCAGTTAAATAAAATTTAGGCCTGGTTCGAGGATCGAACCCGGTTCCACCGCCTTTCAAGGCAGTCAATCATTCATCAATTTGCTCTCGCCCAATAATTCAGACATTTTTTTATTTATTGCCAGGCTTTGGCAGACATCAAAATACATTGAAAAAAAAAGCAAAAGCCGCCACTTCCTTCGAATATGACTTTCTCACACAAAATTTCTTTAAGCGCAACCAAGGCTCTAAGCTTGGTAACGGGTCCGGGACAGAAGATTGAAATTTGATGCCCGGTCATTTGTGAGCGCCATATACAATGAAGGTCCACGAGCATAACTAAATAAGAATGGCAACCATCTTCATGACCTGTAGGCAGAAATCAAGCTCCATACGAGGTGAGCGGTAAGTCTTTTGAAGAGTTCCTTGTAGCACGTCCCAAAAATAAGCCTCTTCCCAACAGTGCAAGAATACGCGATATATTGTTTTGGATTGTTTACAGAAGGGAGGTGAATTCCCATGTTAGGAAAAAGCCTTTTTTTTTTTCTTGGAAACACTTTACAGACAAAGCTCCAGTGCGCGGTTTGAAAAAGAATTTTTTTTTTGATAGCGGTGGGATCTGCATCTCTGTAACCCTCTTCGATACATGCCCCCAGAGTATAAAAACGTGTACGTGGGCTCCGGAAACAGAGTGTGACATGAGTCTCCGTACAATGTTTGTTTCTTTACATTGCTTAGGTAACCCATTGAAAACCTGGCAGTCACAAACCTGACATTGGAGACCACTTCTTTAAAGAAGCCGTAATTGGCTCCGGTCAAGTACACCGTTCCGATAACAAAATCGGGCAAGGCACTCTCCAGCTTGACTTGGCACATGGTATGCAAAAATATATATTTAACGTTACGGCGAAACATGAAGCTTTTTACCATATGCCGCATGAAAAATTGCTAGCAATGGTCATTTACCATATGGTTGCGTCTGGGCCCTACTACTATCGGAATAGATTTAGGCATAATAAATTAAACTTAACTAAACTGCTCGCTCATCTGACGACCAAGAATTTAATACAACTAAAATTCCACAATTAAACCAAAGGTTAACCCTGTTCACATAAACCACATAAAGCAGGAAAAATAAAATGCAGCCTCTCGCTCGCCAGCACAAAATAACAGAAAGCCTTCACACATAAAGGTCGCAAATATCCGACTTTGTCACGCCTCGAAATAAGCCTTCACAAAATTGTTCATCACTTCAAATTGATAACAATATTCTCATTGCATACACGGTTACAAAGAAGTATCGATGGGAATAACATTAATTTGACACTAGACAAACGTAAATTGAGGGTATACGCTTCATCTCATAGTTATGAGTTCTCTGTGTAATGAGATTGTATGATTTTCTTGTTTCTGCTGCTTGTTGCGAGCATTGTGCCGGGTGCTTGGCCCCCGTCAGGTAGAGTTCATCTGCCTTTTGCCCTCTGTATCCGAGTCATTGTCTGAATAAAAACCAAATCAAATCAAATCAAATCAAATCTAGACAGCGGCAACGATCGACACAGCGTGGAAGGAAAACCTATGGATGTAGTCGTGAGCCGAGCTACAGCTATGAATGCAATGACACCGGGTCCTGAATTGGCATTGAGCTAACACTTGCTAACACTTTAGTAAGACGAGTCGTGATCGGAATATCGCTGGGACTTTTGTGCAATAAGCGTGCATTGTTTGGGGCAGCGAATATTTATTGCGAAAGCAAACAGGATGTGTCACCACAAAATGTATACGTGAAATAACAATAAGAAGGAAGGTAATAACAGGTTAAGAGGCAACTAAGAGGATCATTTATTACCACAAAATGTCATAGAAACGTTGCATGCAGATTACTGATCGGAGTCATGGCAATCCCGATAGTCATAAAGGTATAAGACAGATAACATCCATAGCATAACTCAATGGGAACTTAGGTCAACATTAACGGTAATCATGTGACATCATCAATAGTTACTGAGAAGACTGCTAAGATAGTAATTCCTAACGATAGTGTTAATTAGTGATACAGATATTATGAAGAGGTAAGATAACTGAGACTGATAAAGTAATATAATGGGAATTTACGTCAACATTAACATTCATCATGTGACGTCCTCAGATTAAATAGATATTTGCTGATAAGGTAGGGATAGTTATTAGTTATGATCATAGTTGTGGTAGTGATAGTTAATCGTAACGATTACGTCGACTCATTACGTGATACGAATGTGTAAAGGCAGAAAACGTCAACAACGAGTTGATGACGTCATGGCTACATGCGACCGTCAAGCATGTCCATAGAGTAGTCGTCCGAGAAACAACGAAAATAACAAGCTCATAACGGATCTAGGCACGAATCTCGACATGCTTTCGAATTTGCTCACGTTAGGAGACTTAAGTGCGCACACGGTAATTGGTGTTTTTACGAGGAAGAGCGAGAGCACAACCTTTTTTTATGTTAGAAATGCCTATCTAAACATCTTACATCTCCATCAAGGTGGCCGCTTTTCGATGGAGGTGAAAAGCGAGGTGCTCGTGTGCTGTGCGAATAAATAACCACATGTTGAAATTTCCAGGGCCCTTCCTTTACGTTTACAACGTAGACTTCCTGAGGATCTTATTAGAAATCATAAAGTAGAGAAAGTTTATTCTTAAATATATATGCATGATCTTAAAACGATTCTTCTGGACCATGCAGATCAACGTTGTCACTGCGAACGGAAATCGTATCAAAGGATATTGGCGTTGAAACTTTGCTCGAATACTCTTTATACCTCAAATTGACACTATATTGAACTCGATTAAAGCCTAAAGAGGAATACGTACCGTCTATAAGGGATCTAACTGAGCATACTTTAATCGACCTCAGGGATTTTGTACAAAATCGCTCGTTTCATTACCTCTATCGTCTCACAGCTAGCGACTTTCCAGCGAGATGAAATCTTAGAGTTCCAGTTTCCGTCGAAACGTTTCTCTCCTGTCTGTGTTTCATAAATGTTTCTTTTTGCTGCCCGTCATTAAAAAGCGAACTTCTTTTTCAGCGTTCACACATATCATTTATTGCATTCACCACCGATTAAAGGTCGTCATTCTCTTTCGCCGTACTAATATTCGCTGTATCTCATTTCTGCCGAAAGCCTGCACAGATTGAAACCACCTTTACCTCGCCATTGCTTCAAATGTGTATGCACCAACTTTTATCTGTGAACCAACTCAGCGCTTCTAGCGATATCACTATTAATAGTTAATAACGAATCTACGTTTCATAATTTCCTAAATGTTTCTCTCAAAACCCCTTGTCTAATGCCATTCATAGGTCTGAGGGTACTGAAATAAAGAACCTTTACATTTCTCCTCGAGGGAGAAACTCCCACTGTGGTTAGTGCACTCCGGGAAAGTGTGCTTTTGTATTCGGTTTGCCTCATGTTGGGCAGAACGAGGGGACAGAAAACGCAGATTTAATCGCAGCACTGCGAGCCTTTTCGCGGCAGACCTTCACGAAATCCGCAGCAATATTTTATTCCATTCTGAGAGAAAGCACTTATCTGCCCAAAGTTATTTTCATTAGCTCGGAATGAGCACCATTTTATATATGTAAAATGTGAGCATCGCGGCATAGGTAATGATTTTGAGTTAGAATTCCCATTTTCTGCCCAAAAGTTTTCCAAGGCAATCACGAAGCCTTATCTTCCCGACATTCTCGTCGGTGAGTAAGTGCCCCTTAAGAAACACGCATAGGCGGTGGTGGGGAGCCCTTTTAATATCGGTAAGCTTCAGAAACTTTGCTGAGTTCTGAGAAAGGTCACAGATTGTCTTCTACTCCAGTGGGTGAAGCGTGACAATGTTGATGGAAAACATATGAATTTTTGGTTACTTCTTTTTCTCTGATTGCATGCGACGGAGTAAATTTCATGTGGGATTTATAAAGCAGTGGCGAGGTTCCTCATCAAACTTTCATTGTTGCAAAGTTTGAGCAGAACGTCAAATTTTGGATTTCATTTTTCGTAAAATCTAGCGATCTTAATTTTTCGACCACATTTATTATGCTTTTTTTTTTCTATACCCCAGCTTTCGTAGTATATCGGTTAGCTCAAAATACTGCATTGTTGTAACCACTAAAAGAGCTTTATGTCAGCAGTTACACAAGATTTACGGTATTCGCGCCACTGATTCTTGTTCCCTGAACAAGGCTCAGTAGCGGCAGCTGCGTCTGACGGCAGTGCTCGATTAACTTTGGCCGTCGACTCCATTTCTTTAATGTAGTCGAACAGCATCAACCGAGATGAATCGTAATGATTTCAGCTGTTGCTACGCCAAATACTAATCACACGCAACTGTTTACGCACAGGGCCGTTTTGTCCAAAACAAATTTAGAAGCATTGCGGCCGCTGTTCGAATTTCATGCCAGCGGCTAAAACGATTGGTCCGACACATGTTCGCTGTGCTGTCCTGACAAAAAAAAAAAAAAAAGAAAACGAAAAAAGAAATCATGCTTGAAACGCGATGAACGACATTTATTCACTTCACTTTACTTTTCTTAAAGATCACTTGCAGAATTTATTAAAATAAAAAGGCTGATTCATATATTTATAGATATAAAATTTCTCGATAGGTTGAGTTTTGCATGATTACAGCCTCTAAATGAAGACGGGATTGTAATAAAGGCAATGTCGGAGGGAGGGTTCTATGTTTCACAATTCTTCGGAAGAAGAAAAAACCTGGAAGCATCGTACAATGTTTACCAGTGTTTAACACGCGATTGAAGGACAGCCGTAGACGTATTTTTGTCATGTATGCAAGGTGTTCCACCAGGCTGTAACGAAACCCAGGGAAATTAGATGAATTTCCATTTGGAATAGCATACCATACTCTGTAGCATTTTTTTTTTTCATCTGCAAATGTAAATAATTAATAAAAACTAGTCAGCCAACTTTTCATTTAAAGGCTTCAGTAAGATACTACCATTCAGAAAGCTGTAGATTAACTTGGAAAAAAAAAAGCTGGCTGCGATGTTTACACGAAGGTTCCACTTAAGCAGATTTAATTATAGACCTCAAAATAAAGTTATTACCTGCTGCTCGTGCATATCTCGCACAAAAATAACGCGTAAAGCCCAATCGAGAGAGCAGTTAAAAACACACGTCTTGTTCTGAGACGCGTCTTGTAACACTGAAACAGGAGAACTATCACGCGGAAGGTTTTGTATTGTGCGTGGTATCGTTGAAAACAGGCAAAATACACTGGTGAATGGCAGCTGGCTGAAACTTTTCCGTTAGCCCTTTTCCAAGATGTCTACAAGATTTGACACTTTGTTCCTGAAACCAACAACTAAGTCTTACCTAATTAGTCCTTATTAATTGAAATTAGAAGCACGAAAAGAAACTGAAGGCAATGACAAACAGCTTTTAACAACTCTGTCTCACTGCGGCTAGGGAACTTCGTCTCTTCTTAATCTTCGTCAAATTTAACTAGCGCAACTGTAATGGAGTAAGGCAGTTTGAGGCCTACACGCGTAAGCATCGGGTTAAAGAGCAGTCTTTCTAGTTTCTCAGACGGGCTCACTAGTGCTACCGTGCCTTCTCGTACCGGAAGAATGTGGAATTGCATGCAGGCGACGTCTGGCGAAGAGCTCCTGGCGTCGAGACCGACAGTGTCTGCCACTTGACGAAGCATTTCGGCGCACTGCGCCTGCCTCACAGGAGTGCTTCTGCAACTTCAGATGGCTGCAGCGTGCTGTTATGATCCCGGTACGAGGAAGCATTAACCTCTTACTGTGGATCACGATAGCACTTTGACTAACACTCCTCTCTAGTCGTCAGTGCCGTTCCATTCGCAGGACACCGCCACCAATGACCATCTCATCGGGCGTCGCGTTTCGCGGCAACCTAGCCACAGGGATGGGGCCACATTTGTAGTCTCCTCTTTACTGTCCTCCTTTCACAGTAACGCCATCCCGAATGCTCCCCTTAGAACCCGCCCTCGGTTAACGTTATTGCCTTTGCCCCTACCATCTACCTAGCAGGACGATAAACAGCGTAAGCTAGTAAGACTGCTCTCTGATTACACATTCCTACGCTTTCGCTGAGCCGCCCTCTGCTTTTAAGGTAACTACCCTCATGGTGGTTCCCCTTACAAGCTAAAACAGAGGCTTGGGCGAGTTGGTACTCCATGAGTGCAGACAGCGCAAAGAAGACGGGGACGTAGGAAGTACACGAACGAGTGCTGACATTCAACTGAAGCTTTATTGCTTGCCCCATGAAAATATATGCACCGGGCGCAACCAACAGAGGAAAAAAAATGATGACATTCACGTATGCTATCTGCAGCTGAGGGTGACAACAGCGACTTCATTGACTTTCTTCAAAAATGTTATTTTCTTCACTGTTAATGCCACCGAAGCACTGTTAACACAAGCGTCATCTAACCTCGCGATTTCTGAGGCTTCTAGAATTTCTAGGGTTAGCTGATTACGGTGTTTGTTTATCACTCTAGTTTGGGCAATGTTGCAATCCCTGCAGTGAATGCCCAGGAGCGATTTCACTGTTTTGTAAACATTGCTGCGCCTCAACTAGTATCACTACAGTTTCAAGAGCACCACAACTGGGAAGTATAATTCCAATTTTACTGCTCGGAGCTTGTCGATCGAGTTCTCGCCATTAAAAGACGTCTTCAAAATTTTCTTTAGTGCACCTTTTAGCATCTAGTGGTTCAATACCAATGACACAAATCAGTTGGGAAGGAGAGTCAGCGCCCAGAAATTTTGATTGTATGCACCTGTATTTTTTTCCTATCATTTCTAGCTTTGCGGTATTATACTTGGTCCAATGATCCCAAATTATGCAGGTGTATTCTAGCTATAGCCCAATTAGTGTATTATAGCTCAAGGGTTTCAAATCAACAGGAATGTCCTAGATATGCTGCAGGAATGCCTTTAGTATATTGCAGTACTTTTTTGTTGATTTCATCCACTCCCGCCGAAGATTATTGCTTGGCTCTGTCAATAGGGATTCAGATGTCATGCGTGGTAACACTGCTAACACTGCCAGCAACGAACGGCGTGTTCGGTAGTGTTACAGAAAGACGCTTGCGTATCGCAGCCTCTTTGGTGAGAAAATAATCAAGTGGGAGGTTAAATATGCCACTGCAATAATAAATATGACGGAGGAATCATCTTTGTGTATTTTCTCTAAGTGTCTCTATAAAATCAAACACTATAAATAATGCTGTGAACTATTTAAATCTTTACTTGTTCTCATTCGACCGCCGCTGGCATGCGGTCTCAACATCGTGATTCTAGCGCGCTTATGTTTGCTCATGCTCGTTGTCGCGAAACGACGCTTTATCATTTTCTTTGTCGCGCAAGATGCGTCGGTACTTATCTCAAAGATTGCAGCCACTGGCGTGTGTTTCTGCAATGTCCCAGGTCATGCTAGCGCTTGTCACACGTCTTATGTGTTCTTCTTTGTCCTTTGTGTTTTTTTGCGCAATTTTTTACCCCATGCTAGTACCGTTTGCGGCTTTATCTAGATCTTTCCTCGCTGTCTTTAAATTCAGTGCTGGCAAGTGAAACCATAGAGAAAGAGATTGGTAAAGAGCGGTCACTCGGCGAAAACTGGCCCCAGGAAATGACGCGCGACGTTTTGCCCTGCCGCCGATTGATGGATGGCGGCACCAACGTGCGCATGCGCGGACGCGCGCGCGACGGCACTCGCTGCAGCGGTAGCCTGCCGGAGCATTAGCAGACGACAAGAAGTTGTCAAAGGGCGCGGTTGTGCGCTCGTGCCTCGCCGCGCTTGTGCGGCACAGACCTCTCGTGGACTGCTGCGCAGAACGACAGCAGTTGGAAACGACGGCAAGGTGAGCAACGTTTTTTGCTTAACTACGCTGCATTTCAAGCAGTTTACGCTGACCATGTCGGCCGGTGCCAATAAGTTTCGCAGCTCGTGAACAGGCGCGCCGGCTGTTCAGGCGCAGTTCATTACGCCGTAACTCTGGCGGTTCCCAACCACGGCGAGGTGTAATATGTTGTGTTCCCGGGAAGCAGCTTCATTTCGAACAGTTAAGCTCGTCACGCTTGACAAAGTGGCATGTGAAGGCACCAATGCACGCCGTTGCGTCAAAATGGCGTGTTCGCCGGCCTGTGCGGCCATGCTGACGCAGTTTGCCGAACGGCTATAGTTTTGCTAAGTGTCGCGTTTAGCAGAGCAACGGTAAAGTGAGAAACGTTTCATTCTTGACTGTCTTGTTAAACTACGAAGTATTTCAGGCAGTGTAGCTCAGTGCGGCGGTCTGCGCTTCACAAAGACGCGCGTGAAGGGCAGACAACAGGCATGACAAGGCGCTCGCCAACATGGCTCGCCGGCCGCGATGACATGTGACCTGGCGTGAGGTTTTGCGAACGGCTAGTTTTGCGTGGTGTCGCGATTAACAGGGCAACCGCAAGGTGAAAAATGTTTCATTCTTGTAAAACTGCGAGGCATTTCGGGCAGTTTGTGAAGCGCGGTGGTCTGCGCTTCACAAAGTCTCGTATGAAAGGCAAGCCAACATGACGTGCTCGCCGGCCGCGGTGAGGCCAGGCCGCGGTTTTGCGAACGACTACTTTTGCGTGGTGTCGCGTCACATTTAACGGGACAACGTTAAAGTGAAAAATGTTTTATGCGGCAAGCTTCATTGCTTCAGCTGTTCAGTGCTCTTGAGGAATATTGTTAGATTAGTGGCTGTTATTTCACGCTCTGTAGAAATGCATTTTCAGATAGGTTAGGTTAGCCTGCATTTCCTGACATCTACGTTGCAAGAGTAGCTTTTGTATCAATTTTACGAATGACAGCGTTTCTGTTCTGGACCATAACTGCTGCTCACTAAGTTTTCAGTACCCACCCACATGCACAGATGTGTGCGCGGTGCAGTGGCCTTACATTTCATTGCAACCTTCTGCATCATGTTCATTCCTTTTCCAACAGCACTGCATGGACCCACGGACTGCAGCCGAAGCACGGCAGATGCGACGAGTGACTGGTGTGGCCTTCCCTCAAGCGTCAGTACTCCTCTCTGCCCTGGACAATACAAGTTATCCTTGCTAAGGTAGCCACTACTGGGACTGTGTAGTTTATGTATAATGCCCGTTTTGTTAAATATCATTTGCAATAATTCGGAAATCAACGTTATGCTACTTTTTTACTCTACCCAAGTGCTGTTTTTCACCTTGTGTATTTTTATTTCTCCTTATTGTGCACATCGCCTAATGTGTGTCAAATATTGTCAATGCATCCGTCTACATCTGTTGCATCTCGTGTTTTATATGCAGCAAAATAAATTCATTTCACAAAGCACTTGGCGTCTTTTGTGCAATACTGTTTTGCAAAGGCTGTGGCGCAGCTGCGTTGGCCAGTTTAGAGAACTGGAAATCTATTTTTCCTGTTGTTATGCATGCTGAAAATAAATAGAAACACTAGCAGATTATTTAAAACCAAAATAATGCGCCAAAAGGGCAGGGAAGGGCGCTGCGCATGGCTAGCATTCAAATCGCGCGCCTTTCAGCAAGACCGGAAGTAGTTGCCGCCGGCCGCTTGGTGCACTACAGTCAAATGGGCCGCTGGGCCCTATGGGAGTGTCCGCTCTTTACCAATCTCTTTCTCTATGGTGAAACTACCATTCTTTGTTCGACGACTGCCGAGCACGATTGTTGCTATCGCCGCCGCCGAATCGCTTAGTTCTTTTGCGGGCGCAAGTCAGCCCCAATAAAGAATTTCTTCAGTGCACTCCCAGATTCTTCATTTGTGTCATACGTGACATCTAGTGGGGGTGCTGAATCCTAACACCGTGACGTGCCCCGAAGATGCTACCCGTCGAGCAGAAAGCACCCTTGGTTTTCGTCCAACCCCGTGAGCCCCCTTGTTTCCAAGGGGAGCCGGACGAGGATGCGAAAAACGTGCTCGACCTGTTCCAACAAGTGGCAACGTTCGAAGCCTGGAACGACAAAGTGAAGTCTACTTTGCTTTTGAAGGATCTTCCTGTATAGTGTTCGAAAATCATGACAGTTTTGATGGATTGGGAGATTTAAAAGAAAGAGTTTTGACTGTCTTTGCAAGTAAGTGTCTTCCGGAAGGAAAGAGCCAAGGCCCTCCTTTAACCAAAACTTCAAATCCCAAACGAGCCTGCCCTGTTTGTGTATATCAATACATTGTTTAGCAAGGTCAGTTTGATGGCCGGGGTGCAGGAAAACCATATAAATCAGATTGCACATACCTTACCGAATGCTTGTCTTCAAGACCTATAGTCACTAGCTCTCCAACGAACCTGTGCATATATTGCGCCGGTTGCATTTCGGAGATATATATAAAGGCAAAGATTTGTAGTCCAGGCGCTTGCTTCCTTTAACTACTACCAGCCTCTTTATTTCCCTTGCTGCAATATAAACGACCCTTCCTCAAGCTTGAAGTTTCTTCTACGAAACTACGTTCTCGCATACCTAAGTTAAACTTCCGCCTCTATAGATCTGGTCTAGCAGTCTACCCTTTGTGCCCGCTCTGGGCTGCACTGCAAACAATCGATCACTTTTTGTTGTCCTGTCCCCGCTTCCTTGCTATGCGTGGGTGGCTGCATGAAAACCCCTTTCAACCGCTCGGTCTCAGTTCGTCTACTGAGGTTGCACTTTCCTTTCGAGCTCCTGTGTTTGGGCACAGAACAGCTATGTACATACACTAATTGACATTCAAAACATTGCTTTACAAATGAAAAGACTCCGTCTCTGAAAGCATTCTTATGCCATGCTTATTTAAGCTAATGCACAAAATCCTTCCTTAATCAAACGAGCCAACACTCTCGTATATGAAGAACTTATCTCATACGCATTCACTGATCCGACAGGAGCCGATTGCTTGTTAATTTTAGCTACCACTTCCCCCTCAAATAATTCTGTAAAACACTTTGGAGCATATTTCAGCCGCCGCTCGTGTCTTTACCAATTTACAGCAGGAGGTGGGTGTCTTTTAAACTTTGGTGATAAAAAGAACAACAGCGCAAGCGACGTCACTGGCTTCCTATCCCGCTTCGTCAGTAAGAGCAACGCGGCGTGCTTTCTGAGGATATATAACTTCCCCGAACTCCCTCCAATTATTGTTTACTATTTTCTGTAGATATGCCTGAAGAAAAAAAAAAGAAACCTGTTGGTCGCAATGCACTGTAGCGAAATACGCATTTACGCGAGTAACGTCCTCCCTTAGATTCCAAGGGTACCGTATAGCCTTCGTAAGTGCAATAAAAGTTGACCATACTTTTGGTACGTAATCTGCTGCTAGCGATTGTGAACGCTAGCAGGCGTTTTTTTTTTTTCTGATGGGGAAACAAGCCCGCGACAGCGCACCTCAAGGGGCGAGAAGCCAAATAAGAACTTTAATGACTGTTGCGATGCATCCTAATGCTAAATCTGAGCGCATCTATTCGTTTATTTATATATTTATTCGCTTACAATTTGTTTAATTTTACTTATTTATTTATTTTATACCTTAACTGACCCAGAGTAGGTGTCTTACATGAGGCGTGGCTGGCCTCGCAGAAGGATGTCTTTAAAAGTCCTGAAATATATAGAAGTCAAGTCCTGCACTTCGTCAGGCACATCATTCCAGTCTTTCGATGTATGTGGAGAAGACGAATAAATATGCGACGATGTGTGCACTTGCGGAGGGTATTCGCGATTCCAACAATCCTTGCGGCACCTGGCGGCGAAACTAAGAAACGAGCTAAAGAGGTCCAAGTAGAACACACCCCTCGCTAGCGCAATGGAAACCCGCGAGCACGACGCTCGTGGCACCAAGAAAAAGAAAACAAGCACTAAGCCGATATGCATCCCTTCACAGTACGTGTCAGCACAGTGGCACGTCATTTCATAAATTTCTCGCCGCCAAACAACCGTTGCATTTCCGATCTCCGCCGAACGCGATGAAAGTGATGTCTACAATCTATATCATTCTCGGCTGGTTTTCTGATTTCTTTCGTGGTATCAAAGGCCTTCTTTTATCACCTACAAATAAGCACGTGTGAACGACAGCTGCCCAGCTCGTTCTTGCGTCGCGTTCAATTGCCATGCATATCGTCACGAAGCTTACAAATTTTTATTTGTTGCTTTCAACAGCCGCAGGCGTGCATCTGTTATTGTACCGCACGGAAGGATCTTCTGCTTTTTGCTTTTTCATGCTCGGTATCACTAAACGTAGCTTATCAGTTTCTTTGAAGCGCGAGATGTGCCGAGACTACTATGGAATAATTGAGGCAAGCGCTAAAGTTTCCGTAGGAGAGGTTGATGTCCAATGTCTTGTCATGTCTTGTCTTGGGGCGTCTGTTGTCCTTTTTTACCCTACTAAACGATGTCCTCGTGAAGAACCTTGCACCCAACAGGAACCCATACCGTCTTGTCATGCTATAAAGAACTTAGGAGGAACATTTTGCGGGCTTTCCACGACGAGCCAACAGCAGGGCACCTCGGGATGGCACGCACGTCACACCGAATCCAAGAAGAGTATTATTGGCCGCCGTTACCTGCCGACGTTGCACAAGCAGCACGATTCTATGCAATCTTGGCTCGATAAACTGGAGGAGCCGCAATCACCTGCTTTTTAGAAGGATTCCTGACTCACGCAGGTCTTGTCAGCAAACTTAAGAAAGGGCGACAGAAGCCGTAAAAGGAATTGTTGATAATCTATCCGACTTATCGATAAAACATAGACATTGCCTCGACTATTATTCTCCTTCCAGATGTCGTCCCATTATTGTAAATTCCACAACTTCACACTGAAAGAACGAGTACTTTCAACACGTAGCAAACTGACAGATAAGAAGATAACTGTTTCTGAAGGTTACTCCCCTGCCACTCGCACAGCCAGAATCAAGCTAGTTGCATAAGCGAAAAGCCTACCAGATTCATCGAGTTTCCAGTTGCGTTACAACAAAATAAATGTGAACGAAAAACTGTAGGCATACGATGCCTCCACTGACAGCATCATTGAAATAACCATGCCACAAAAAACAAATGCTTGCAATGGAGAAGCATCGTCCCACGGTGACAGTAAGGAAAGCGCGAGGGTACGTGGAGGATGTCTATCTAACACACAAATTCTCTTTTGCAACATCCGTAGCATGCTTAAGAAGCGCAACGAATTAGCCTCCGCCTTTGAAACTATTAACGCCGACATTATTGTACTAACAGAGACCTTGCTTCGGCCACAAATAAACGACTGGGAACTTCTCCCGACTACCCGAAAGTTTTCTTTCTATCGTTGTGACGGCACAACCAGGCAGGGAGGCGGAGTTCTCTTAGCAATCAATAAAAACTTGCAATCACAATGCACTCAGGTACCCAGTTCATTGGAGTTAATTTGTTCTAACATCGCTTTCAATAACCAAAAACATATAATTGGAGTTTGTTACCGTCCTCCATCAGAACCTTCTGACTTTGTGAACGAACTACGCGATGCAATTAACCTAGTCACATCTCGTTACCCTTCATTACCTATGTTTCTACTCGGTGATTTTAATATCCCAAATACTGCGTGGAACACTGACCCCATTATCGTTAATTCCTGCCCTACACAAGGTAAAGACTTCCTTCTCCTTTACACAACTCGTAAACGAAGCTACTAGAATACCGGGTACTGTTTTAAATACACTTGATCTAATTCTTACAACGCAATCTTCATTCGTTTCCAAAATTACTTACCTGTCATGTCTCAGCGGCCATACGCTCATAACCTTTGAAATTACCACTTCTCCAAAAAATGTGAAGAAAACAAAAACAAATAATTACAATATGGCCGACTTTGGCACCATAAACAGTGAGCTCTGCATATTTCTAGAACCTTTCTTGGAAGACATTAACAACCGCAGCGTTCAGCACAATTGGGACTTGTTTGTGGCCAAAATTAAAGACTTAACAGTTTGGCACATACCAACCCGCAGGATTACCTCTAACATCAACGATCCTTGGTACAATACAAATATCAACCTATTGTATAACAAGAAAAAGCGTCTGCACAAACTCGCGAAATATTTATCTAACAACAACCGCTGCAATGCTTATAAAACAGCTTCGTTCGAGTACATAACAGCTCTAGAACAGGCAAAGTATATTTTGTTTTTACAAATTACCCTTCCATCAATGCTATCCACTGGTGTACGAAAATTTGGGGCCCACTATTAACCCAAGCGATAGCAATAGCATAACTCTTGAGAATACTGGCACTATATCATATCCCCGGAACTGCAGGCATCTGTGTTAAACGATGTTTTCACAACCAATTCTTTTATCTCCACTAATCCCCCTCTTCCAAGTGCAGAGTCACTCGGTTATATGCCCATGTATCCTGTTACAATTGACCTTGATGATGTTGTAAATTAACTCGCTAAAAATATTCGCCGCTCCGGGTTGTGATCTATTCAAAGCCAAGTATTTTTAAAGTGTACCAGTGCTTATTCTTCCATCATACTAACAAATATTTTCTAGCAATTGCTTGACCAGGGCTCGCTACCAGCCGCATAGAAGGTCGGGAAGGCGATTCCACTGCACAAATCTGGTAACAAGCATTCTCCACTAAACTACCGGCCACACGCGCTCACCACCATCCCTTGTAAAGCTCTTGAACACATCCTAATAGCTCATTTCTTAGAATCAAACTCTTTCTTCTCGCGATTTCAACACAGTTTCCGCAGGTCTACTAATGCGAATCTCATCTTGTATCATTCACTAACAAGCTGCATGTCATTCTTGATTGTAATTCACTAGCCGACTGCGTATTCATTGATTTCGCCAAAGAGTTCGATAAAGTAAGCCATAGGCTTACTACTATATAAACTACAGAAGCTTAATCCCGACTCAAAGATTCCCACTGGCTTGAAGCTTTTCTTATTAATCGTCAACAGCTCGTTTCAATTAATGACCTTACAGCGGATTCGAGTATGGTTCACTCCGGTGTTCCTCAATGCTCCGTACTCGGTCCGCTTCTTTACCTTATTTACAATAATGATCAACCTTCCCATATTCCATCTAACATTTACCTATTCGCCGACGACTGTGTAATATTTAGGAAAATAAAATGCGAAAGCAACGTACTAACTCTTCAATCTGATCTCGATTCCATCTTAACCTGTTATAAATCTTTGCTAATGGACCTCAATGTTAACAAGAGCAAATTCATGCCTGTGTATAGAGTGAATACTAATTTGCCCTCCTATCACCTTAACGACATGCTTCTAGACTCAGTATTCTCGTATAGATACCTCGGTGTTCACATTACTAACAACTTTACCTGAACTGTTCATGTTACCCACGTTATTAACAACGCCAACAAAACACTTGGATATCTTCGTCGTAACTTTCGCAAAACACCTTCTTCTCTTAAACGTCTACTCTACAAGACACTCGTATTACCTAAACTAGAGTATGCAGCGTAAATATGGTATCCTTATCAGCAGAACTTAACGCACTCACTGGAAATGGTCCAGTTTATCCTAATTTTAATAGACCAGCAAGCGTATCCAGCATGAAAGCCAGCCTCGGTCTGCATCCCTCGCGTATCGTCACAAAACAATTCGTCTTCGTCTTTTTCATAAAATGTTTCATCATTCTCACCTGCGCGAAGAACTTATTTCACTCCCGCAGTACGTGTCAGCCCGGATGGATCACGCCCACAAAGTTGGAGTGCCATTCTGCAGAACAAAAACCTATTTTTATTCATTTTTACCCCGTACATCCGACGAGTGGAATAACCTTCCCGCATCACTGGCACTAACTAATGAGCACTGTTTATTTCAAGAATGCCTTAGGTAACAATATATAACCAGCAACATTTTGTAAAGCTATGCTCATATTGTTGTTTTGTTTTTATTACACTGTCTGTAATGCCGTATGGCCCTTAGGCTATTTTAAATAAATAAATAAATTCATGTTTGCATATAACATCGCTGTCGAAGAGACAACTCGGTCGACCCTGCCCACGACGACGCTCGATGCAATACTGCCACTCGTAACAGACGAGGAGAACCTGGATGTCGCCGCCTACCTTCACAGTGCAGAGAAAGCTCGATGACTCGTCCAGTGTGACTTAGAGTGCAAGCGAGGAGACGTAGAAGAAGAAGTCTGGGTATGGTCACCGATTTGCCCTCGCGGACTGAGGGCAAACCCATCCGGCGGTATTTCGTCCTTCGCCGCATTGAACAACTGGACTACGAAGTCATACACGCCATTCCATTCCCCAGAGCCGACACAGGGTGGCACGCGCAAACTTGGGCCACAGAACTGCGCTCCGAGTCTGTATACATTTTGTTCGTTTACCCGTTTCGTGGTTTTATTTCGTTGTTTTGACTTCAATCACTGTTTTGTTATGATGACTGAATTTCGCTTTATTTCTCTTAACACGTTAGGGTTCCGCAATCCCAATAAGCAGCAGCAAGTGTTACACCTAACAAGTTTGTCGATGTTTTGTTTTTGCAGGAATGCAATTTCCGAAGACCTGCAGAATGTCATTTCCTTGCTTTCTCAGTTTAGTATAGATGTATTTCTTTCTGTGACGAACTCGCAGTGTTGAGGTGTGAGTGCGGTTTTTCTTAATCCTACATTCAGATCGAGTGCTCACTGCACATCCGGTCTCGATGGTCGCTTGATTGCGGTGGCCCAATTTCTCAATAGACTCGCTTCGCCAACGTTTACGCGCCTGTCACGCGTAATTTGACGAATGGGTTCTTCAGGCTCATTGGACCACATTTTCTTGATAATGTTACGTATGTCCTTCTCGGGGACTTTAACTGCGTGCCAGACTCGTGGCGCGACATCAGGGAGTCTCGACAGGGCTCCTCTAATTTTATGCCAAAGAGCCGGGGAAACTTATCCGCTCCCTGCACCTTCAGGACACATGCATCGGACGCATTACATGGTGGCAGTTTTATGGCAACGCACGCTAGGGGGCGGGGTGCAAGATGGCTAGACTGGATCTACGTGCCCTCTATTCTGGCGCCCAATTTACTTGAGTGTGAGTTGCGGTTGGAAATCTCGGTAACCATTTCCTCTAATGGCTATGTTGTGCAGGTGTCACCCGGACTCTTGAACAGCCAATTAATGTACGTGGCGAATGGAGGCATCTGTACTGCATGATAAGTGCCTGGCTGCTAGTCGTGCGGAGCTTCGTGCACTGGCAGCGGGTGTGACGGACTCGACTTCCGCTGGGTGGGTTACCTTGAAGTCACGATGGCAAGATGTTCTCGTGCGCGCGGGGAAAGCGCAGCGCGTCCGTGTTACCGACGCGCTATGACATCCTCAGACCCATGAGTATGGCACGCGATGGCGTCGAGTTAACTTACTCTCCAGCCTTGGTTACTGGAAGTAGCGTGGAAGTAACTTTCTCCATTTTTCGTATTCTTCTGCTCCTCATTTTAGTTTTTTAGTTTTCTGTTTTTTCTTTTGCTGTTTTTGGATATGAGGACCACCAATTGCAATGCCGTATGAGACGGCCAATCTCTATTTTCCCCCCGATTTTATTTCTATTTCCTTTTGTTGTCGACTGTCCTGCTTACTATTTCATTCCAATCTCTTTTTCCTTACGTCTTTGTGTTCTGTACGTCTGTCTCTCTCTTCGTACGTTCTTTGTCATGTTTGTATATCCCTTGTTTTGCTTCTGTTCTTTACTTTTCCGGTTCTGTTTCCTGTTTTTGCTTTATTTATGCAGGTCTGCATGCTACATTAGGTTGTTGTTGTTTTTTTGTTGTTGTTTTTTTCTTCTTATTTTGGCCAGCGTGGATCACCTTGTGACTCGGACCTTGTTTTTTTTTTCTCTCTTTTTAAATTTTTATTATTATAATTTTTATTTCGCTGTTTAAAAAAGCTTTTTTTTTTAATCTTCAGGTTTTTCTCCCGTTCATTTATTTTTAATTGGCTTTAAGCCAGGCAAAGCTTTTACTGATCCAAGCTCCCATTCTTTTTTGTTATGTTTTTTTTTTTCGTTATTCGAGAAGACAAATAAAATAATAAAATGGATGTAATGTGGAAGGCCGGAAGAACAGACATAAGTTTAAAAATGCCTTGGATACATGTTTATAAAATAAAAAGTAGAAACAAGAAAAATAAAGCTGAATATAATTAGGGCCCTGCAGCCTTTTAGAACACTATCCTAGTTTTTATTAGATATATTTTGTTCAAACTCCGAAACTGCCATAGTCTTTAAACGATTGCCGCGCGTAAGCATGCTGAATTATTTCGCTGAGTGTTTAATGGTGTCACCGATGCCCCGCATCTGCAGTAAGTGTAGCATTTTGCAGAAGTATCTCGGAATATTTCAGTTTCTCATTCTTCGCTGTTCTGCCATCGTCTCAGTACGCGCGAAATTCTTGCTACACTTAGAGCTGCCTCGGAGAATGCGGAGAGATATGTAAAGCCCTGCGCGTGCGCATCCGTTACTTAGGTCATATGAGCGTGCGCATAGTAGTTTCATACGTTGAAACAAAGTCCCCTGTTAATTTCCTTCTATTTCCGAAAACAAAAGAAACCGTAGTGACGTGTGCATTCTTCTTCTTTGACGCCTTATGAAGGATGGGGCGTTGGTTTCGCAGAAAGACGAAAAGAAAGAAGAGGTGATAACATAACAAGGAAAATGAGTTTTTTTTTTTATTACATGAAAGTATGCTTCAAAAACTTTCTTTACTACCCAATTCTTGGCCAATCCTCTTCTGTGGGTATGTGCCATATGTTATTTGGACAACAACGGCTGTCGGCCTGAAATGTAGGAAATCTCCTTCCGGGGCGCGGGCATGGAGGGGACTCAAACGAATTCTTTACCTTCCTGAAAAATGCGTATTGGTTCTCATATTTCTCGGGCCTTCTGTTCGTAGTATATTTCTCCGAAATGTTTCACTGATAGAACAAAGAGGAGTGACTACTTGTCCGGAATTTCAATATTGAAGAGCTAGAGCCTGCGACACTTTCCATACTTAGACATTGTATCCGAAATTATTAAGTGCTTCATATGCACAGCAAATTTACTCATCCTTCAGTAAGAAGATTGCTTTATCAGCCCCTTCATTTTCCTAAACAGAAAACAGACATCTGCATTTCGCAACAATTTCTTTGTTCCCTTTTTGTTTTATTTTGGTCTTTGTTTCCCGCGACCTCATGCCGTATCCTTGATAAGATGACCGCGTACAGCTAGTTACTGCGCGTGTGTGATATGTACCTTGCACGCTTCAAGCTGAGTCGCGCGAGGCTAGTATTAACCAAACAGTACGACTCACCCCTTACAGGCGCACTCGGATTGACCTTATCACCTGCACCTTGGTGTATGCCCCCTTACATAAAAAAGGCAGAAGGAAACGCGCTACGACCGAAACGATGGGTCTGAATGGCGTGCTAAGCGCAGACGTATACCTGCTGCCAAAATGCTAAGGCCGGAACCGCTGCGAGAGCCGAGACCGACGGCTCTGTGGGGCTCGTCGCGACTGAACTGAAAGCTAGCACCGCTTCCGACTTTCAGCCGCTCGGCATGGCAAGAGCCATAGGCTATGAACTGCACTACATGCGGGCAAATGATACTAGCGCCTCACCGATGATCAGAAAATATGTAGACGCTTTATGTAAAGCAGGCTCGTCCACATGGAAGCGCAAGTCGCCCGTCGTGCACTTGCCGCCTTCGCTGCCTCCTACCGCCTTTCTGGGTTCCAGGGCACTCGGTTAATTACCCTTGGCAACGAGCGACAGCACAAGCACTCGCCAGCGAATATCGGAATGTTGTTGTTTCTTGGGCACACTTAGCGCGGCTTCCGTCCAGATTAGGAGGAAGGTTTTAATGTGCATTTCTCGTGTGGAAAGTACTGTGCGGACAACTGAAACACACACACACACAAACACACGCACACACGCGCGCGCGCGCGCGCACGCATACACACGACAAAGTGTCAGGCTACACATTAACATAACATGCGCTCAGCTGCCGTGGTCTAAGCCAAGCCTCAAATAAAAGGCAGATGTGAATGATTATTCGGCTGTTGTCTATAGCTGTTGTGTTTATATATATATATATATATATATATATATATATATATATATATATATATATATATATATATATATATATATATATCAGATCGTGCGCAAGAAGCAACGGGTGGTGAAGCTTAACTGCTGCTAAAACATACCAATGCTGCCATCATAGCTCGGCTGTGCATTGCATCTAGCTGAACTTGAGTAAAGAAAACCACGGCGCTCCAAACGCGATGTAGGGTTGTAAGGCCAATGCGTCATGGTAAGAATTGGGGGATGGATTGGCCCAACCTTATTCTAACAGCTTGTGTTGTTGCAACTGTTGGATGAAGGAAAAGAAAGTGCACGGGCCTGCTGACTGGCTCTATAGCTGAACCACCACCGCTGCGTCGTATGGAGAGAGGAGAAAAGAAAGAAGGAAAGAAAAATGTGAGGGGGAGAGAAAGATAAAAAAACTCGCATCGCAACAGCCGCCGTCGAAAAGGATAGAAAGAAAGGTTGGTGGCTGCTCCTGGCCCTACGGGGCTGGGACTGGTAGGTCACTGCCGCTTGTCGTGGGGGCTAGCCTGCCACCACATTTTTATTTGTTTTAGGCCGTCATTGCACCCACTACCGTTTAGGTGGTGGACGACGGCTGTTGCGACGTGCGTCTTTCTTCCCTTCTTTTTCTTTCTACTCTATTTTCTCTTCTGTACGCACGAGGCAGCGGAGGTGGCTCATCTAAAGAGCCACCACCAGGCCCGTGCATTTTCTTTTCCGTCTTCCTTCAGTCGCAACAGCTACAACAGTCGCCGTCCACCACCGAAGCGGCGCCGGGTGCAAGGTCGGCCTGCACAACAGGTTGTACAAACGCAGGTGGCAAACGCACCCGCGCCGCATACAGCGGAGGCCTCTGATTCACATCATCGTAGTGCCGGGAGCAGCCGGATTCCGGTAAAAACCTCCTCGGAAAAATTGCTTCCGGAGTAAATGGCTCCGGAAATCATGACCCCGGAAGAAACATCCCTGCAAAAAAAGTCCCTATTTGCAAAGAAGGAAAAAATGTGCCCAAGCAGGGATTGCGTTTCCCGCGGTGAGCTGCAATGATATGTCGTACAGCGCCTCCACCTTTTGGCTTGAAAGTGACAAAATATCGAATTGATGCTGGCGTTCATGAAATAAAAAATGATGGAAGTGATAACACAGTGGCAGCGCTTCGTTTTTGCCTTATTTGCGGGGGAAATGAGAGCTGAACACCGGCTTTATTGAACGGGAATATTGAAGTGATACGTTGGGGTGAAAATGGTCAACGACCGTTTAAGCCTCTGCCTGCCTTCCCAAATACAGCATCTCCAGGACCAGCGGAAGTGCCGCTAAGATTCTACACCGTCATCACCGGATCATCGTGATATCATCATCATCTTCATCGGAAGGTGTTCGAGGCAGTTCTAGAGAGGCCTTCTATTTTGGGCGGTTCCCCAACACTATGAAACTCCGAGGCGCTTGTACCTTTCTCAGCGGGTAATATTACCTAGCTGATCAGACATGCCTTAACGAACAGCAGAGCTCGGAACCACGCAATATATAAAGAGTCGCATGGCTCTTTCACCATGTTTTTTCGCTGTGCATGTAAAAATGTCAGGCGCCCGGAGGACCCAGGTCCCAAATGATGATTACATTTATCTCAAAGCCGAGAAAGATTGGAATAAAATGTGTATTTGTAGCGACGTGAATTCCGGAAGAATTCATACTGAGGTCGCATTTTTGCCTTGGGAACGATTTTCCTAGTGGCCAATTTTCAGGGCCTTTTTTTCGAGTTAAGTTTGTTTTTTTTATTTTGCTGCATTTTTCTGGAACTTATTTTCCTGGGACGTTTTTATTTACGTGCACCAGGGGCAGCTTCCCTCCCAAGCAGCTTCGGTCTGACGGGTACTTATATGCATCCCTCTGTGGGCTTTGAATGCTTTGTCGAGGCGCTATTTCTTATCTTCTTCACAGGCGTTTGTGTCAGTTCAGTGTCCCGACATAGACGGACGTGATTATGGAAGCGTTCACAATAACGCTGTCGAGATATTAGTACAGGCTTATATGATTAGTAGGGTAGGATTTCTCATGCCAAGAAACATGAGCACCATTCACAACAAATGCATAGGAAAAGACAGAGCTAAAGCCATCGAAAAGGAGATGAGCAAGCTTGACCCGAACACCGTGGCGTACACTGACGCAGCCACCGGGAAATCGGGAGCTGCAGTCGCGGAAGTGGTGGATGGAACCGGAGCCCCTCTAATCACGACAGCGATAAAAATCGGAAATGCGGTCATCGCTAAGAGGTAGCAATTATGATTCGGGTCTGCGTACCTGACTGGTGGAGTAGGGGAACCTCCTATATCGGTAGTCGAACTGTTTTCAATCAATCAGTCAACCAATCAACCAATCATCGGGGTAAAGTTTAGATGTAGTCATCAGTGCGCCGGCCGAATATAGCTATTACCGAGGCAGTACGAACGATCACCACGAACTTTGTCCTTTACCATACATATTTCTGCCGCCCTCCTAGTCTCCGGGGCTTGCAGTCTGCACAACGTTGGTGGAAAGGCGATAGTGAACGCGAAGAGCACACATCGACGACGACAAAACTCTTCCCGTAGGCCGTTTACCCGCTGGCACTTAATGTAATGCCGATGCGGCTGCATGCCGGTTGTTAGTTAAAGGTTCCAGCTCCTAGCATCTATGACAAGACATCGCTAAGAAGCTTATTTTCACAGCCTTTATTCCTTCTTCGCTCAAGCGTTTCTTGTCAGCTTAGCTAACGGGGAGCTGTGTGTTTGTTGGTGATACATGATCCGCATAAACCTTAGCGCACACCTAGACGAGGACAAATGAGGTACAGCGCACACACGAGCTCTATCTCGCAACAGATTTAGTTTAGAACAACAGAGCAGTGAAGTAAATGCTAGCGTGAACAAGCATCACGCAGGCATGGGAAGCCCATTATCAGTGGCCTCGCAAGTACAAAAATTATTTCAGAGATGAGGGTACACATGACTTCGATACACAGTTTTCTTGCAAACTACCAATTATATCTTCCGCGACAATTTCGTGCATCAGTTTACAAATACGCTCCTCGTGATGAAGGTGCATCCATGATAGAGTGGTGAGCAAGATGATTTAGCACTAAGACCAGTTCTGGGAGCAGAGCCTGTATATTTATTTTTCAGATACTCTCAATCCCAATCAGGGATTTTTACAGGAGTGGGTTCTTTGCTCATACAGGCATACACACATATGTACAGAAGGGTAAAATCGATAACTCTTACAATACTAGCAAAAAGAAAAGGAAGCAAGCATATAAAAAATGAAAGATACAGTCATTCACAGGTTGACGTCATCACAGGTTCACATTACACATAGGAAATAAAACAAACACATAATGATGTCATCACTTCCTCGTGGTTGACAATATACAATTCCGGCAAGTTCAACAAATTTGTCGATAGTGGACTGTGAGACCACTTCCTTATCTAAAGAGTTCCAGTCTCGCACAGCTCGCGGGAAAAACGAGAAACTGTATGTGTTATTAGCACAAAAATATTCTTGAAGTGTGAGATGATGCTTATGACGGGTTTCTCTGGAGGTATTAAAAGAAATATAAGTGTCAGGATTTACTTTAATCTTGTTATGCAGGATGAGATACAGAAATTTGAGACGTTGTAGCATCGCTCGGCTAGATAATGTATGAATACCGATCTCGGCCAGCATCTGCATCGGCGAGTCGGTTCGCCTATATCTGTTACAGATAAAACGCGCGGCTTTTCGCTGGACAGCTTCGAACGCAGTTATTTGATTTCGGGTGAATTGAAACCACGCCACGTTCGCGTATTCAACTGCTGGGCGTATAATCGTCTCATAAGCCAGAAGCTTGGCTTCCTTTGTAGAGTAGCGCAGGGTCCTTTTCAGGAACATTAGCTTTCGCATCGCTTTGTTTGCCAAATATTCCACATGAACCGCTCATCCGAGATCTGGTGATAATGCGACACCGAAATACTTATACTGAGTGACAGAGTTCAGGATGATGTTGTCGCAACTGTACCAAAGACAAAGCTTGGATTTCTTTTTTTGTAATTGACATTGATACTGTTTTATTAAGGTTGACGGCCATTTGCCAGTTTGAGCACCATTGGACTATCAAATTAAAATCCTTGTTAAGAGAGATTTGATCTTGGCGCTTTTGCACTTCTCTAAATAGGAGTGCAAAAGCATATATGAACTAGAGTAAGAAAGGGCGCAGCAGCAGAATCGGCATTCGGTTCACATTTCCTGCAGTGGGTGTCAAGAAGCCCTCTGTGTTTTTCTTTCACGTTTCTTCGATGCTCACGAAGTCGGTCATTTACGCATCTGCCGCTCTGATCGATATACGACTTTCTGCGCGAAATTGGTACATGATTGATTCTGCACATTTGACGAGCTTATCTTCGTGTGTCCACTGTACTCCTTTCGTCCTCATCTAGATGTACACTAAGTATTTATACGGGTAAGCTTAGGATGCCGCAAAATAGCCTATCAATCGAGTGCAGTAAATTATTGAAGGTGAGCGTGCAGCCATCTCGATAATAAAGGGAACAGTGAGCTCGCGCACAAGAACGAATCATCTATTTACTTTCTTTTCTCTTCTCCTTTTGTTCCCCTCCCCACGAGCAGTTTAATTACTCGGTATCGCCTAATTAACATCAATGTCTTTTCGTTCTCGTTCTTGTCTCTCTCTCTCTTACCTTGACAAAGCCTTATGGGCGTTATCAGTGGATGGAACGTATGAAGTATAGCTCAGATTAATACGTATAATGGATACTATTTGCTCCTTTTTCAACTACCTAACAATATACAACAGCGAGCTCAACATAGATTTATTTAAACTTCCTGGTTGCTCAGTTGGTTTGCATTCGGTTGCCGATTCCTTGGTCACGGGGTGCATCCCACTGCGGCGGGGAGTAGGCTGGGATTCGTCTGTTATGGAAGATGCTAGCTCAGGCAGTGCAGAGGTGTGCGGATTGGTGAATGGTGATGAACTTTGATAAAGCTGTTTACATGTCGGTATTGGCGGTACGACGGTACGATATTGCAGTAGGTATTGTCGATATTGCATTGTAGGTACGACGAGTGATGCCGTGCCTCCAATCCCACACTTGCAGGAGCACTGCAACGAACGAGCGCCAAACAATGCCATGCGACAAGAGCGACGGTGCACCATCCACTCGCACACTTAGAGGAACACTGTTCAACCAACTCGGGACTTGGAAACAAAATTCAGTCCGCGCTGCACAAGCCCTGGCCTTGCTGGCTAAAGCTGCACAAGGGGCGCGATCTGCCGCATGCAGCAGCAACGCTCAAACTTTCGCATTCTCCAGTGCAGATTCTGCAGTGCTCTCGGAAGTTCTTATTTTATTTTTTGTAGCAATGATACATTTAGTTTTTCTCGTTTCGCACGAGTTGAAAGGAAATACGTCCTCCTATTACTACATAGCCTACAATATAAAACTTTGGCAGTGCTTTAGGAGAAGTATTGAAACCTCAACGTTTTCTTACCGCGAACATCTATGAGGAACCGCTGCGAAAATCGATGTAATATACAACGTCCTACATCCGCATGTGTTGCATGCATTTCAGTTCTTGTATTTTGGGTGGCTTGTCCTTGTTTTATGATTCCCAATGAGATTAACACTGCCACCTTTGTCATGTTCGCTTTATTCGGCGCAGTGTTGCACTATGCCGAGGTTCCATCCACTGTGGTCTCGTTATTTACGGCTTTAGCTCAGTTTCAGTACCATTCACTCGCGGGTACATTATTGCTTACTTGTATGGGGAACCACTACTAGGTCAAATGTGGAAAGCCTCTATTCATTGCAAAAAAAAAGCGTGCGCTGTATTGAGAACTATCAAGACGTAGCTGAACATCATTGCGTTTAGGGCCGAATCGACATTGAGTGATTGTTTAAGCTGCGAATCTCCGAGGTTGCTTTTTCACTATTTGTATCAAAGTATACAAAATATAAGCCACATTACGAATTGAGAAAAATCATACAGGTCTGCCAAAAATTCATGCAAGACAAACTACGGAATTCAGTTGACAAATTCCTAACCTGGTGAACATCTATCCTGACCTGATCGATGTCATGAAAACCTGCTTTTCTCTGCCTTCTTTACGAAAATGAATGATGTTGAAATCAGCTCGAGGGCATAGGCAAAGCAATTCCGGTATACTTGTTGTTGTTATGATCAACGACTATATCTTTTGATATCTTTCTTTTCGCGCTCGCAAGTGATCTTATTTGTGGTATATTTCTTGTCATTATTATATCATTTTTTAATAAAGGTGTTCCTTACAGTTCGCTACATACTTACATTCATTGGTATACGAGAAACCGGGAAGTCCCCCTGTAAAATTGTGCAGTTTTTGTCATATTGTGTTTGCATGGTGTTCAAACTGTGGTTGTATGAATTCTAGGTGTCTCGGTCTAGTCCGGTGGTCATGTGAGTCACCTTTGGCCTCCTTCACCCATGAAATTTCTTTTAAAAATAATAATAGCAACCTATTGTTTAGCTCTGCTTAAACCAGGATGGAAGCGGAAGCTTCCTTTGCCTGGTACATTATTCCCCTGTCCCGCACTATCAATGTAGAGAGCTACATTATTGGGAGAAAAGCTTTAAGCGCATGACGCGAGAGCGTAAGCTACCAGCCCACATGGCATAAGGGGTAACGCGAATGCAAAGGGTTCTGGCAGGCTGATTAATATCACCATCCCATATGAAAGGAGCGACCTCAGTTGGTAGCTCCTGCCCGTGGCATAAGAGCAGCGCATATTCAAATGTCATCACAGGCTGATTCTAATGTCACCCTCCCAAATGAACGGAGAGGCCCGAGTTGGTGCTCTTTCAGGCACCCACCGGCCCTAACGCTGAAGGCTCGAGTTGGTGTCCGTAGTGAAGCTCCCGCTTCAATAATAACCATTCCTTCACAGGAAAGGAAAGGCGAGTATATGTCACTCTTGTTCTGTGGACACCTGACTGCGCCATAAGGGAAGGGAGGAAGGGGTAATGAAGGTGGAAATAGAGAAGGGGGAGCTGAACTGGAAGGCTGCGGAATAAATTCAACCACCTAGGGATCTTTCACCACGCGGCACACTGACGCTTCTCCGTTTCGCCTCCATCGAAATGCAGCCGCCGCGGTCGGGATCGAACCCGGGTACTCCGGCACACTGTTCGGGCGCCTTACGACTGCACCACCGCAACGGGGCACATCCATATTTCAATAAACGAAAACTCAACCCACTCTTGTGATAATCCCAATCGGTACTAAAAATTCTTAAATAATAATTTTTATACGTTGGGCTCTGGAATTTAAACAGTACAAGTTTAAATCTGACAATCATATTGAACGGAACAATCCACATCAAAGAGCACCCATTTAGGAGAATAATGCGCGGTCTTTAATATATGGCACTGAAAAAAGTGCTCTGAAGTGATAAAAACACCTAAACAAGATGATCGGTATGCAAAGGAATTAAAATTGTGTACCATGATATGTCTTCAATTCTTTATGCGTCGCGGCTGAAAACGTCAATCTGCAGTTTGAAATGTGCATGCTTTCTCGAGACAAGCCTCCCATAAAGGACCTCAACTTTTATAACCTCTAAACGATACACTGTGGTGTGTAGTACAATTATTTAATAACTCAAAAATGCACTGATCAACGAATTCCTTTTAGGCAAGACCACGCCAATGTTTACGAAAATCGAATCTGCATTTTCGGCAAAGCACTATCCAAGGCAAACGCGAAGCCGAAAATTGAAATGCAACTATCGATCTAGATTGCAACGTCCATTTTGTTTTGGCTGTGGTCCCATTGAACTATTGAAACACATCATGTGCCGTTATATATTAATACAGCTTCTATAAGATATATGGTAGATGAATGATTGTGCGGGAAAGCTTTAAGGTATTGAGAGGTATGAAGTTAGTCTCACTGAAATGCATGGATTTCCAAATTTCAAACACTCTCAATGCGCTACTGTCATGGCTTGATCTGGAGACAAAATCCGCCTTCTAATATCCCAAATTATGTAGCGTGGCTGAGACACGATTTGCCGTTCAAACTAAACACAAAGCTGCCTTGTTCAAACAGGGAAGTCGAAAACTTCGCGCTCTGGCGTCGCCGAAAAAGAAGACTAGGTTACCTCTTCATTATCGCCACTGTTTTCCCTGAAAAGAAGTCTTTATTAGCGTCACAATTTGAAATCACGGGAGGTGATATTGCATATTAATGAGCGCTACGCTCTTGTACAACACGAAGAATACTCACTGACGCTGTGCGCAAAACATTTTTGCATATTTTCTTCCTTTTGATTCGTCTTCGCAAACGAGCACGACATGCTTGATTCTAATTATTGAGTTTCGATATTAATATCTTAAGACTGAGAACTAAAGGCCAGATGGGACAAATGCGAAAAAGCATCGAATATAAATTCCGTTCAGGGCAAATACCGGTGATTGAATAACAGATTTTCTTTTTCGATAAATGAAGTTCTGCCGTAGCGCCAGCGCGTGCCCTCAGGCGCAATGCGAGCCAATGAGTTCTTAATTTGGTCACTCCAAGAAAGGCACACAGCACAAAAAAAAAATATCATAAGATTTTATTTGCACGGTACTATAGGGCTCTAAAACGAGGCACTGCAAAGAAAAGCAAGAAACAGGAAAACCATCAATACAAATTGCGTAACCTTTATTGATAATCGAAAATACTAGCCTCCATGCTGGTAAGTTGACTATTTTAGGTAATTCCGAATTATTTGGAAATGAGAGCCCGAAAACAGGAGTCAAAATGAACTCTGAGATAGTTTAAGTGTGCAACATGGCAAAAAACCTTCCACAAAATTAAACTACACTGTAAAAAATGTGTGTGAAATTACAGATATTATTTAAGAACAATTTTGTCCCCGTACAGAGAATATCTGTTCTACTTCATTAACCGAAATACGTTCACGATAAAAACGTAATTTTCTGTCTACCAGCCCAAACCTTGATTAGAAGGCAAAAAATTCGATATATTTTTGTTGTCTGTTATATTTTCTACCGCAAAACTGATTTTTACTTGAATAGTAAGTAAATGCTGAATAGAAAGCGAAATTGCATGACAACCCTGAAGCCGCTGTCCGACGATCGGCTGCGTAACAATATCGATTCGAAAGAAGAATAGCGCCGCCACATTGAGGTCCATTGTTGGCTGGGCTGCTACAGTGGTATCTGTTACGCATTTTTCCGCTTGCCGTTTTTCGGTAGCTGGACAAAAGTTGCCCGGCCAAGTTTATGAGTTCCATCGAGCATTGCCAGCGTCGAGAGATATTCGTAAGTTGCAGTTAGCAGGGCTTTCGCCTTAAATATGGTGTTCATTGAAGAAACTGGCGCTTAACGCAATTTTATTGTCATTATAGAAAGAAAAACATCTGAAATGAAAGACGACTAAAAAAATATTTGCATCGATCTTTTAACTGCGACAGAAAAATAAATTGACGCACAGAAAATTTTTTTCAACGTACAAAAATTTTTATTATGTTTAAACAGAAAAACTGTAAAATAACAGAAGAATTCAAAAACAGAAAGCATAGCAGAACAGAAAACTTCTGGCAGGACAGCTGCCAGAAAAGTTTTTTATTTTTCAGCAAATTTTCTTTCTACACTGTAGGTGTACAACTTTCTTCAGCGAAGTGTTCGGAAAACAGCGAGAGTGCGAACTCGAAACGCTAATGCGTCGTTAACAAAATGTGAGACGAAAGGAGGGTAAAGGGGCAATGACAAAAAAAAATATAAACCGAAATCACGAAAATTAGAAAACTAAACAGTTAACAGAGAAAAGTGCACGTATTTAGTTTCATTCCCTCATCTTGATGTATACCTGTTTCTCTCTGCTCTATAACAGCAATAAACTAATCTAGCTAATATAAAGGCTCTCATTCTCAGCAATATACCTCGAGTCTTCCATTGAAAAGTAAGTGTAATTAATCTACACTCAACGGCTTGTCCAGAGCCCGTTTGGGGAAGCTTTAGCTACAATGTTCCGGATCAAAATCGCAACATATTCTAACCGCAAAGAACGGCGGCTGATTGTCGCATTGTCGTATTTACTCCCGCTCGCGTCATTAAGTAGTCGCTCTAGATTGAGCCTGTCGGAGGGATACATAATTGATAAACTTAGTCAATGGCAAATGCCGTTCGCTCCCTTGAGTTCAGTTGTCATAATATTACACCTCTTGAACTCAGGCGCTCTGCTAGTGACCAGAGCAATTCTATCTGAACATTCTGCTATCATGAGGCCTATAGTTATATGATGACTCTTAGCAGCTAACAGTCCACTTATTTTTGACAAAAAGGAAGTATTAAACTAAGGAACTGAGCTATCACGGTGCTCGTGTTTTGAGCTTGTTTTAATACAAAAATTCCTGCCACAATCCCTGTCAATGGAACATGTTCGTGAGAAGATTTGGGTAGACCTGGAAACCCCACTTGCCTGATCTATCCCGTCTCTCATACAAGACACGCACCTTTCTGTTTTCTGAAGAAGAATAAAAAGCCTATTTTCGATAGTGCCTAAACGATCTAGCTATTTGCCTGCGAGTAAATGTTTGACTAATTCGAGGATGTTACATTATGAGGAGACAATCATCCCTAAATTAATATTGTGCCTGTTTTGGTATTGAGTGCTCTCCTGGGAAGCAACAGGTTAACGGTAGCTTCGACAAATCAGTAACTGCAGACCTGGCATTCTGCATCAGTCATGAACACATTTTAGATCCGAAAATCCGGTCGTCGCTTCGGTTCGTTCCAACTTCCTATTTACACCGTATGTTCAAAACGACCGTAGTAAGCAACGCAAGGAACGTTCCTTATGTCCTAAAGAATAATACTGTGCTATATGAGAAATGCTTTAGCTAGTGGTCGAAGAAGGTTCGGGACTCGTTCTGACCATCCGGGACTTGCACCGAACCATAGATGCTCGTCTGTTTATCTTTGCGGGCGTCGAGATCTGTCCGCTGCGACCAGGTATCAGACTTCGAACTTCAAGAGCACGCAGTTGGAAAACGCGAACGGCACAACCAAAGCCTCAGACGTCTCTTGGAGGCTAATCGCACGAAGCATAATACCGCAGCATTGAACCATCACCCAGAAGTCCCTTCGTGCGAAGGTAACTTTCAAAGAGTACAGCCACTCAAGAAAACCTGTAGCTGCAATTGCCAACGTTACGTTCATGTTCGGTCCCCAAGAGAGAATGACTCAGCCACGCCATGTAGACTTGTGGGGGTCGCGTCAGCCCGAATTGCTTCTCGTAGCAGAATCCTCTGAAGCATGACTGCCTGTCCAGCTCGAAGTGCTTCACCATCTGCATTATAGCCGCTACGGTGCCACCGATGTGCACAACCAGGCCGATGATCAAAGCGATTGCCATGGTCACCTTCAGGTTTCTGCTAAGCGGCCTGCAATGTAGTATAAGAGGACATAAAATCACAAAACCGATAGATTCTTGGGTTTGTGGCTCGTAATAATATGCAAAGCAGGAAACTGTAAGAACGGGAAAAGCGCAGTTCCCATCAAAAGAAGAAGCGGATGTGAATAAAAAAGTAAGGAATTTGCAGAACAAGGTCAAGCAGCTGTCTGAGTCAATTGCTTGACAAACATACAATAGCGAACGACAAGTATGAAAGGTGACGATGATATTCAGTAACCCCATCGCGTTCTACTCTTAAAGCGGAACTTCAGCATCTGGAATGTTTTTGCAGAAGGATAAAAATGCACCGCTCCGAGTTCATTCGAATTTTCGCATTAATTTGTTTCTGAGCCTACAAAAAAAAACGTAAAAAATTAACCCCTTTCAACATACAGCTATACAAGGTCCGCCTGAGCACGACCTTCCAATAGTCCGATTAGGTCTAGATCCAAGGCGCGAAGAAAAACAACTAGGAGTATCCGATTGTGATATAGGAGATTTGGCAAGCACTCACCTCTCATGACTAGCAGCTCACCGCTATCGCTCAACAGGAAAGTATGTAACAGCTGTATCTAACCGCTACTCACCTATGGGGTAGTAACGTGGAGGCTAAAGAAAGGGATGCTACTTAAGTTGAGGACAACACAGATTGCTATGGAGTGGAAAATGGCAGATGTAACAAAACATTACTAGGGACTTTAGCGACTAAAGTAGTGAAAGGCGAAAGCCTGAGAAGTCTCATCTTGTCTAGCGTTCCTGTCATCTGCAATCTCACACTTGAACGCGCGCCAATAAACGCCACACAACAGGAGCGATGACGTACCGTACATCCAAACGCACACTTGTCGGAGGAAGTGTGACGGATACAGCGCCTTTCCTTCAGAAGTCTCATCTTGTCTAGCGTTCCTGCCACCTGCATTCCCACACTTGAACGCGCGAAGGAACGCCTCGCGACAGCCGCCGCAACAGCGGGACACAAGTTTTCCACGACACTATGAGCAATTAAAAGGCTTTCGTCTTAATAATAGACATTAACTAGTACTCGGAAAGTGCAAGTCATGGTTAACTATCACTAGAATTTAAAAAAGTCAGCTGCGGTGATTGCCAAGTGGCCTAAACCAGCAGCAAACGAAGCTTACCTGTTCGAACCCTGATAGCAGAAAAGAAAATGCTATCCCGGAGGCTAAATACCAATGGACGGCAGCCCCCAGGGTTTCCTTCAACTAAGCGTTCTCCTAATAATGCATCCATCTCACATATCGGAGATTCAGAATTTCATCCTTTTGGGTACCATTAGTGATACACAGTGGGGAGAAATCTTCCCCTGCTCTCGTGCTCGACTTAACTAGGCTTAACTACTTAACAAAAAAGGTCTCTGACACAAGCTTGAGTATCTTGGGCGTTCTAATGCAAAAAAGTCCACCTTCTTTAGGCGGAGGAGTGTCGTTCTGATCATTTTCATCGGCAAGCAAGTGAGCGTTAACTGCGGCATCAACGACATTTTCCCATAAAAGACTTCCGCAGGAAATACAGTCAGGAAAAGAACCAATGCGAGCAGCACAGAATAGTAGAGGGTAAAGTAGAAAGCGAGGTACCACTTGCGATACCTCTCGGGCCACTGCGGCGAACCCCTGCAGAGGCCGGCGTAGAAGATGGGCGGCAGGACGAAGGCCACGGGACACAGGAGCAGGGAGCCGACGAGCGCCATCAGCAGACCCGCGTGGGGCACGGCCAGGGAGAGAAGGCAGGCGCATGCCATCAGGGGAGACGCCACCTTGACACGCTTCCACACGATCCCTGGAGTGAAACACCAGCCGCATTTTCTGTTAGGTTTGAACTGCATGGTGACAAGAGGAGAGCATAGGGGAAAAGGTTAAGCCTCTAGCCAAACGTGTTTGCGGCTGTGGCTACTCTACACACGTAGGTAGAGTGGCCGCGGGAATAGGAAAACAGTAGTTAAATGCTGAGATCGTTACTATGAATAGAAATAAATTCACGAACGCATAAATTATAAAGAGTGCAATTGAGTCAATAGTAAGGGTCATCTGTGATCACCTGCGATTACATGCTCTCAGCGGGCAATCGATTAACAAACAAAAGATAATCGGAAGCACAGCGGTTCGTTTGACAACCATTCCACATCAGAGTTCTACCTCGCACCTGCACTGAATGAAATACATCATCATCATCATCATCATCAGCCTGATTATACCCACTGCAGGGCGAAGGCCTCTCCCATATTTCTCCACTTAACCCGGTACTGTGCTAGCTGCATCCACTTGACCCCTGCGAACTTCTTAATCTCATCCGCCCACCTAACTTTCTGCCGCGCCCTGCTACGCTTTCCTTCTCTTGGAATCCAGTTTGTTACCCTCAGCGACCATCGGTTATCCTCTCTTCGCACTACATGTCCTGCCCATGTCCATTTCTTCCTCTTAATTTCTACTAGAATGTCGGTAACTTGAGTTATTTCTCTGACCCACTCTGCACTTTTTCTATCTCGTAATGTTACCCTTACCATTTTTCGTTCCATAGCCCTCTGGGTTGTCCTCAACCTAAGAAGAATTCTCTTGGTTAGCCTCCACGTTTCAGCCCCATAGGTGAGCACAGGCAAGATACCTTAGAATACCTTAGAGCGCAAATGCTGCTCTCGTGCCTCTGAGGACCCCTCATCACGACAAGACAGCAATGCACAGGAGACCACGTGCATTGTGTCTTCGCCGATGTAGTCGACTGCAAGTGCAGTGAGCAGTTTCTTCAGTAGTCTGTAGCTTCACTTGACAACTTGACGTAATTTTCTTGTGCTCACTGAACCTAGTCCTACGACACGCGCGTATTTTTCAACGAGGCGCAGCCGCTCGCGTAGCACGTGATCTCTCTCTCGGTAAGGAGGAGGGGACGGGGCGGAAATGTGATCCTCGCTCGGAACTCAACGCCGTGACGGCCAGCTCAGCTGCCTTGGCTATTCCTGCTTCCGCCCAATTTTTCCATATTTAGGACTGCCGCTCGTGATTGGTTGGAGAAATCACAGATGTATCGTAGGAAAGACGTAACTATTCTCATTTCTCGCCGGCGGATTCAATGTAGAAAGGTTTCGGAAAATTTATTTCGAATTGGCCACCTTTAGGAGAAGACGAAAACGCCAGTAGCTTGCTATGGAAACAATCGTTCTGTGTTTTTATGGTATTCCTTTTTAGTGTTCTCTTTAACCTTACACGCATTTGATACGTGCCTGACCAGTGCTACCACTACTCCAGAAGTTCGTTACAAAGTTGTTGGGCTGCTCAGTACTCACTCTTTCCATAGTCTTCGAAGCTCTCGCGCTCTTCGAGTATCTGCGAGATCAGGTTCGCCGTCGGTAGGTAGCACGTGGCGACGAAAAAATCAGCTGCCAGCCTAGTCTTCATTGAGCTCAAGGAGAGCACGATGTTGCCGTTCAGACGAGAGCCGAATGCAGCATAGCCCATGGCTCCGACAAGAAGGCAGGCTACCGTGAATCCTTTAAAAGCAACGGAGAAAAGCCCTCATTAGAAAGGCATGAGCTTTGGCCAATTTCATTGTACTCATAAATTAAAGTTGTGCGCATTATTGGTATCATTTAGTACGTAAGGGGATTAGTGCTGCAAAGGGAAGTACGCTAGTTTACACGGCACGGTAAACCGCATGATCGGAAGTGAAAAATTACGGCGTTTTTGAGCAAAGTTGCAATTAAAAGAACATTAAAAATAGGAAAGGGCAAAGCAAATACGAATTCAGTAGTGGAGGCAAAGGTAAACTAATGGAGATGTTGCACCAACAAGGCCTGTTATTCCAACTACTACTGCCTGAAAAACTGAAAACGTTTGAGATCACTGCGGCCACCCGCACTGGAGGAATACATAAGCATGCCACGAGTTGCTAGGTCATGACGACACGGCGGCAGCTGCTATAACAACCGCGTCTTTTTTGTACGTCATATACTTGTTACGTAAGTTTGGGCGCATTTTCCCCTTCCCCTTACGTAGTTTCTGTGGGACGCTAAACCCCATTAAAAATAACCCAAATCGAGCCAGCCATCGTGTTTAAAGCAAGAATAACAAACTAAAACCAGGAATATGTTGCAGAGGTTTGTGCTAGTTGGCGCTTACGTGGAATATGGCAGCTTTAAAGAATTAACAAGAAACGTATAACATGCACCGGCATATCGACTTGATCCTTCTGAAAATAGGATGCATATGTTGTGTAATGCATTACTCAGTGGCTTCTGCAAAGAATATAGCAGTTCTAATCGATCATATCTTATTAGCAATGTTTTATCTGATGAAGTAAATGAAGCCGGTCAGCCCATAACATTTGCTTGAGTAATCCTTCCATCTGCGAAAAATGTGCACTATTTAGGTTATCTTGTCAGCTAATGATTTCGGCAACATGCCAGTCAAGCTTTTGATTACTGTTTCATTTCCACTGCGGGTGCTTTTCCAGTTGGTGTACAAGCATACAGGCGTGGCTGCTTTGAGTGCGGGTATTATTAGGAGGAACCAGCCACAAACTCACTAGCACTGCTGGTAAGAACAGGATAACGCTTCAGCCAGGGCTGAACCCAAGGCTCCCCTGCGTTTGGGTGTTCTAACGAGCCTTTAGGTGAGACTATAAAGAAGCAGGACAGGTAAAAAGTGAATTTTACTCTTCGAAAATGACGAAAAGAAGAAAGACAGTCCCGTGCAGGTGGTGACACCGGATTAAAACTTGAAACAAAGGTGTTAAGGAATGCTGTATATCGTTACATTGTAGTCAAGCTTCGGATATGATGAGTATTTCTTCAACTCCAAAAGTAAAGAGGAAGGTGTACAGCTTTCTTTTGTAGCCATGCGGCTGGTTAGCATCCACCGTTAGCATCCACCGTATGGTGGATGCTAATCAGTAATTATTTCCTTCTTACTTTATTATCTGGTAGCTTGTAAAACGGAGATCTCTGGAATATGTTTTAACTCATGAATTAATAATATTAGTTACACTTCATTCATTTCAGTGCCATAATACAGAAATCTAAAACGCCAAACCAACTATTGGGCTTGTCATCCGGCAGCAACAACAGCCTCTCGTTCCTTGACGGAAATCAAAATTACATAATCCAGAGTAAGCTTCGAAAGAGACATGATTTTTTTTGCTTTTCCGTGCATCTGTGTATTTACATATACGTCCGCCTACCCGTTCATTCGTGAACGTACATGGGATATGAAATATCTAAAACATTTACCAGCCTCCTTGCTCAACCTTCACTACGGGCTACGTGGTACGTGCAGGTCCCTCAAATAAAAAACGGAGCAAAAACTTTGCGGAAGGTAAATGCTGCGGATATTTTTGCACTAGAGTTAAAAAGTATTTGCATAGGATGTGACACGTAAAATAACATAAATACTTGTAAAATAAAAGAAATGTGTGCATTCAGCACATCATTAAAGAGGTGTTCATAAATTCCATCATCAAAACTTCGACCTAGTTCATGTTGCAGAGACCTCCACACTGAAAACATCGCTATCACATCACATCACTTTATTACCTCAAAGGCCCACAGTTCAGGGGTATTACAAAATGGGTGGGTACACGTATAAACACTATATATAAAATAAACATATTATTGGTTAAACATGGCAGTCATAGAATTACAAAATGGGGTGGGCAGATGATTTCAGCAAGGTCGTGTGCTGAAATCACCTGAAATGAAGGTCCAGTATTTACGTTATTCTTCAGCTCTCCAAAGAAAGAAGGAAGAGCGGACAAAGCTGAAGCGCTACCTGATGAATATAAAGATATTGTCGAGAGAATACGTAGGCTTCAATATGGCAGCACGATAAGGTGTGAAAAATGGACTCAATGCATACGAAGTGGAGATAACGAAAGAAACGAAAGAGATTTGGTAAAGGAAAAAGACAACTAAACAGTGGCAGCCGCATATTCTACCCAGAGTAAGAGCAGTAATTATTTTCTTCAAGACATGCATTCTAGCCCAATAAAGTACAAAGAGAAATAAAGAAAGGCTCGATATCTAAATTATCTATTTTCCGTAAAGAACAACGAGAGGGCATATGGGAACATAGCTAAACGAGACTGTGCCCAGTGGCATTAGGAGCCTTGGTGCACAGAAAATGAAGGCGCGAACAAGGCACTTCAAGATTTAAAAAGCTAGGCAAAAGTAATATTGAACGCGATCTGAAAAGTTAAACCAGTTCGCCAAAAGCGCCCACACAGGTGCAATTGCCTATCGCTATACAGCTCACCTGTAACACTGTATGAAGCAGCACGTCTGAAGCTTGCCGGCGTCACCATGTCCCTCCTGATGTGCGTGAAGCCGGCGACGCTGGCGTAGTTGAAAGCAACGACGCCCAGACCAACAAAGAAGGACTCGGTCGAAGGTTCTTCGAATATTCTCCCTGTCAATGACATGGGAGAATTTCCGCTCGGTCTCGAGCCTCTCAACAGTTGAATCCGCTCCACCAACGATCGGGTCAGTAAGGTCTCCGAATCGGACTCGAATTTGTCGGCGATGCCAGCGAGCATGAGTGACAGTAGAATCAAAGAAAATGGCAATGCGACAGCGCTGCACCTGCAATGAAGAGGTCAGAGCGCTGTACAGATCTCTTAATAATAATAAGTGGTTCACAGGAAAGCAAATTGGACCAGTATCTGTCACACTTGTTCCGTGGACACCTCAACCGCGCCGTAAAGGAATAGGGGATGATGGGAGTGGAAACGGAGAGAAAGAGGTGCCGTAGTGGTGGACTAAGGAACACTGGGGATCTTTTAATGTGCACTGATATCGCGCACCACACAGATAGCCTCTTCATTTTGCCTCCAACTAAACGCAACTGCGTGTGTTTAGGTTCAAACCCGGGTGCTCCAGAAGGGTAGACGGGCATCTAAACCACTACGCCACCTCGGCTGGGCTCTTATACTCTATTTTCTGGCACACCACTAATGACGTACCCAAAGACTAAAAGACTCACACTAAAAGACTAAAAAAGAACATGAACGACATTGACAATGTGACAGCGTCTCACCTAAACGAAGCAGACCAAGGGTTTCGACTACCTCATGCGCTACATCCCTCATTGGCATGCTACTAGTTCGTGCTTAAGAAGATCACGAGAACCAGAGATAACGGATGCACCTGAGAGTAGGAGGTCAAAATGTTTTGCGTGCCGTATAGCGTCACATGTGGGCATGCTTTACTTCATAAGCAGGGGCACCAAGGGCGGTGGCAAGCCGGTTGCAGTGCGCATTAAACAAAGCGGCCAGAGATGATTATTACCGTTCGCAATGTTCCACTTCGGCAATTTATAAATTCGGATTCCCTTCACTAGACGCCCCCTGTGGCTTCGGAAAGTATGGATAGCGGCGTTTTAGCCCGACTAATGAAGTAATTGAAAGACAGGTGCTGGAGTCTGCGATGGAATCAAGCCGACTATAACAACGCTTATTTCGGGTAACGGTTAAGGCAGATATTGGAAAATATTTGGAGGAAATAGATTTTAGGATATGTGACCACTTAATTGTACAGTGCTACACGAAATCAGTTGATAGGTTTTAAACAACATCCGCTGGCGGCATAAAAAAAAAAAAAAAAAAAAAAAGATTAAGAGACCTTAAACTTGGGGTAAAGATTTTATCTTACAGATGAGTAGCCTTTCAATAGTCCAAAACCACACCAATGTTTTGTTTTCAAGATGCTTTTCTGTACATTCGGTTTGTTGAAGTAGTGCAGATTAGGTTAATTTTCTTCAACAGAAGTGAAACGGCCAAACTGAAATGATATTGACACATATGCCATTCATAGACGACGAAGATTTGAACCGGCGATTCGGAGAAGACGACGAAGCGAAACGGTGCTCCGCTTTCGTGCTGCCCTGACTGGCTGTTGGTGTTCTTCGGTGTCACAGTGCCACAGCGCCTTCTGTGTAACGTTACGTTACAAATCTGGTGGAGGAATTGCCAGGTATCGATCCAGTCCTGCATAATCAGCCTGTCAATACGGAGCTTACCCCCGTACATCAACGTGTCGGCCGCCGCCTACGTGGAGAGCCCCCTGAATTCGGACCCCTTCCGGCCGCTACCAGGACGACGCATCCTCAGACGGCCGTAGAACCTGCTGCAATGACATCTGAGAGCAGGCTTCCCACCCACATCCTGTGTCATCAGCCGCGAACACCCCCCTCCTTTCATGGTGACGTGTTCGAGGACGCCGAGGACTGGCTTGAGAACTACGAGCGAGTTGCTCGTTACAACGGGTGGACTGATGAGCGCAAGCTCCACAACGTGTACTTCGCTCTTGAAGAGTGCACGGACATGGTTTGAAAACCATGAGGCTGCCTTCCCATCCTGGGCAGCCTTCTGTCGTGATTTCAAAGCCACCTTTCCTAGCGCCGACCGCCGGGAGCGAGCAGAAGCTGCGCTACACTCGCGCAATCAGCGCCCGAACGAGAGCGTGCGTATGTTCTTTGAGGACATGACACGCCTTTTCAAGCGTGCAGACCCACAAATGCCTGAAGATAAGAAACTGCGTCACCTGATGCGGGGCGTTAAACAAGAACTTTTCGCGGGACTGGTGCGCAGTCCACCGCGCACTGTGGCGGAGTTTCTCAGCGAGGCAGCGACCATGGAGACAACGCTGCAACACCGAGCCCGTCAGTACAACCGTGACGTGAACATCATTGGGTCCGACGCACCTCCTGTGCATATCGGCAGCGACATGGACGCACTACGAAATCTCATCCGTTCTGTCGTGCGGGAGGAACTGCAAGCGCTCCGGATGCCTTGCAACACAACAGCTTTTCCTTCACTGGCTGAAGTCGTCCGGGACGAGGTGCGTATGGCAGCTCAGCAAGTTGCTGACGTTCCCCAGCAGCGCGTTCCCCAGCAGCACGTTCCCCACCAGACGATCGACGCGAGGCCCACCTACGCATCCGTCTTACGTAGGGCTCCCCCGCCGGACCATAGTATCAACGCCGCAGCTCCAGCAATGGAGCCGCAGGGTCCTCGCATGGAGGGCCTCGCATGGAGCCGCATGGGGCCTCAGTACTCCCCTCCGCCAATGTACCAGCGACCCCGTCAAGTATGGCGGCCCCGGGACCGTCGCCCCCTGTGCTATCATTGCGGGGAAGCCAGTCACCTTTACCGGGCATGCCCGTACCGCCGCGTCAACATGCGGGGTTTCGCCTCGGAGGAACTCCACCCTCGGTATGACGAACGGCCTACTGAGATTGCAAGCGACCTTGCAGCGCGACAGTATCCCGTCACGTCCGGTTACCAAGAGCGTCGGTCTACGTCCCCGACGAGCTACCGTTCGACAAGTCCCCACTCTTCCCGACGCCGCTCCTCTCCCAGCCCTAGCCGGGAAAACTAATACCAGCGGCCTTCGGAGGCAGGGTCGCTGATGTCGGGAAATGTGAAGATCCTCCGTCATCGTCAGGCCGACCCGACGAGATTTCGCTTGTGTCAGGTAGCGACAGCATCCGGCATACTACCTCCGATTTATGTGTAACGATTGATGGAGTGGATGTCACCGCGTTACTCGACACTGGTGCGGATTATTCAGTAATGAGCCGCGGTCTCGCCCGAGAATTGAAGAAAGTTTTGACACATTGGTCCGGCCCGAAAATTCGCACGGCGGGAAGCCACTTGATCGAACCTGCAGGCAAGTGCACAGCGCGGGTCGGAATCCGTGGTTTTGTGTATGTCGGAGAATTTATCGTGCTTCCTGAGTGTTCGAAAGACTTGATCCTTGGTCTAGACTTCCTGCAGACCAACGGCGCTGTCATTGACCTGAAAGAAGCGCGTGTTTCCTTTTCGACGAAACGAGCCGTGGCGCGCATTGAAAACGAAGATCCGGGTCTGAACGTTTTGCGTATAGTCGACGATGACGTGAGGGTTCCGGCACGTTCTAGTGTGTTGGTTCTTGTAAAGCATGACTTATTCCACGATTACGAGGGCATCGCGGATGGGCACCTTCCGCTACTACTCGAGAAGGAATTAGCCGTTGCTCGAGGACTCGTACAACTCCAGAACAGTTGTGCTACTGTCCTCCTGACAAATTTTGCTAAGGAGATGCGGCATCTCGCCAAGGACACGGCTGTTGCCGTCCTTCACGATGTTACTGCCTTGCCTCATTTATGCACCACCGGAGCGAACCCTAAAGAGGAGGCCGCACCTTGTCATGCTCTGCAGACCGTTAAAATTAACCCCGACTTGAGGCCCGATCAGAGGAATCTTCTCTCGGCTCTTCTGAGCGATTTCGCAGACTGCTTCGCCACAGGCTCTAAGGTCGGTCGTACTCCTGTCGCCAAGCACCGCATCATCACCGATGAGACCACGTTACCGGTATGCCAGCGCCCGTACCGGGTTTCTCCTAAGGAACGTGACGCCATTAAAATGCAAGTGGATGAAATGCTTGCGGACGACGTGATCCAGCCTTCGACGAGCCCATGGGCATCGCCAGTGGTCCTTGTCAAAAAGAAAGATGGCACCTTGAGATTCTGTGTCGATTACCGAAAGTTAAATAACGTGACTAAAAAGGACGTCTATCCGCTGCCCAGGATTGATGATGCCCTCGACCGGCTACGCGACGCCAGGTACTTCTCCTCATTAGACCTCAAAAGCGGATACTGGCAAATCGAGGTGGATCAGAGAGACAGAGAGAAGACTGCATTTGTGACGCCCGACGGCCTATACGAGTTTAAGGTGCTTCCGTTTGGTCTTTGCTCTGCACCGGCCACGTTCCAACGTATGATGGACACGGTTTTATCAGGTCTCAAGTGGCAGTCGTGCTTGGTGTACTTAGATGATGTTGTTATTTTCTCGCCTACTTTCGAGCAACACTTGGACAGGTTGCGCATCGTGCTTCAAGCACTCAAAGGCGCGCAACTAACGATCAAGCCTGAGAAATGCCACTTTGCTTTCAAAGAACTACGCTTCCTCGGCCATGTTGTCAGTGCACAGGGCGTTCTCCCTGATCCCGAGAAGACTACCGCAGTGTCAAATTTTCCACGTCCTACCGACAAAAAGGCACTTCGACGATTTCTAGGTCTTTGTTCGTACTATCGACGCTTCGTCCAAGATTTTTCTAAGATAGCTGAACCACTGACAGCACTAACCAGAGATGACATACCCTTCCTGTGGGGAGACGATCAAGAGCAAGCCTTCCAGGAGCTTAGAAGCCGCCTACACAAACCCCCAATACTCGCCCATTTCGATGAAGACGCCGCAACAGACGTACATACTGATGCCAGCAACGTTGGCCTCGGCGCGGTACTCATTCAGTGGCAAGGCGGAGTAGAACGGGTTATCGCCTACGCGAGTCGAACACTCTCACGATCAGAGGCGAACTATTCGACAACGGAGAAGGAGTGCCTTGCGGTAATCTGGGCCATCAGCAAGTTTCGACCATATTTGTACGGACGACCCTTCCGTATTGTCAGCGACCATCATTCCTTGTGCTGGCTGGCAAGCCTTAAAGACCCGTCTGGACGCTTAGCTCGTTGGAGCCTCCGTCTTCAAGAGTATGACGTTACTGTTGTCTATAAGTCGGGACATAAACACCAAGATGCGGATTGCTTGTCACGCGCGCCATTGGACTCCACCGCAGTAGAAAACGCCGACGAGTTCCCCTTTATTGGGGCTATTACTCAATCCCATATGGCTGACCTTCAACGCAAGGACCCGGAGCTGGCGCCGCTCATCGATTATCTGGAAGGACGCGGTGGTAGAGTACCGCTTGTTTTTCGTCGTGGCTTGCATTCATACGCTTTACGAAGTGGAGTTCTCTACAAGCGCAATTTTGAAAGATCAAGAGGGACATTTCTACTCGTAGTACCTACGCACCTACGGCCTGACATCTTGAGCGCTTGTCACGACGAACCGTCCGCCGGCCACTTGGGAGTTAGTCGTACGCTTGCAAGAATTCGGGAGAAATACTATTGGCCAAAATTATTACCTTCAGTACGATCCTACGTTAAAACCTGCCGTGACTGTCAACGCCGAAAGACTCCACCCGTGAAACCAGCTGGATTTCTTCAGCCGATCGCTCCACCGCAAACTCCATTCCAACAAGTGGGAATGGATCTTCTCGGTCCTTTCCCGAAGTCAACTAATGGAAAGCGTTGGATTGTTGTCGCGACAGACTACTTGACCCGATATGCTGAAACCGCGTCGCTCACAAATGGAACTGCCACCGAAGTCGCAGAGTTTTTTGTCCACGACATCGTGTTGCGTCATGGCGCTCCGGCTGTTATCATTACCGACCGCGGGGCAGCTTTTACGGCCCGCCTGACTAAGGCTGTACTGAACCTTACACATACTAGCCATAGACGGGCCACGGCATACCACCCGCAAACTAATGGCTTGGTAGAACGGCTAAACAGAACTCTGGCCGACATGCTGTCTATGTACGTGGATATAGAACATAAGACCTGGGATCAAATCCTCCCATATGCCACGTTCGCATATAATACGGCACTTCAGGAGACGACGCGGCTCACACCCTTCGAGCTTGTCTTCGGCCGTCGAGTGACCACTCCACTGGATACAATGCTGCCCGTATACACCGACGACGAAGGTGAGCTTGACCTGGACATCGCTAGTTTTACCCAGCGTGCGGAAGAAGCACGGCAGCTGGCAAGGCAGCGCATATACCTACAACAGCAACTAGACGCTGACCGTTACAACAAGGGACGGCGCTTCGCTGCCTACGAGCCTGGAGACTATGTCTGGATTTGGACGCCCGTTCGTCATCGTGGGTTGTCTGAAAAATTGCTGCGCCGGTACTTCGGTCCATATCGTGTCCTCCGCCGCCTCAGCGACGTTACTTACGAAGTTGAATCCGCGACCCAAGATCCCTCAAGCCGCAGACGACGCAAGTTCACTGATGTTGTACACGTCGTCCGGATGAAACCCTACCACGATCGCCCCGCTGACTATTCTTGAGACTGATGGTGCCCCGTTTTGTGTTGTGGTATCCCACACCAACCTAGAATAACATCTGTCAGCCCATCGCATCAAGCAGCATTTGCAGCATCGAGGCGATGCTGCCAAGAAGGGGGGCAATGACACATATGCCATTCATAGACGACGAAGATTTGAACCGGCGATTCGGAGAAGACGACGAAGCGAAACGGTGCTCCGCTTTCGTGCTGCCCTGACTGGCTGTTGGTGTTCTTCGGTGCCACAGTGCCACAGCGCCTTCTGTGTAACGTTACGTTACAATATTGCCAAATTTAATTGATGGAAGAGGTTTGACTTCCTTAGATGGAGTCGTTGTTTTGTTTTTGTTTCTGTAAGGCTTTTGAGAACACCGGCAAAACGGGGAGGGGCATGTAGGTAGCGAAAATAATTTTATCTCCATTTTTGTAAGCAACAACTTTTGCTAATTGCATTTTTACAGGAAAAAACTGCTGTTTTTAAGCATATGCTAACGATGTAAACAAATATGTAAGCTAATATATCAACTACTTACTTGATTGGCTGCATTTAAATATCATCAATTTCACAACTGGTAATGTTATTAGGATTTATTTTAAGATATCTTATCACGGACATTAAATACATATACTTCGCCTTCCGTGACTGGGTGCAGAAAAATTGTTTCATCATTTTAATATGAACACCTGAAAGCATCAGATCCAGCACCACGAGTAGGCAGGTAATTTAATAAAATATTGAATACATTAGCAACTTTGACACCAGAAACTTTTCTCGGTAATTGATTTCGCTAATGGAGCGGGGGAACTGTTCCGCTTCCGAAGTTGCTTATTTCACCCATAGTACACTCACTGTTTCTAGCATCCTTAATCTCTAGACGTGATGTCAGGAGCAGACACTTGGCAAAGGTTTGTACAATTTTCAATCTATGCAGACCTCCGAGCGTATATAGGGATGAAAGTGAGTGTTAAATTTGAATTACACAAGTGAAATGCGGAAATATACTACTGTTTCCTAGTTCGTTTTCACTTCAAGCTCACTTGGCACTGGCCACCCAATACGACAAAGCTTTGTTTGATGAGCTCCGACGCTCGACTTGCGATGCAAAGTTCATTTCGATGAGGATGTCCAACGGCACCCTAGTCTCCGGTACAGCACTGTGTTCTATGCGTCACCCTGCGTCCCGAAGCATAAGGTGGCCCCTAGAAATGGAATCACACCAACTCAGGAGGATATGCAATTCTACGTGCGAATCAATGCCCATATCTGTGCGTTATTACAAGGTTATGTTTAGTGCTTCACCTGACACGGGTACTGCCAAAAGTAATCAAAATACAATATTCAAAGGCATAATTATGTTCATTCCTTTAATTTCGTGAATATCAGCGGCCCAGTCGAAACTGCGCGCATTAAACTGCAAACCAACAAATCTTGATCATTAAGCATTGGTTTCAGAGAAATCGAATGTTTTTGGCCCAGTCCCCTTGCATTTACGTTCGACGACATCTGGGAATAACTACGATTCTTTCAAGTCAAGCTGATGATGATAATTATAATGAAGGAGCTTGCAGCAAATACCCTAGATGACGATATGCAGGCACTTCACCCGTGCCATTAGTGTGCATGCATGGTGAATGCAGCCGCTGCTGGGAACGCTCCAAATTGCTGACATTTTGGAAGAAGTACTCCATTGTTTGAGGGCGAGCTGGGTAGAGTCGAGCAAACATGAAAGCTGATATTTTGTGCATGCAGCTTAAGTTCATCTTGTCCAACGACGGTCGCAAGACAGCGCGAAGGGCTCTGCTTATGCACAAGAATGCTGAATTGGGCGAGTTGGTGCGTTTGCATTTTAGGAAACGTAGCGCAAAGACAAGGACAAAATGAGGGATACACACGAGCGCTTACTCACAACTGATTTTTTATTGTAAATGCTAACAAAGTATATAGGGTGCAAAACAATCATCAAAGACGTGAAATAAAGGAGGCGAATTGACAAAAATGGAGAAAAAGCAAGTCTGGAAAGATACACAAAACACGTGAAAAAACCACTTGACAACTTATTCAAGGTATGTAATCTCTACTTTTGTTAACTTAATGGATGCTGCGCTAACACACTTATCCCACACTTCTTTCAGACAGTTTTCTTGGCCAAATAAACAAAGCTATTCAAAAGAATCTAGATGGCCTTTCATTTAACCTTTTCCCTTACGTTGATGATTATTTAGTTTTTCTCCCTTCCAATCGGTTCAATCATTCTGTCGTTGATATTTTAAAGGTTTTCAAAGAAAGTGGTCATGGTTTGAACTTTACTTTTGAATTGCCCAATGATAATATTCTCCAATTTTTTTACTTATCTCTTCATTTTGGGAATAAGCGCGTGTGTTGGGGTTACCACCATAGATTATCTAAGCCTTTACTTCATTTTCGTTCCGGACATTCCAAAGTGGTAAAAATGCAATTGTCTCGTCTTGTTTGCGCTCTGCTTTAATTAAATCTTGCGAGCATAGAATTAGTAAAAGTTTTCTAGATCAAGTTAACAGATTGAGTAATTCTGGTCGTCCGCTCCCGTTAATCAGTAGCAGATGTGACAAACTCCTTCTTTGTGTGAAGGGAAAGGACACGAGAAAGTAAGTTGTGCAGCAATAAACGAAAATCAGTGATTCTGCCATACGTCCATCGTTTTTTACATGGGTTGCGGGATGTCGTTAATCGGTATGATTTAGGCACAGTAATGTCAGCCCAAACAAAATTGTCAGGTGTGTGTGCCTTGGTTAGAAGAAAAAAAGACGCGTTAAAAAGTGAGCACCGCTGCTATGTTAACCATAAATCTAGGTATGTACAGTGCAGAACGCAGGTAATTTGCGAAATTTTCCTTTCTTGTGAAAAATACTACATAGGGCCGACTGGCCGTTGTTTGAATGTCCGCCTCTTTGAACATAGGAGTTCTATATTAACCCCAACAGCACAAAACAATTTGCCTAAAAATTGCTCGAAATGTAAATGCCACCCCATTTTCAATAAATCTGCCGTGCTTGGCAGATCGCGCAATCAACGTACAACAGAAATTATAGAGGCATATCATATCACGAAAGGAGGGGATAAGTGTGTCCGCGAAGTATCCATTAACTTAACAAAAGTAGAGATTACATACCTTGAATAAGTTGTCAAGTAGTTTTTTCATGTGTTTTGTGTATCTTTCCAGACTTGCTTTTTCCACAGTTTTGTCAATTCACCTCCTTTATGTCATGTCTTTGATCATTTTATTTGCATCCTGTATATCCTGTTAGCATTTCCAATAAAAAATCAGTTGCGAGTAAGCGCTCGTGTATGTATCCCTCATTTTGTCCTTGTCTTTGCGCTACGTTTCCTAATCTGCTTATGCCTACATGCGAACAATCATATAATTGTTCTGTTATATGCTATTCGAAGTGTTAACCCTGCAACAATGAAAAGAGAGTACCACACCTTATTTTGAAGTAAGCTTCAAGTTAAGTACGAACGTAAGTGTACGGATGGCTCATAGGTGGTCTACCTTCAAAGAATACGTACGTACATGGGACTGTTATGCGTTTTCGTGTAGTGCCTGTCCTATAGCATTGCACGCCTTGGTTATTAGTAGGCAGTGTCTAGTGGGCTATTTTCCTAGTTTTAGCGTGCGACTCACCAGTATCTCTCGATGGTGGCGCAGGGTCCGTTAATGGCAACACCGAGCAAACCGAAGACGACGACGCAGCCGCAGTAGGCCAAGCCGTGCATGAATGGGATTGGCAACACCGCTTGCACGAAATCGGTGATTGCCTCGGCTGCGATCACGATCACCACTGCTTGCAGCCCCACCACGCACAGGAGGCGCGCTGCTCCGATAATTTTCCTGTTATGGACAAAGCAATATCACTGGGCTCTAACGTCAAAACCAGCACCAGAAACAAGGCGACTTAGGCGGCGACCTGCTCCATGCATTGATATTTCTCACATGCGTGACCACCTCGGGGTGAAAAGTTATGTTAAATAACTACCGGTTAATATACTAACTATCGATTGAATGGTAGTCAGACTGATGCAAGATTGCTGGCGTTTCATATCTGCTGCCAATGCACAGATCACAATTAATTTTATGCATTTGTTATCTTTATTTATTTACCTTTATATACTTACCGGCTGACTGTCCTGAATAACCTGTCTGACTTACCTAAACGACTTACCTGACCAACTTTAACTATCTGGCCTAATCGACTAACTTGTCGACTGGCCTATAACGTGATCGACATACTGGCTGGCTTCCTAGCTGATTGATTGACTGATTGATTGATTGATTGATTGATTGATTGATTGATTGATTGATTGATTGATTGATTGATTGATTGATTGATTGATTGATTGATTGATTGATTGATTGATTGATTGATTGATTAGAACGCTGAGGTTTGTTGCTGCTACAGCTATATATTGAACTGCTGCGAGTGACCTCGAGCATTGGGTCCTGCTGAGAAGATGAAACAAAATGACTGGCATGAAATGTGCTTAGCCACAAAAAAAAAAAAAGAATAAACGACGCACGTACCCTACCCCTGGGCCTAGCGCCTTGGATGCGACATCCAAGTAATGCGTGTACCAGTGGAACCTGCGGTATTCCTTTCGGCGCTCTTCCAGCATTTTGCAGCTGGCGTTGAGCATTCCCACGTTGAATACGGCTAGAGCTCCCATCAACGGAATGACTAGGATGGCACTCCATCCTGTAAAAAGAGGTACAAACAACTATATGGCGATAGTGAGGCTTTCTTTACCCCTTCCCAGAAACACGATAAGCTAACCCTTCCTGCAAACTTTTGTCCATCATGGGCATGTCGGTAATCATTTGGGCAAAAATATATACTTACCTGTGGTTTGTTCGATCCGCTGTTTTAAAAGTTATCTAAGAAAAGTTTCTTTTAAAAAATTCCGCATAAAAACTCGGCACTTGCGTCAGATCAAACCAAAGCACTGAAAGTTCACTGTAAAAGCATTTTAGCTGCTCTTAGTGAAGGCCTATCCTTCCGCTATCTGTAGCGCTCAAAAGCTGATCAAAAAGTTTCCTTTGTTCACTACCGCAACATTATTGTTGCATTTTAAACTCGATTATTTCCCGGCACCTTAATTCAGCCGCACTGGGTATGTGTGCGCGTGTGAGGAAACTGGAGAGGGAGTACAGGGAAGTGCGGTAACTCCACGGTTACTCTAGGTAGAGGTACTGTAGAAGTAGAGAAGAGGCTTCTCGGTCTCCTCGTTCAGAACCAAGATGATACGATTGGCTGCTTCACGTATGACGTAGAGGAAATTCAATGTTGCCAGAAATGCAAAACACTGTCCAAACCGATGTTTCCCATGGTTCCTCAAGACTCAAAGTTTAAACGCACCTCCTAAATCAGTGAGGGCGCGAGAAGGACAGTACATTATACTTCAGTAAAAAAGACAAGCAAGTATCGTAGCAGTATTGAGCTCCTATGCGAAATGTATCTCAAAAGTTTGTAAATTATAAAGTAGCAGCACTTGAATGGTAGTAAGTATGGATGGTGTCTGTCGTCTCTAAAATAAAGAATAAATAGAAAATGCAGGATCAATTTCTGTTAGGTTTTAAACGCTGGTAGTGAGAAATCTTAATAAGCTTGAAAATAATGAAGTTGGCGCACAACACAGGTAATAGGAAGCTTCAGCGGGGAGGGCGTAATTTTAGATGTGCCTTTTTTTATGCCGTATCTTCAATGTTTTACCGATTAAACGTGGTTCGTTGTATTGCTACTAATGAATTAACTATTCGCTGTTTCATGACTGACCAATAGCTTCTAATTAGCTGAAAAACAAAATGATCCAATGCAGTTGTGAATTAAATGTGAATGGACAATACATAACCACTTCTCAGCGCACCACAAGGAAGCAGGGGCAAACATGATTTTCTAGTTTTTCTAGTGATCGCTCGGTTTCCTCTAGACGCGGTGCGACGGGCTTTAGAAAAAAATCGCACTGCTCACGTCCATTCCAGCGCCTATAAAGTGGCAAACTTAAGATAGGAGAGAGGTGCAATGTACTGTGCGTGTAAGACAGTTAATAGGAAGCTTCAGCTTGAAGGGCGTGATTTTAGGGATGGCATATTTTATGCCGTATATCTTCAATGTTTTGCCAAATAAACGTGGTTGGTTACATTGCTAGTAATGAATGAACGATTAGCTGTTTAATAAATGGATAATAGCTTCCAATTAGTTGAAAAACAAAATGACCCCATCCAGCTGTGAATTAAATTCGAATGGACAAAATATAACCACTTCTCTGCGCACCACAAGCAAGCAGGGCTAAACATGATTTTCTAGTTTTTCTAGTGGTCGGTCGGTTTCCTCTAGACGTGGTGCGACGGGCTTTAGAAAAAAAACGCACTGCTCATGTCCATTCCAGCGTCTATAAATGAAATTTGTGGCAGACTTCAAGCTACGAGCGAGGTGCAATGTGTCGTACGTCCCACAGCATCTGCTACACAATATCCATATACCTATTGCGTAGAAGGCGAACGGCATGGCGACGATTCCGATGCCAAGAAGGTTGGCTATGAGCGCTGCCGTGGTAACGGGAAGCCCCAGCATAGCGGACTTGGAAGAGAAGCGGTCGTCTTTTTTCTTGCACCGCTGAGCGAAGAAGCGCTGGGCACGCCGCCACCGCCCATCCACGGAGACGTCAACAGTCGCGGTTACATCGCCGCCTCCGCCAGCGATGACTCCACTTTCATCAAGGGCCACCGCCTGGAATGTGTGGTTCGCTGCGCAGCAAGGAATAATAATAATAATGATAATAATAATAATTGGTTCACAGGAAGAGAAAGGCGCAGTATCTGTCACACTTGTTTCTGTGGACAACTGAACCGCGCCGTAAGGGAAGGGAGGAAGGTGGGAGTTAAAGTGGAAAGAGAGAAAGAGGAGCTGTAGTGGAGGGCTCCGGAGTAATTTCGACCACCTGGGGATCTTTTAACGTGCGCTGACATCGCACAGCACACGGACGCCTCTTCGTTTCGCCTCCATCGAAACGCAGCCGCCGCAGTCGGGTTCGAACTCGGGTACTCCAGCACAGTAGTCGGGTGTCTTACCACTGCACAAGATAATTCTCCGGAGTGGCTACCTGTACTGGACCAGCTGGCTTCAGTAAAGCCCTTTTAAATCTAGCGCTTTAGGCAGAATGTGCCTACTGCTTTTAGCATTCCTTTTGTTTTGCTTTGTTGTTGTGTATTCAGAGTGTATGCTGTGGACTTAAAAAAAATTGTAATAAAGAAAAAAAAAACTGCACCACTCCGGCGGGGCACAGCAAGAGATGCAGATATCAGTTTTGCTTCAATTGTCGTAAGTCTCTCGCTCTCTTTCGTGTCTTCATTTAGCGCCTGAAAACAAGTGAGACAGTTACCGCGCCTTTCCCTTCCCATAAATCAATCAATCAATCAATCATCTGTCGTCCGCCAGTTTGTCTACAAGTTTGCACAAAACGTAGCAATACAAAATAAATTAAGCTGTGGGCACAGCGAGGCAAGAAAACCGCAGAAAAGCGAATCGCAGAAGTACTCCAGCCCCGCCGGGGTGGTGCAGTGGTACAACGCCCGCAATGAAGGAACCGGAAGTGGACATGGAAAACAATAGTAATTTCGGGAGAAGATTAGCAACAGCACATGAACGACGCCGGAAAGAATTAAGTTGCCAGTTATTATGGGAGTACATGACGCATAAGCGACGGCAGCTATCATGCACCGAACGCAAGAACTGCATTGCTATCAACGCTTTTGTAACTCATAGATCCCCAGAAGCACATATTGACATTGAAGGGGCATCCGTTGTCTCTACAGATAGGAAATGGCTCACACACCAAGAGCTTGAGTCCCTATAATCTAAACAACACAATGAATACTTAATCGCGCTGACACTCATGCACCCGAGCGATCCGGGATAAATGCTTACCCATGACAGATAAGCTCTTTTATGGGCTTACTGCTGTTATTTTCATTATGAAGGCGTCGTTCTCGAGGCGGAACTGGGTATTTAGATCTCACTCTGGATTTCGCCTCGCATGAACATATCTCGCATTTCCTCTTACATAAGACAGTCACAGACAGGCTCGAAAAATTAAGAAGACCGACGAGCTGAACGATAACAACTGAAAGGCTCTATTGCTTCTGCTTCTTGCTCAATCAAAAGACGAAGAGTAATAAATATGCACACATCACGCTGGAGGGGACACGCACACTAAGGACAGTCAACGCTGTGTACGTCGGTCTTCTTGTGTTTTTTTGCCTGTCTGTTCCTGCGCTGCTCTTCGCAAGATGTTTCGCCAACAAGTCCGCTAACACGGCTTATCACGTTGGTCAACACGAGAGAAAGGAATAATCTCTGTGCTTTCCTTTGTCTCTGCGGCTGTTGCCTCCCTTCTTATGTACTTATGAGACAAGCTATCTGATTCGAGGTGAGTGCCCACTTTAGTATTAGCACCCACCCTTTGGTTAAAACGCACAGCATGCATTAAATGGCAGCATAAATATGGAGTTAATCGTTTTTGCATGACAATAATGAAAGTGTCAAGGGGAGAAAACTGGGCTTGCCTACAGCTATGGAGCAAGAAATGCGAAGTCTGATACCTTTCAGAACGATAGTAGAAAGCTTAATCTGTACCCCCGCATGCAAGCTGTCAAGAATGTACTAACTCGTAGGTGCATTCCCTCTGACATACAATAAGCACATATCAGTCTATAACCGGTTAGTTACGAGGATTGCCATCTCATTTTTATTGAATATGGAAATACACTCGGATTGCTCACGTATGCTCCAAATGGTGTCCTTTCCGTCATTACGTTAATGTTCGTGTCTGCTAAGGTTGCGAGTGTGATCTGCAGTCCCCCTTTTTTCGAAGTCCTGGTTTGCGAAATCGCACTGCTAGTTTATTGGATCCAATGAAATATTATCGAAAGAATCAAGGTGTACTACATAAGGGCCTTCTCTTTCGCATTGTATACTTGAAAACTGTGACATCAAATGCGCGAATATTAGGCTGAGCAATATCACTTCGCACGTTATATAGCTCCACTCCCCATACCTTCCCTAAAAAAACCTACTAAACGCTATCGCAGACGGCGAAAAATACGTGACCGCGTGAACCGGTACATTCTCAGTGGTCACGCGGTCAACATTGCAATACAGCAACGTCTTTGGTGAAAACGTTACGCGTGATTACATATCGCGAGATACTGTAAAACGTCCTCTTAGCGATACAAACATTCCCAGCATCTGTTAAAAGATTCGATAAATCAGAAGTGTCACCTCAGGCGTTTACGACATTTTCCTGCTACAGCCCAGCTAGACTGCACAAAATTAGTCGAGCTACATTCTCATCTAAACGTACATTTTGTCGTCAGAAAGCAGACGTTTACCATTCCCAAGAAAACCAAGCCATACCTGGTAAAGAAAACGCATTACGGGCAGACTGGCAGGTGGCCCTGTCCAGCTCCGACCTAGCGGCACAAAGAACCTTGCTTGCGAGAGCTCGGGCAGAGACATCAGCCAACGGAGTCCGGACTGAGGACCCGATCACACAGCCCTTAACCCATGATCCAGTTTCCCAATATAAAACGTTTTATACTGCTACTATTATAGTTGGTAAATAAATCATTTATTTCTACGATAGGAGAGCTATATATTCTCGTACCATAAAAACTGCACACCGACATAAAGCCGAAAATAATGACTTTACCCACTCTGCATGATTACCGGAGCTCTATACCTTTTTACAGAATAATACATAATCAAACACCTTTTCCTTCAGCCATGTTTACTTCTCCCCGCATTAGGTCACGCGCTGCTTCCGAGAGAAACTTTTTAGTGCCATTTTCTCACAACGACTATGGCCAGCTGCGCCTGATGTATACAGGTGTGAAAGCATGGAGCTCTCTTCCGCAAAATATCCTTGCTACATTTTGCATCCCAAACACAATAGCATTAAAAAAAATATTTTGGGGCAAATGATTCTGAATTTTCTTTCTTTCATGCAAGTTCGAAATTATATATAGCAATGTGTATATATGTGCATGCATATGTATATAGGAATATGTATTGGAATATATCTATTATTCATATAGGTCGGTCAATACATGTGTGACGTATACATTTTTTTTTCCTTGATGTTGGTAAATGTGTATTTGTATGACTCAACATATTTCTTTCTCTACTGCTGTTCTATAAAAAATGCAAAGAATGTAATGCTTCAGTGATGTGAAGTTATATCCATTTATTATAATGTGTGATAATGTCGTAAAGTGTGTAACAATTTTTTTTTCGTGTCGTTTTTCGTCTCACTATATTATATTTATGAACATAGATTCGACACTATCCGTCAGCTATGGATTCGCTAAACAATGTATGTTTGAAAAGTGTTACAATAATTAAAGTGAATGAATAAAAAAACGATTGAGAACAGCGTAGCGAACACTTCAACGCTGCTTCAAGGCGCTTTCACGAGGTGTAAACTTTGAACTAAATTTTAAGTGTGAGTTCAAGGTGCTCCCACAATTCAAACTCTGCCGGAGTTGAGTGGCTTCGCAGCTCTTATCAGGGTGTCCACCATCTTATACTTTGCGCTGGGAAAAGATAAATATCAAATGCTTGTACTGTCGTGTGAATTACGTGAAAGTGCGAGTGCAGTGACGATATGAAAGCTCGGGCAAGGAGCTGTCGCGTTTCGAGCACTAAAGTATGTATGTTGATCGCAGAAGCGTCTTCGTCCATCTACTTTTCTGGCCAACTCTCAGTTTTGACAAAAGAAGTAGATAGCTTAGGATGCCAGGATTCGACAAGGAAAACAATTCTACATTCTCTCCGACCGAATCCAAAGCCAAATAATAAAGGTGAAAATAGGTGAAAGACGCATGTCTGGCGGCCACAACTGGCATGCACCTATTCGACTAATGCTCACTTGGAGTGAGCGTCAAACAATCGTCACATGTTTGTTGTACAATAAACAATGCATGATTATGCAATCACCCATTCATGTTGCCCACGTTCTTCGCTGAAATGAAGGTCAGTTGGTGTTTTTCTTTTTTCAGATCATCTGAATCCCAAGCAAACATGTTTCTGATATATTTGTTCTTCAGTTCAGTTCAGGCGTTCAGTCGTGTCCGACTCTTCGTGACCCTATGGACCATGTGACGCCACGCTTTCCGGTCTCTCACTATCTTCTTAACATCACATAGCTTCATCTGCAATGCCTCGAGAATGCCATCTAACCATCGCGTTCGCTGCCTACCCCTTCTCCGGCAACCCTCAACCTTTCCCACCATCAAATCTTTCTCCAGCGACTCCTCTCTTCTCATCAGATGACCAAAGTAGCTGAGCTTTAACTTTAGAATTTGACCCTCCAATGAGCAGGCAGGGTTTATGGTCGACAATATCGACTGATTTGATCTTCTGGCAGTCCAAGGAACTCTTAAGAGTCTTCTCCAGCACCACAATTCAAACGCGTCAATTCTTCGGCGGTCAGCCTTTTTCACAGTCCAACTCTCGCATCCATACATCACAACAGGAAAGACCATAGCACGGGTTATACGGATCTTGGTTGGCAGACTAATGTCTCTGCTCTTTACTAGGCGGTCAAGGCTAACCATTGCTCTCTTTCCCAGAAGCAGGCGTCTCCTAATTTCATGGCTGCAGTCTCCTTCCGAGGTAATCTTGGCGCCCAAGAACAGAAAATCTGTCACAGCTTCCACTTCTTGTCCATTGATGCTCCAGGACTTGATAGGGCAAGACGCCATGATCTTCGTCTTTTTAATGTTCAGTTTAAGCCCAAACTTCTCACTCTCTTCTTGTACGCGCATCAGAAGTCTCTTGAGTTCCACTTCACTTTCTGCCATTAAAGTGGTATCATCCACATATCTCAGGTTGTTGATACGTTTTCCAGCAATCTTCACTCCAGCTGAAGACTCGTCCAGACCGGCCTTCCTCATGATGCACTCTGCATATAGGTTAAATAGGCAGGGCGACAGTATGCAGCCTTGCCTCACCCCTTTCTCAATATTTGTTCTTACCAATAGGTAAAAGTTGATGAGCGCAGAAGAGTACAGACATCACATTTTTGCTGCCTTGTTATGTATTAGAAATGACGCATCGATATGTATAAAATGATGAGGCTAATAGGAAAGTACACATAAGTTTGGGACAACGACGAGATGTATATGGAAGGGAATATGATAGGTGCAACGTTAAGAGACAGGGAGCGGGCAGAGTCTGTAAGAAGCAAATTTCATTTAACGACATTTAGTCGAAATCAATAGGAAGCAGGCACGGACGGGGCATGTAATGAGAATGGAGGATAACCGGTGGTTGGTTAGGGTAGCAAACTTGATTCCATGCAAAGGCAAGAGTAAGAGGTTGGCGACAGAAAGTTAGACGAGCCGATGATATTTAAAAGTTCGCGGAGATCACGTCGATGCAGCTAGCAAAAGACCGGGTTAACTGGAAGGGCATGGGAGAAGCCTTTGCTAGTGATGATGATAATGATGATGAAAAGACATTTGTATACATGGATGAATCCGTAGTACTCGCCTACGTAGGATCGTTTAAAAATTTATATTCAGATTTCTTGTTTTGCGCTGTGTCGATTTTCTTTTCATCAGCCGAATGATGGCTAAGATATAAAATTCGCGTTTATCTCACCTGACACATAAAAAAAAAAAAAGAAACATAACTGGCATTTGTTGCTATTCAAGCTCTTGGAGCAGCGCGGTTGACGCTTGCAGTTAAAATTGCGTATCAGCAATTATATTTCAGCTTATTGCACCCCAAGTGACCTGAAAATAATCTACATGTGCCAGCATTGCCAAGCTGGTGAAAAGCGAACGCGCATGAAACAAGAATTAAAAATATAAATTATTTATTGGTTATAGGCAAATAATCTCTAATGCAATATTTGATAGAAGGCAGCACAAAACCAACTGGGTGTATTTAGTCCCTTAAATATTTTAACCTGTCGCTCTTCACTTTCACCTTTTTTTTCTCCTAGAGCTGCACTTTACAGCGATTACTCCCAAATCACTTTTGTAACACCAAGCTTCTTTATTGGGCCTTGATAGACTATGTAAGCTAATACGATAGCATTACATTAACTACCGAACTCCTCTCCCTAAGCTGTTTTTCATCTCCACTGCTACTGAAACTGTCTATTAAATACTTGCCGTTGAGAACGCCGCAGACAACATTGCTTGTCGGTTAAAAACTACAAGGTTTCTTCGTTCCCCGTGCTATATTCTTCCTTGGTTGTGCTTCGCAAGTAGCAGCCTCCATGAGTTACAAAACATGGTACCCAATTTCAAACAACATAGCATCCAGGTTTCCACACTTTCAAACCGCAGCGCTCCGGAGGCGCAAGTTGTTATTCGTTGTCATGGTAACCTGTCCTCGACTTCGTACACTCGCGAGCGTTCGTTACCTGCATGCTCTTCAAATTTCGCGCGCTTATCTTAGCATCCCGCTTAAACAAAAATATCGTAATGCGGTTGTCAACCTTGACGTCAATACAATTATTCGCACCTATTTCCCGTTCATATAATTCCAGAGTAAGCTAAATGAAACAAAATTTTGGCGTAATAAAAAAAGCTCGCCCTCACATTTTAAAATTACAGGACTTGCCGATTATCTTCTTCTTTTTTTTTTCATTTTTTTTTTTTTTTTTCACGTAGCGAACAACGGCAATCAGTGGTGCACCGTTACGGTGTCACTTTTGTTGGCAAAAGAACACGACTAAGCAGAGCATTTCATAGCCTTACTGTACCTCCTTATGGCGACTACATTATTTTTGCTTCCAGATTGTTGCTAAGAGGCACTGATCATATAAATATGGCGTTTTGGTTTTCATAGGCAGAGATAAAGATGTATGATTGCAGTTAGACTGTGCATTATCTACATCAAGCACAGTGGGAGTACTACGTCTAGTATTTTTATCTGTTCTGCAGTTTGGTTTGGTTTGGTTTGGTTTGTGGGGTTTAACGTCCCAAAGCAACTCAGGCTATGAGAGACGCCGTAGTAGAGGACTCCGGAAATTTCGACCACCTGGGGTTCTTTAACGTGCACTGACAACGCACAGCACACGGGCGCGCTTTTCTCGCCTCCAATGAAAAGCGGCCGCCGAGACCGGGATTCGATCCCGCATCCTTGGGAACAGTAATCGAGCGCCGTAACCACAGCGCCACCCCGGCGGGGTTGTTCTGTAGTTTCGTGATGAGTAAACCCTGAAGCAATCACTTATTTGCAAGTTAGGGCAGTCCGAGATGTGCCCCAGACGTATTGTCACATTGGAGTTCTTGGGCGCTGAATTATCACAACAAAAAATAATTTCTATGTTATTCACGCTTATCTTGTGAATCAAAGCGCTCGTCATAACGGAACCGTGAAAACGAAAAAGATCTGGGCTTTGAACTGTTTCAAATCTTTCTTTTCTTGCACAACTTAACAATGCAACCGCT
>NC_139354.1:8274598-8549598 GCF_055883805.1 Amblyomma maculatum
GTAAACCTCGCCAACTTCAATAACTCTTATTCGGTGAAGTGCTTTCTTGCCGAATGATTGGGTCCAATACCTCAAATTAAGCTTATACAGGCCCAGATTGAGGGGTGTATTAAATGAACAAATGAATTTAATGTTAACGCGCAACTGAACTACCTAGGAGAGCACCCTACAGCAGCCGTTCAACGCGCATTATCCCACTTAGTTCGTCACGCGGGCGCTTCCGAGAGGTGCGGCCACGGTATGTCCTCGCGCCCAATATAAGAAGGTTTACTCAGACACCGGCCGTCGGTTCCTGCTTGCACTACGTGAAAGCATTCGTGTTTCTCTTTTACGTGTGATGCTTAATGACCCAGCTTCGGGACACTTGGGATCTGCGAGAACTTTGCACGGCACTCAGGAGCGATTATAGTTTCCTCGGATGCGCCACACGATTGAACAGTATGTGGCCAGCTGCTCTGAGTGCCAGAATCACAAAAGTCCTGCTGTAGCCTCCGGAATGCTTCACCGTAGAGCGCCGCCCAAGACTCATTTCGAGAAAGTCTGAGTCGACCTTTGGGTCCTTTCCCAAAAACCAAGAAGGCAATCGTTGGTATGTTGTACGTGCCGGCCATCCTACTAGCTACTGTGAGACGGTCGCTCTTCCCGCTGCTACAGCATACCAAGTGTTTCTTTTTATGCTGCATTCAGTCTTCTTGGGACATGGTCCCCCAAGAGTTGCGATAAGTGACAGAGGCCGCCAGTTTACTGCAGATGTAATTGAAGAACTCCTCCGTTTATGTCCATCTGATTTTACACATTCCACCCCTAACCACCTCCAGACAAACAGAACGCACCAACAGAACACTCACAAATATGCTTGCAATGTATGTCGCTTCAGACCATAAAAACTGGGACTGTGTTCTCCCGTTCATCACATACGCTTTCAGCACTGCCAGGCATGAAGCCACAGGATACATTCCCCTCTTTCTCCTGTACGCCCGCTCCCCTCGACACACCCTCGACACCATCTTACCATTTCTCACTGACGACGTCCCATGCTTAGCGAAATCTCTCTGCCTGGCTGAAGAAGCGCGGCGGATAGCTAGACTGCGGATTTTGGCATCAATAGGCCGATCACAAACTCGCTATGATGACCACCATCGCCAGGCCTTTGGAAACCTATGAGAAAGCGTGGCTTATACCAGAAAATGCTAGCACTATACACTGGCCCATATGTGATTCTAGAAGGACTAGGCGAGCTTAACCGGATTGCACGCCTTACGAGCAGTGGACGACGTTGGCGAAATTTGAGGTGACGCATGCCGCCCGCTTGAAGAAATGTCATTATCGTGGCAACACCTCACCCGCTAGAAGGGCTTCGTTTGCGAAAAGGGGGGGGGGGGGGGGAGGGGGGGGGGCGAACATTACAGACTAGATGGATGAAGAAGATGAGGAACTCGGTGTAGGAGGACGAAGTTTGTGGGAGTTGATGGGCCGTCTGGCTCGGATGCACCGTTGTTTTGTCTCAGTAAGGTTGGGTTACTTGCTTACATCAAATGTGCTACAATATTACACTTCTAACCTTATGTCACCCTTCTTCTTTCAATGCATCAGTTTCCCAATCACTTTTTCGTAACTTTCCCCGCAATCTCATTTTCAAGACAATTTTTGTAACCCTTGGGCTTCTGAGAGAGTTCCTGTAATTGCATCGACACCCGAATCGATGTCATCGCGTTTGAATGTAAGATACGCAATTGTTTGTACAGACGTACTACATGCCGCACAAATTTCATCTTCAGGGTAAAATTCTTTTTGTAGCTCCTTATTCTAAGACACGATATAGCTCCAAAGAGCCCTGCGCTGCCTCTGGAATTTTCATAGAACAATTGCCTGCTAATCTGTCTTTTTCAATTCCGCTTTAAGTCTACACTCTGTTCCTTTTCCACTGAATTCATCTAATTTTTACCTTTTGTGCTTTTTACCTGTCGTGTAAGTTATTTATTTCTTCGCCGTTGCGTACTGCGTATACTGATTTGTTTCTAGTCGTTTTCCTTCATTGCTAGTGAACACTTTTTAGGCATTTGTATTTAAATATTTTAGCTGCCCTCCAAATTCCTCAGGCGTTCTTCATAAAATATTCTCTTTTTTTTTTTTTTTTTGCCTGTAATCTTTACTTCTCCGCCTGCCATACTGGTTACTTTCCTATTCCTTTTACTCGATTTCGGTACTATTTTCTTTCCGTAAATTTATTTGAATGTCTTATATAACCCATGGCTCCGACAATAAGGCATGCTACCGTGAATCCTTAGAAAGCAACGGAGAAAAGCTGTCATTAGAAATGCATGAGCTTTGGTTACTTTTATTGTTGTCATAAATCAAACTTGTGCTCAAAGTGGGATGTGGAGGTAATCGGAAAGGTGCAATGCAGTGACCACAGGATGGTAAGGTCTCAAATTAATCTCAATTTGAAGAGGAAAAGAAACAGGTTAATGAGGAAGAATTTCATTAACGAATTAAATTCAGGATCCCGCTACAGAATAAATATTCAGCTTTAACGGAGGATGATTAGATTAGCGTAGAAGCAATGAACAAGAACTTCAGAGATATAATTACGGAGTGCGTGGTAGAAGTAGGCGGTAGGATATTTAGAAAGGACACCGGTATTCTGTCTAAGGAGACGAAAGATTTGATTAAGAAATGCCAAAGTCTGATAGCTTCCAACCCAAACGACATGATAGAACTGGCAGAGATATCAACGCTAATGAATAAGCGTAAAGGGGCCGAAATAAGAAAGTATAGCATGGGGGAAATTGAACATGCTGTAAAGAGCGGGGGAAGCCTTAAATTGGTGAAGAGAAAATTGGCCATAGGCAAAAATGAGATGTATGTGCTAAGGGGCAAGGCGGGCAATGTCATCACGAATATGAATAGGATAGTCAAGGTAGCCGAGGGGTTTTGCACTGATCGCTACAGCAGCCAACGAAGTCAGAACAATAATGAGATAGGAAGCAGTGAACAGCAGTCAGACGTTCCACCAGTGACGAAGGACGAGGTCAAGAAAGCATTAGAAACTGTGAAAAGGGGGAAATCGGCTGGAGAGGATCAGATAACTACAGATTTGCTAAAGGACGGGGGGGGGGGGGGGGGGGGATATCGTGCTATTAAAACTGGCCACCCTGTATACCCAGTGCCTGGTGTCATCAACGGTACCGGAAAAATGGGAAAATGCAAACATTATCCTCATTCATAACAATGGGGACTCTAAGGACCTTAAAAATTACAGACCAATCAGCCTAATGTCTGTTACGTATAAGGTATTTACTAAGGTAATCGCTAATAGAACCAGGACAACCTTAGACTACAATCAAGCATGTTTTCGGAAATGGTACTCTACTATCGATCATATCCATACCATCAACCAGGTGATAGAAAAATGCTCGCAATATAACTAGCGCTTATACATAGTATTCATTGATTACGAAAAAGCAGTTTATTTAGTGGAAACCTCGGCAGTCATACATGCATTGCGAAATCAGGATGTAGACGAACCGTATATGAAAATACTTGAAGATATTTATAGTGGCTGCACAGCCGCCAAAGTTGTGCATAATGAAAGAAAAAAATTATCAGAAAGGTGTTAGGCAAGGAGACAAGATCTCCCCAGTATTATTCACAGCTTGCTTAGAGGCAGTATTCAGAGATTTGGAATGGAAGCAGTTAGGAATGTGGGTTGATGGAGGACACCTCAGTAATCTGCGATTCGCTGATGACATTGTCTTGCTAAGTAACTCAGGAGATGAACTGCAAAGAATGATTGATAACCTAGAAAACAATAGCAGAAAGGTAGGCGTGAAAATAATTATGCACAAGACTAAGGTAATGTTCAACAGCCTCGGGAAAGAACAGCAGTTCACAATAGGTATACGAAGCACTGGAAGTGGTAGGCGAATATTTCCACTTAGGACAGGTAGTAACCGCAGATCCAGACCGTGAAAGGAAAAACTAGGAGAATAATATTGATGTGCAGGGCATTTTGCACATCAATATTGCACAAAAGTTGCATCTTACCTGTACTCACCTATAGGGCTCAAAACGTGGAGGCTAAAGAAAAGGGTCTATACTTAGGTTGAGCACAACGCGGAGGGCTATGGAACGAGAAATTGTAGGTGTAACGTTAAGTGATAAGAAGTGCGCAGAGTGGGTCAGAAAAATAACTCGAGTTAATGGCATTCTGGTAGAAATCAAGAAAAGGAAATGGCCATGGGCGGGTCATATAATGCTTAGAGAGGACAACCGATGGTCGCTAAAGTAACATATTGGATTCCAAGGGAAGGAAAGCGTAGTAGAGGGCGGCTGAAAGTATAGGTTGGTGGGTGATGTTAATAAGTTCGCAGGGGTCAAGTGGGTGCAGCTTGCACAGTACCGAGTTAATTTAGGAATATGGGGCAGGCCAATTAACCCTGTAGTGGGTAATAGTCCGGCTGATGATGATGATGTTTCTACACATCCGCCCTCCTGTCCGCTCATTCATGAACGTACGCGGGATGTGAAAAATCACATAAATTTAAATATTCTCCTGGCGCCACCCTCCCTACGTGGCCACGTGGTACGAGCAGGTCCCTCCATATAAAACGGAGAAACCACTTTACTGCGGTTATTTTTGCACTAGAGTTGAAAATGATTTGAATAGAATACAACTCGTAGAAGAGCATTTTTCTCTCACCTGGTTGATGGTAAGAATATGATCAATAGTAGAGTACCCTTTCGGGAAACATGCCTGATCTTTTGCTTGATTGAAGTCTAAGGTTATTTATTTATTTGAACATACTGCTGGCCTCACCTTTGAGGCCGTCGCAGGAGTGGGACATCACATACACTAGAATAACACAGGTCAAGTAAGTGCCAACACAAAGGCGATCGTAGTCCAACAAGGCAATATGCATTATACAAAAGGTAAAACAAAAAGTAGCATATTGAGCAACATGGTTAAAAATATATAATAAGCGAGAGTCAGATAAGAAAGTCGGGATGTCATCGTCAGCAAGGAAAAAAAAGTGCAAGAGTTAGCGTACCAGCATCGTAGTCGTTATTGCAAAATAAAGCGTGATATGTTGGCGATGAAATCTTTGAGTGATGCGCAGTTGACAGCATCGCAAGGCAGACTATTCCACTCACGGATTGCTTGTGGGAAGAAAGAGTACCTGAATATATCGTTGTGAAATCTGTACTCGGTTAAGTGCTGTTGGTGTTTTGTTCTGGTAGTGCGCGTGTTTGACTTTATTAAGTACCTACTCGTATCGATTTTCATGTCGCCATTAAGCAGAAGGAAAAGAAACTTGAGGCGCAGTAGTCTGGTTCGGTTATGTATAGTGGGAAGGTCGGCTTGTCTTAAGAGCTGTGTAGGGGAATCATGACGGCGATATTTGTTAAAAATAAATCTGACCGCTTTTCGTTGTACGCCCTCTAATCTTTCTATGTATTGTTTGCGGAAGGGGAGCCAACATATTATTCCATAGTCCATTATGGAGCGAACAAGTGAAGTGTATGCTAAAAGCTTAGTGTCGACTGATGCGGATTTAAGCGATCGTTTAATCGAGTAGAGAGCTGCCAGAGCTTTGTTAGTAATATAGGCTACCTGCTTGTTCCATTTAAGATCCGAGGAAATTATTACTCCTAAATATTTATATTCTTCTATTTTCCTTAACATCTGTCCTTGTAGATAATAAGGGAAATTTATTGCCGCTCTCTTATTTGTTACTGTCATGCAAACCGTTTTTTCTACATTAATCGTCATCTGCCACGTTTCACACCATTGTGCTATGCTTTCAAGGGCACTATTTAGAATTGTTTGGTCTGCATGGCAGGTTATTTCTTTGTAAATGATGCAGTCGTCTGCAAACATTCTTACTGTTATGTTCGTACTATTAGGCAGGTCGTTGATAAAAAGAAGAAAGAGGACAGGGGCCAGAACGGAGCCTTGTGGCACGCCAGACATCACATCGCAGCAATCTGAAGAGTGCCCTTTGAAGTGTACATATTGGCGCCGGCCTGTAAGGTATCCTGATTCTATTAGCGATTACCCTAGTAAATAGCTTATACGTAACAGGTAGTAAGCTGATCGGTCTCTGATTTTTCAAGAGCTTAGCATCACCTTTCTTGAGAATTAAGATAATGTTTGCGTTCTTCCATAGTTCTCGCACCGTCGATGACACAAGGCATTGCATATACAGGGCAGCCCGATATTCCCCCATGTCCTTTATGAAATCTGCAGTTACCTGATCCTCTCCAGATGCTTTCCCACTTTTCATAGTTTATAAAGCTTTCTTAACCTCGTCCTTCATCACTGGCGGAACGTCTAACTTTTTTTGCTACTGCCAATCTCAATATTGTTCTGACTACTTTGGTTACTGCACCGATCAGTCGAGAACATCTCGGCTACTTTGACTATCTTGTCCATATTCGTGATGACGTTCCCCGCCTCGTCTCTTGGCGCATTCATACGAGTTCCGCCTATGTCAATTTCTTCTTCACCCCTTTAAGGCTTCCCCCGTTCCTTACAGCATGCTAAATTTTACCTATGTTACTTTTCATAGTTTCTAAAGCTTTCTTAACCTCGTCCTTCATCCCTGGCGGAACGTCTGACTTTTTTTGCTACTGCCAATCTCAATATTGTTCTGACTACTTTGGTTACTGCACCGATCAGTCGAGAACATCTCGGCTACTTTGACTATCTTGTCCATATTCGTGATGACGTTCCCCGCCTCGTCTCTTGGCGCATTCATACGAGTTCCGCCTATGTCAATTTCTTCTTCACCCCTTTAAGGCTTCCCCCGTTCTTTACAGCATGCTAAATTTTACCTATGTTATACTTCCTTACATCAGCCACTTTACGCTTATTCATCAGCCAGTTGTATCTGGTCTGTTGGGTTGGAAGGTTTCATACTTTGGCGTTTCTTAATCAAATCTTTCGTCTCATGAGATAGCTTACCGTTATCCTCTCTAATTATCCTACTGCCTACTTCTACAGCGCACTCAGTGATTGTGTCTCTGAAATTATTGCTCATTGCTTCTAGACTAATGTTGACGTCCTCGTTAAGAGCTGACTATCTATTTTGTAACTATATCCTGAACTCTTCTGCCCTCCGTCTCACCGCTAAATCATTGATGGACTTTTTTTTTTACTAATCTGTTTCGTTCCTTCTTCAGAATTTAGACCAATTTAAGACCATACCATGATGTAGTCACATCATCGTACTTTCCCGATTACCTCTACATCCTGCACAATCGCGGTGTTGGAGCATTGGAGCACAGTATGAAGTCAATTTCATTTTTCATCTCACCGTTGGTGCTTTTCCATGTTCACTTCTTCCGGTTCTTTCCTTTGCTGAAGAAGGTATTCATGATTATAAAGTTATGGCGTTCTGAAACCTCAATGATTAACTCCTCTCTGCTATTCCTAGAACCAATGCCATAGTCACCCATTGCCTGGTCTCCTGTCTGCTTTTTCCCTACCTTGACTTTGAAGTTGCCCATTAGTACAGTAAACTGCGTCCTCTCGTTCCGCATTGCCTATTCTACATCTTCGTAGAAGCTTTCAACTGCCTAGTCATCATGACTACATGTAGCTGCGTAGGCCTGTACAATCTCCAGTTCATATCACCTGTTAAGCTTAATTACGATGCCTGCCACCCTCTCATTTATGATATAAAATTAATCTATATTACCGGCTATATCGTTATTGGCAAGGATGCCTACTTCTAGTTCTTGCCTCTGCGGTAAACCTCAGTAACACAGCACATGCCCGTCCTTCAGTACAGTATATGCCTCATTCGGCCTCCTAACCTCACTAAGCCCTATGATACCTATTTCATGCCTTCCAGTTCCTCTAACAGCACTGCTAAACTAGCCTCGCTCGCTAGGGTTCTAGCATTATTAATTGCCAGGGTCAGTTTCCAATGGCGGCCTGCCCAGCGGAGCCAGAAATTCTTATCACTCCCAGCTTCGTCACAGGTCTGACCGCCCCCGTGGTCAGTTGCTCCGCAGACGCTGGTGACTGAGCGCTGGTGTTTTATAGGACCAATTATGGAAGTTTGCGGCCAATTGCTACACCCTGGTGGCCAACTCCTATCATGGCGAGGGAATGTGTTGAATTTTCTCTGACCAGCGGACGTCCAACCAACTACCGCTTTCTCGGAGTGGACAAATGGTAGAAACCTCCCTTCTGACATCTCGTTGGCACAATGCGTGGCGTGGGGAGGAGCCCTGCCATAGGGGTACCTATTGTGCATGCCGTCGTACCACTTTCCGTTTCAGAGCTCGATAATGGCTGGCGTCAAAGTTGCCATAGCAACCGTGACATGAGTGAGCCACGATAGATGGGGAGCGAAAAGCGAGACTTTCGTGCCGCTTCCTGCACGCACTTCCTGTCAACTCTGATGATGAACCAAACAAGGCCTCCACCTTAATAAATTGCAGCTTCGAACCTTACACCCCTAGTAAAATTAATCGTTACTCTATATGCAACGAGCTCGATTCTGCCTCCACATTTCATGCCTGAATAGAGACGCTACTCTACTCTCATAGGCCCAACTTCATCCACTTACCATTAAAACAGTGCCCATTCTGTGGCTCATCTAAGCAACTTTATCCGATAAAAGCCTTCGCTTAGAGAAGGTCGCTTGAAGCAGAAAAAAATTAGCATTCAAAATTTGGGACCATCCGACAGACTCCTATTCTATTTTCGATGCTGCTCGTCGCCAGCTGCATACAGGGTAAACTCCCTCGGCAATATAATATTACGTTCAAACTCCCCGTGATGAATACATCATATTTAATGAAATAAGGAAATTACATTTTTTTTTAGATGATGAGGGTCTCCTGGGTTCGCCGGCCCATATTTTATTGCAAATGCATGGGGCAGCTTTCCGTTTATAGAAAGCCTTCTAAAGACATCGACGTATTTGTGGATGGATGGATGGATGGATGGATGGATGGATGGATGGATGGATGGATGGATGGATGGATGGATGGATGGATGGATGGATGGATGGATGGATGGATGGATGGATGGATGGATGGATGGATGGATGGATGGACGGACGGACGGACGGACGGACGGACGGACGGACGGACGGACGGACGGACGGACGGACGGACGGACGGACGGACGGATGGATGGATGGATGGATGGATGGATGGATGGATGGATGGATGGATGGATGGATGGATGGATGGATGGATGGATGGATGGATGGATGGATGGATGGATGGATGGATGGATGGATGGATGGATGGATGGATGGATGGATGGATGGATGGATGGATGGATGGATGGATGGATGGATGGACGGATGGACGGACGGATGGACGGACGGACGGATGGACGGACGGACGGACGGCAGATAATAGCGTCTCCTTTGAAATGAGTTCACGGGAATCACCTTACAAATTCTTTTCGTTATATTCTATTAATGGTATTTATAAGTAGCTCCATAAATTTCCTATGTTCTTCTAATTACATTTTTTTTATATTATACTAAAACCTATTGACACCTTCCTACTTTTGATCCACCAACCTTACAATCAATTTTTCGGAAGTTCCACTGAAGATTCATTTATCTGACCATGTTCTTAGCCGTTGGGCTTCTGAGAGTGTCTGTAGTTTCAACGACGCAGGGATGGATGTCATCGCGTTTGAATGTAAGATACTCAATTGTTTGCGCAGATTTAGTACACCCTGCACAACTCTCACCGCGTTGGTTATATTTCTTTTTCCAGCTCCTTCTTCTAAGAAACCCTGATCTAGCTCTAAAGAGGAGGTCATTGCATCTGGTATTATGATAGAAGAGTTTCCTGATAATCTCGCTTTTTCAATTTCGTTTTAAGTCTACAGTCTGTTTTTCTTCCATTGAATTCATACAATTTTTACCTTTTCAGCTTTTTACATGTCGTGAAGGCTCTTCATATCTTTTTCGTAGCATACAGTGTGCTGACTAATTAGTTTCTAGCTGTTTTCTTTCACTGCGAGTGAGTGCTTTTCAGGTATGGGTACTTAAATACTTTAACTGCCCTCCAATTTTCTCAGGCATTACTCATGAAATATTGTACTTTTTTTTTGCGGAAGCAACACTACGCTAGTCGTTGAGCCATTTCGCGGAGCCCCGATGAGCCAAGCTGCGCATGCGCGAGGAGCGAGCGACGTCACAGGAAACGCAGCTGGAGGGCCGCGTCGGAGCCGCCGCCGACTCCTTCGCTGCGCGGGTGACTCAGGGGTGCCGTCGCCGCCGCGCCAGCTGGGCATGCGCCAGGAGGGATTGACGTCACACGGCGTACAGCTGGCGCGCCGAGGCCACCTCCGACTCCTCCGCGGCGCCGTGACTCATTAGTGCTGGTGAGACCCCAGTGCCATCTTCAGTCACTCCCGCTCGGCCCCTTGTAGGTCGCCTGTCGGGCTAGCCGGACATAGAAGATTGTGTGGTGGGCTTGAGCGCAGCTAGGACACTCCAGGACGGCATGAGCGATGTTTTCCTCGGACAAGTTGCATCTATAGCAGGTTTAGGGTCAAGGACAACCCTGTACTTTGCACGCAGCGTGCGCGTTTGAAGGACACCGCTAAGGGCCTCGCTCAGCAGTCCTCTGCCTCTGGTGTTGTCATAGATGCGTTCCTTATCTATTTTCGCCTTGCCGGCGCAGTACAGCGGCTGAGCTCTGCCATGTTTTGCGCTCTACCTCGGGCACGTGTTCTCGTACCTGGCGCCTCTGGCCGGGCTGAGGACTCTCCGTGAGCAGGGCTGCCTTCAGCTCAGCGTTCCGCGAGCTGTTTCGTTGCGGCGCGTCCACTTGTTGCTCACACACCGAAGTTGTATACATTTGTACACTTGTCTTGCCCAACGATTTTCCGTCATTGCACTGAGCCATCTCTCATATCCCAGCCTCACGCGCCTCGAAAGAGGACCACCCCAGATTCACCTGCACCGCCTCACTCGGGCCGCAATCGTGAGAGTTCAGTACCATGCTCCCAGCCTCCTTTTGGCGAGTCTCTGATGTATGGTCTACTTCTACCGCACACTCAGTAATGATATCTCTGAAATTATTGTTCCTTGCTAGTTAGATAGGATAGTTAGAGAGGATACCGGTAAGCTGTCTAAGGAGACGAAATATTTGATTAAGGAACGCCAGAGTATGAAAGCTTCCAATCCAACGGACCAGATCGGATTGGCCCAGATATCAAAGCTAATCAATAAGCGCAAGGTGGCCGATATAAGAAAATATAACGTGGAGAAAATTGAGCATGCTGTAAAGAACGGGGGAAGCCTTAAAGCGGTAAAGAAGAAATTGGGCATCGGCAAAAACCAGATGCATGCGATAAGGGACAAGGCGGGCAACTTCATTCCGAATATGGACAAGATAGTCAAAGTAGCCGAGGAGTTCTATACAGATCTCTACAGCAGCCAAAGTAGTCAGGAAACGAGATTGTCAGCAGGGAAAAACAGTCAGACGTTCCACCAGTGACGAAGGAAGAGGTCAAGAAATCATTAGAAACTATGAAAAGGGGGAAATCAGCTGGAGAGGATCAGGTAACTACAGATTTGCTAAAGGACGGGGGGGATATCGTGCTAGAAAAACTGGCCACCCTGTATACGCAGTGCCTGGTGTCATCGATGGTACCGGAACTATGGAAGAATACAAAAATTATCCTCCTTCATAAGAACGGGGACTCTAAGGACCTTACAAATTACAGACCAATCAGCTTACTGTCTGTTACGTATAAGGTATTTACTAAAGTAATCGCTAATAGAATCAGGACAACCTTAGACTGCAATCAAGCAAAGGATCAAGCAGGTTTTCAGAAACGGTACTGTACTATCGATCATATCCATACCATCAACCAAGTAATAAAAAAATGCTCGGAATATAACCAGCCCTTACACATAGCATTCACTGATTACGAAAAAGCATTTGACTCAGTTGAAACATCGGCGATGATGCAGGCATTGCGAAATCAGGGGGTAGACGAGCCGTACGTGAAAGTGCTGGAAGATATACATAGTGGCTGCAGAGCAACCATAGTTCTGCATAAAGAAAGTAACAAAATTCCCATATAGAAAGGTGTTAGGCAAGGCGACACAATCTTCCCAGTACTATTCACAGCTTGCTTAGAGGAAGTATTCAGAGACTTGGAATGGGAGCAGTTAGGGATAAGGGTAGATGGAGAATACCTCAGTAATCTGCGATTTGCTGATGACATTGCCTTGCTAAGCAACTCGGGGGATGAACTGCAAATAATGACCGATGACCTAGATAGGAAAAGTAGAAAGGTAGGCTCGAAAATCAATATGCAGAAGACTAAAGTAATGTTCAACAGCCTCGGGAAGGAACAGCAATTTATATTAGGTATCGAAGTACTGGAAGTAGTAGGCGAATATGTCTACTTAGGACAGGTAGTAACAGCAGATCCGGACCATGAAAAGGAAATAACAAGAAGAATAAGATTGGGATGGAGCGAATTTGGCAAGCACTCGCAGATTATGACTAGCAGCTTACCGGTATCGCTCAAGAGGAAAGTATACAACAGTTGCATCTTACCTGTACTCACCTATGGGGCTGAAACGTGAAGGCTAACCAAGAGAGTTCTACTTAAGTTGAGGACAACCCAGAGAGATATGGAACGAAAAATGGTAGAACTAACATTAAGAGATAGGAAGTGTGCAGAGTGGGTCAGAGACATAACTACAGTTACCGACATTCTTGTGAAAATTAGGAAGAAGAAATGGACATGGGCAGGACATGTAGTGCGAAGACAGGATAACCAGTGGTCGCTTAGGGTAACAAACTGTATTCCAAAAGAAGGAAAGCGTAGCAGGGGGCGGCAGAAAGTTAGATGGGCGGATGAGGTTAAGGAGGTCGCAGGGGTCAAGTGGAGGCAGCTAGCACAGAACCGGGTTAAGTGGAGAAATATGGAAGAGGCCTTCGCCCTGCGGTGGGTATAGTCAGGCTGATGATGGTGATGATGATGATGATGATGATGTGTGGCTGGTCGGCGATGACAGGCAGATGACCGCGTTGCCGAAGATCAAACCTTAGACTGCCACCGACATCCACAGCGTTCGAGCAACCTCGAAGCGATAAAATGACAACAAAGCCTGCGAGCCCACGAAAACCCGATGGGAGATCACCTTGTTCCGTAGCTGGTTTTCACATTCCTGGCAGCAGGGATGGTCAGCTGTAATTTCTATGCCTAGGTACTTGACCGTTGACATCCAGGGGATGCTATAACAGTGTTCAACAGTGTTCGGCAGTCTTTCTTGTGTGGATCTGGGAGGGAAGTGAAGCGCAGCCGACTCCAGGTTGTTGAAGATCAGGCCAAGTCTGCTGCTCTCAGCGGAACGAATGTCCAGGAGCTAGTGCAGCTATTCCACATTGCCTGCCAGCAGCACGATGTCGTCAGCATAGATAAGTGCCGGCAGCCGCTGTGTGCGCCCATCATGCTCCATGTAGCTCAAATTAAATCCGAGGCCACTTGCTGAAAGGCGTCGATCCATTTCCGAGATAAACAGCATGAAAAGGAGTGGTGACAATCGGCATCCATATCTCAGCCCCTTGAAGACACTAACTGATTGTGTAGTTCGGGTGCCCCAGGGGCCAACAGCCTATGTACCAGAGTACAGGGCTTCCCGTGTGTGCAATAAGTCTTCTGGGCAGGCCAGTGATCGCACCAAGCACCACAAGCTTTCATGCACCACCGCCTTTGCTTGATCACCAAAGGCGGTATTCCATCTTGCCCAGCAGCTTAGTTGCCCGGCATGTGTTTGAGGGCCTACTCCAGTTCTCGTTGGGTGATGTAGTCGCCGTTTGGTCCAGATGGCAGCAGTAGGCACTGTTCGGGATGGCTATCAGCCAGGGAGAGGTCTCGATGCTGGAGTTTCTTTGCCATGTATTCGTCGTTGTAACGGAGGAATTCTGCATCAGTGTACTCCGCTCCGCTTCTATGCGCTTCTATGTACCTGAGGGATAGGGATCCAGGGCCTGATGTTGGTTTGAGGGTCTGGATATATCTTCAGAACTTCTGTGGTCCACTCCTCCCTGAAGTCACAATTTCTTGCAGTATCCTCCTGTTCACTGCCGGCATCTTGAGCTGAACCAATTTTGCCATAGCTTGTTTTGCCTCAAGATAGGTTTCCCAAAGGCAGCAGGTATCAGCCCCCCCTTACCTCATGCGAGATAGCAAAACGGTACTCCCAGCAGGCTTGTTTTCAGGTCCTTAATGTCGCAGCGGCGTCTTTGTTCCCCCAGCTTTTGCGTAGTTTGTTCTGGGCCCGTAGGTTGTTATTGGAAAATGTAAGGCTGCCCGAACGGTACTGATGGTATGTTGTAGCCAGGTCTCAAACTCCTCGTGGGAGTCTATGGCCATTTCTTCCGCTTCCTTTTCCTTGCAGCCCAGTCTGGAAGGGAGTCATGGGTGATAGCAGAAGGCAGGTTTGTCTACCATGGTAACCAGTGCGAAAGGTCAGGAGCAAGTTGCAGTAGTCGCTGCCAATGTCATTTCCGCCATGTGTCAATGACCAAGCGGACCACGTTCGAGATACAAGGCAATAATCTATGCCGGAGGACTTGTCACACATTCACCAGGTAGCTCTGCCCTAACACTGTTAGTTGTGTTGACCATGACAAGCTCTCGTCGGTCAACCCACTATAGCAGCAGTGTGCCCATTTGGTCAGCGGATCCGTCTAACGCCTTTGTGTGAGTATTAAAGTCACCGATGACCACAACAGGTAGATCGAGGAGAGCTATATCTTTTTCTAGGCAGGCCAGGGTTTCTAGGTTTTGCTGGTAGGCATTCTTTACAGTCCACAGGTATACCAACCCCACAGCCAGCTTATGAGGACCACACCTGTCGGTCAATCACATGTCCTCCAAAGAGACATTCTGGACTCGTTCCCATTTTGACCGTACCTGGTACAGAGAACCGAGGCCACCACCTCTGCGTTCTCCGTCTCAGCGGTTTAGTCCTTTCCATATATACCCTGGGTGCGGGGGTGGCACCTCCTCATTTCTAATATGGGTCTCGGCCAGGCAGGCTGTTGTGACTGCCTGTTTCTGGAAAATCTAAAAGAGGTCCTCCCATTTGTATTCTTGACGACCCCCTGCTTATTTATGTAGAACAAGCTCTGATCATATTGCTTTTTCTTTTGGCCTCGTCTTCTCCGTGGCGGTGATGAGAGCCAGTACGAAACAAGGGGTCTTGCCCGTGTGTCCTGCTATCATGCCTGTGCTGACCGTTCATTCCCACCGCCACACTCCCAGGCCTCCTAGTACATTTTGTGCGTACTCCTTTGGAGCAGCGCCCTAAGAGTACCTCCCTTTGCCTCTGGATCTCTCAGGCGAACCCACCATCTGGAGGAGAACCTGTCTCAGAGCTTTCATAATGGGGGCTGCTGCTGTATCATGGCGGCCGGGAGCTGCCGCTGAGGGGTCACATGTAAACGGAGCCCTAAAAAAAGCACGCAGTCAACGCCCAAGTTGCTGTCCAAGCTCTTCGGTTAGGGTTTTGGTATAATGCATGCTTGGATTCTCATCATGCAAGCGCCATCTAGTGCTGAGAATTTAAACTCGTGGTCCAAGGCCTTTGCATGCCGCTTTTATGAGCTCATTCCAGTCATGCATGCCATCGGGACGATACACTACCTCAGTGAGCGCATAAACCAGAAATCGGTCTTGAGGGTCCTTCTGCAGCCAACTTTAAAGGCTCGCCTCTTGCACAGAATCATTTGGGGTCTGCCACCTTCTGCCAATGTCGTCAATGCCAGTATGGATTGCGACAATTGGCTCCTGAGAACTCATGTCAGTGGTCACATCCACTGCAGAGCACGAGTTGTGTCCTGAACTGAATCCGCTTGCTCTATCTGGTGGCCCCGAGCACTGCTGTCCTCATTAGACCGCCATTCCTGTCGCCATAAATAAAAGCTCGTCGTCCTTTGGACTTCATGCTCGGGGACCTCTGTTTATGCTTAGGCACCGAAGAGGAGGGGGTCAGTTGTGCCTCTTCTTGTCTCTGAAAAGTGGTCTGCATCCCCTGGTTTGACGACATCTGCGCTGCTTTCTTTTTGTTCTTCTTTTTTGAGGGGGATTTCGGAAGCGGTGGTACACCCGACCCATTCCCTTCAGAGTGAGCAGGCGTGGAGAGCTCCACATCATAGGCAACACTTCCTAAGGGCTGACAAACTGACAGTGCATCTCCCGTGAGCTCAGACCCCGAATGCTCGGATCCAGTCCCTCCCGTGGCTGGTCGCCGCTTAACGACTCGGCCGAGGGTCAGACCGTCAACGGTACGCTTGAGTCCCTAACTCTGCCTCCAGTGTCACCCAGTATACCCTTTCTGATTCGAGTGTCTCTTCGTAGCTTTTCCTCTCCTCCTCTTTTGCTACTATCTCCGATTCGAGATTCGCCGAGAGAGTACTGAATTCAGCCTTCTTGCATTCTCTTTCCTGATCGACCAGGCGTACGAGCTCATGCCTCAAGTCGTCCACTCCTTCACATTGGCGACACCTTAAAGGCTCGGCAGCGCTAGCCTCTGAGAGCCGTGCGGTGTATCCTTCAACATCGACCACGGGTAGCAGACCGTACACATTACCCAGTCGTCCACTGCGCCGCTCTGGCTGCGGCTGCGGTGTTGCCAGACGACCATCAAGCAGTTTCCCATATGGTCTATTACGATACTGAAATAAATACTGCAGGTATCGAACATCAGTGCACATAAAAGGCATTTTCAGCTATTATGTAGCATTTTAAAACAGATTAAACATTTCGGTGGGATAATTCACTCGTAAAAGATTATATTCGGCTTTGTTGCAGCACTTCAGCTCTTTAGCCATCGAAATCCAAGCTAAGTGCCGAGTTACACTAAATCCGATAATTGTAAGCAATACCGCTGACATGGCGGAGTGCTGATACCCTAGTTAGACATTGCGGAGACGCACGGAGACACGTAGACCATGCAGTTGACGTCCAAAAGCTTAAGCGCTCAGTTACAGTTGTAAATATTTATGAGATAAAGCCACGGGAAGGACGGCCAGACGAACCCAGAACCCAAAATGATCGAAAGTCGCTGGCATGACTTGGCCGCTGCTGCCACCAAAAGTTTGGTTTGTGGGGTTTAACGTTCCAAAGCTACTCAGGCTATGAGAAACGCCGCCGAGAGTAACGGCATTCCACCAGAGCCATCACTGCGAATATTTTCACGCCTAAATTGACATTTCTTACCTCGAAACTTGAGAAGTATAATTTTAACTTTGTTCGCAGAATATTTTTACGTGTTGCTTATTTGTGCTGCACATCTGGCGTGGAGAGTAGATGTACACTGGTTTCGCGGTCGAATGCTAATGAGTTTCTCACACTCATTTGAATCCAATAACATTAAGTATTACGTAGACGACAAATACCATTAGCTGTTAATGCCGTCCACTTCAGATGACTAAATTTGCTAGTGTGACAGAGGTATTGTACTGATCGCGCCTAGGCCACCTTGAGCAGGTTCGTTTGGCTTGGCTAAAGTCGGTTTTTAGATAAATCGAGTGGCCTTTGTGTTATCTTCCTACTACTTACTGTTGAATATATGAGGAATTGTAAAGGCGCAAATTATTGGAATACTGGCTAAGGAAGTGGCGAAGTGCGTGTACTAGAACGATGATCCGGGAGGAAATGCAGCAAATGGGACGCTGTCTAACGCGCCCTCAAAGGCAAAGCGCAAGTGTCTCCCTATGTTTAACTGGGTATGAGATCAATTATTTCGGAAGAGATAACAAAACCATTGAAAATAGAAGTGCCAGGCATAGGATACGATCTCATCCAGTGCTATTCAACCCTTATTAACTATGAGTATCCAGAGGTCTGGATTGAGAAATGTTGAGGATAAGAGTTAATAGAAAATAACTATCGCTCGAGGTCACCTTGGTAAGTGTATCAGGGAGCGAACTGAAAAGCATATAAAGTAACTTTTAGGCACACATATCAAAATGGTATGGCCAGAAGATAATATACAGAAACTTCTGATGTAATATTAAACAGTTTCTGATGGGACCTGCAGCTTACAATAAATATCAAAGCACTAGAAGTTGTATGGAGACTGCAGATCCAGATCACAAGGATGAAATAGTTGCATGAATAAGAATGGGGATTGGGGGGGGGGGGGGGGGAGCCAATCTGGCATGTACTCCCAGATAATAACAGTTTACCAGTATGCCTCAACAGAAAAGAGCACAGAGCTATATCTTACCATAATTGAAGTGATGAGGAGGCTAACGAAAATGGCCAAAATGAATTGTGCCCAACTCGGAGAGCTGCCGTGAGGGCAAGTACGGTGTGGCAGAAAGCTATACTTGGTGAATGGAATTACGAACCTTTAGAATGTAAAGTGGCTGATATTAGAACAGGACAGCGTTAGTGGGAGCCCTATGGAAGAAGCCATTGGCATCCAGAGAGTGTGGTCAAGCTGGTGATGATGATGATGATCGTAGGGTGCAAAATATGTCTATGAGAAGGCTTAAGACTTCGGGAGTGCTGTGCTCTGGACAGAGTTCTCATTTTGAAGACTTACTGCAAACTATGCAGTCTAGACAGCCCAACGATAGAAGAAATATTGACTGTAAACATTTCAGATTTCTGCAGAAGCCTGCTTATATAAAGGAGTGCCTAGTTTGCAAGCTGAAGGTGCCAAATCCTGTGGAGTGAGTTTTCAGGAATATTTCCCTTGAGTGTTACAGTGACAGAACCTGCTAAGGCTCTCTCTCTGTGTAAGAATCTCTTTTTTCTGTGTATGCGTGTGTAACAATTATGAATGATGAAAACCAGATAATAAACGTCATCTCAATGACTCATGAATGAAAAACAAAAGCCAACATTGTGTAAAAATGTTTTACTATGGTTAATCACCGTGTCAAAAATGTAAATATCAACTGTACATGAAAAGAAAATGGTGGTCAAAGAGCTGGCACGGAGGTTTGTGAAAGAGACAGACAAGTGAACAGTTTTCTCCTGCTGTCTTCCTGAAGCCTCTTGATGTGCCACAGTCAGCCGTGCATCACCGTCACAGTTGCAGCGCAAGCGTCCGACGTCACCGGTCACGAAACAATGAGGACTTGTAGCCGCAGGCGTCGCACGTTACACCTTACACGGTCAGGTAACAGTAGAGAACATCGTCCCTGAGGAGCGACGGCCCTAAACGTGGCAGCTGCAGAGTCACCAGCCGCCTTCTATACACGACCAAGCAGTTAAATCGTATACTACAAAATAACTTTAGCCGACAGTTCATTCACTGGTCTATAGTTCACTATATAGGAGCATTGTACTATCGGTAGTCATGTGTCTTTAGGAGCAGTAAGGTCTTTGCGTAGAATCCAGGCGTACTTCACCAGTGGAAGGCCTCAGTTGTGACATGTAACCCTGAAACATTCAAAACGTAGGAGGTCTTCCTTCATGAAATGGTGACTGAAGGTTCTACTTTCACATTGCTGCAAGTCTCCTATGGAGACGTACGCAGAATGCAAGAAGCGGGACATGTGTGGGTCGTTCGCCTGGTCACAGCCTGGAGCATGCGAGCGACTGCTAAAACTAAAACAAAAGCACACTCGAATGTACACGCTCGCAGTGGGTCGAGCACAATCAACTCCAGCCACACTTCAAGCAGAGATTTTGGGCACACCGGCTCTGTTCTGGGGAGCCGTTTGCAACGGCCCCCTACGAAGCCACCTTCTCAACGATGGCTTCGCTCCCGTGCATTTCTTTTCATCTTTGATGCATGTCAGTGACCGCCCCCTGATGGCAAGACATTGGGATCTATGAAGCAGGGTAGCGCAAAGGAGCCAGGCTTGACGAGGTCTTCTATGGAGGCCACAGTCCCGGCTATAGTTCCGATAAGACCGGCGATAAGAGTCACGAGAAGCACGACTTTTTCCCAGGTGGGTAGCTTCCTGAAAAGTGAAGTAAACATTGTGTTGACCCTTCGTTCTTAACTGACCTTGCTTATTGATCATTTATTCGCTCTTTTTTATTTATAACATTTCAACACGAGTCATACAAATGGAAGTGGTAGGAGAATACACCAAAAAAAATTTAATTTAAAGCTCAAGGAATGGTTATTTACTATAGCATCTAAATAGATACAATGTACTTTAGTGCTCACTACAAGTGCTAACCATGCATCATTTACACCATGAAAGGTTATCGGAAGCAATTTGTAGCAGTTGATTGAACACAAGACACGAAGGCCACGCGACACAGTGCACGGCATTTGAGCACAGCATCCTAATATGCGCGATTGCATACAATTAAATTTCTATTGCGTCGTTAGAGCACTCGACAGCTGAAAGCAATGACGCGGGATCAAATCTCGGCCGCCGCCTTTCGATGGAGGCAAAATGCTAGGCAATCGTGTGTTGTGCAATGTCAGTGCACTCGTCAGAGAACCCCACACAGTCAAACTTTTATGTTCGTGTGGCAAACTCAGCGCCACAAATAAATAAATAGTTAAAACTTCCAGAACACTCCACCACTGCGGCCCTCATAGCCTAAGTTATTTTGGCATTTTAAGACCTATAAACCAGAGCAAACGTAATTTAAATTGCAGAACACCCATGATGGAGTGGAGGATAGGTTCTCTTTTTTTATTTCTACCCGGCACCCAAAACAAGCGCACAGAACGCCGACAGTGAGTTCGTATACTGACTACAGAAATCAACGACGTATTAAATGTTTGCCAGTCTGGTTAAGAAGCACTACTATGATGCAAACATATTGCATGGCAGTAATGGGCTCTTGCAACAGAACAGTGGCCTCTTAAAGCTTGCAGCCATCCCCCAGTGTAATGCATAATTGTATGCAGGCCAACGGTATGCAGTTAGGAGTACACTACATCCGTTAAAAAAGTAGTTAAGTAGGAAGCTTTCTACCATTACCGGCATAGCTGCGCATGGAAATATACCTTCAGTGTGCCCACATAAAAACAGCTACTTAACCACGTTGAAGGAATAATAGCGCAGAAAAAGACGAGGCACTTGAAGGAACACACCACGAGCGCTCGTGGTGTATTCCTTCAAGTGTGTCGTCTTTTTCTGCGCTTCTCTTCCGTCAAGATGTGCCAGTATCAGCATGCCCAACGTTTCGCTCTGCTACTTAACCACGAGCCACTCATGCATTTTTCTTTCGTAACGTGCTTGCTTTTCAAAGGCCATCTAGCCTCAAATGACGAAAGGCAGGCCATGTCGATAGAAACCTTAGGTCACGCGTTCCCATAGAACCACATACAACTGTGATGCACATTTTGCCTGTACCTCCCCGCATGAAAGCCAGAGAAAGGAGAGTCAATGTAAGAGAGAAGAGAAATGCTTTAAATTCGATCTCAACCTCCCACCCAGCAGTTTTCTTATTTGGCAGCTCCTGCCAACTTGGCTGTCTCATTTGGTCTGATGATGCCATACAACCTGCCTGCCAGCACTGCGTGGCAATCTCACCTGCCGATTCGCACCTGTCACAGGCATGCTTGTGATTGTTCACCCACATGCTGACAATGCTGATGCCCAATTTTTCTGTTGAGCAGAGCCTTAATGCTGTGGCGTTGATATAAATATGTAAAACAAATGTCTGTAACTGCTACAGCCGCCTATCTGAAAAGGAAAAAATGCACTCTATATACTTGTTCCTATCCCTGCCTGCATCCGCCTCATTGCCACTAACCTCCCTCCCTTTCAGCCCCTGCACAGCAAGCATTTCAGGCTGATGTCTTCTTCGGGCATTTCAGAATTCAGCCTCGCACTTACATTGCTGACAAACAAAATTTCTTACAGTTATCACCAGGTTTTGTAGAACAGTTACGTGATGGTTGGGGAATTCTCCTTGCCGCCCGTACAAATGTACACTCATGTATCTGCAAGCTTTGTAATAACATTCGAATCCAAAGGACCAAACGACCATCTTGAGTGACGCGAGATCTCTTTCTGATGTGGAAAAGAAGGGAACACCCTTTCAAACACTGGCTTGCAAGGATGCTACATAAGAACTCCTTAGCGTTCGTCGCGGAAATTTTGCATAAATAACGGCGCTTCACTTACTCCCTTTTCCCGCTGTGCATAAAGCCTGGGCTGCAATACATGATTTCATGTATCATCTAAAAGACGTATGCTTTTCATTCCGAATGTCCAGAATCTTTTGTACAAAAGCCTCAGTTTCAGTGTTAGTCAATCTTGTTCAGATCTATTGTGCTTTACGGGTGTCATCGCAGAGCCTGCTCTGTTTGGGAAGATTATATCGTTATATTGATCATCTGGTCAAGGAACAGTCTACAGAACATGAGTCGTTCATCCGTAATGTCAATGGGTGCGCAGGTAACGCACCTGTCCTTCCAGTCCGGTGACTTCTGGGAGCAGAGTTTGTAGTAGAAGACGCAGGGCAGGATGAAAGTGGTGAGTCCCACCATGAACGAACCAACCAGAGGCAGCACTTTCCCGAAGTGGGGCACTGTCTCGGTGGTCAGCAGGAGAGCCACCATGATGATCACCCGCAGGACCAGCCGCTTCCATGTAAACTCTGCACGTTCAGAATACGGAGAGAATTCATATTTACACAGTACTGAGTCATCCTTCTCTGCTTAATGAAAGGGATCATTTCAGCACGGTATAAATATGTGATATACTGACGCGTACCTAAGGAAAACAGACACTACTGTACCACAGTCCACACCACTGCTTATAAACGCGCTTCATAGAATGATAAAGATTAATAAATTCGCATACGAAACGATAACCGATGATTTTGTAGCCCCGAAGGTGAAAATAAAATATTCGGAAAGAAGCCACTTAGAAAATATTTCTCGGGTAGCATGCTGGAGAGATCCACCTTATTTTCACAGAGAAAACCTGGATTTTAATGGGGTGTAGCAGAGAGAAAATCAAAATGTTGGAAAGGTGTTATCTTAGTTGTGATAGAGACACAGGCGGCGACAGTTCTTGTGACTGTATGTTTCATTCTCGTCTGGCTTAGTCTTCAGCGCAGTATATAAAACAGCAACAGTAACAACACAGTCAGTGTCCGAAGTGCCTGATGCCAAGCACTGTACGAAAAGCTTACTGTTAGGAATTAACAGATTTCACCGTGACACTCGCACGTTTTTACAGTTGAATGCATGTTTCTACCGAATGGTAAACAATACAAGCACAAATTTCACAGTTATTCATGTCCCTGCAGCAATGTAAGCAATTACGAATCACTTTGCTCCACTTACAACGGCGAAGCCTCCTGCAGACGCAACAAGAAGCCCTAAGAACAGAACTGCGCAGAAGGCCTAAGAACAAGAGGCAGAACAACATAGTGCTAAGCTCGGGAGCCTTACCTTTGGGAACGCCGAGATGTTCTTCTACCTCCTGGCACATGGGGTTGATTATGATGAGGAAAGCTGTCACGAGATGCACAATGAAGAGCAGCTGGACCGCAATGCTCACGGCTCCATCCCCAATGGAGAGCAGAATGTTGGCGTTAACGTGGTTGCCGAAGGTCAGATAACCCAGGGCAGCCATCACAACATACAATGCCACGAGGCCTATAAAAGGGGAACAAAGAAGCACTCTGTAAGCCACATGATGTGCACAGATTACATCCAGCAGAGTGTCCTTAACAGGCCCTTTATTACAGTTTCACGGAGTTCTATTATATGTAAGCACATGTAGAAGCAATTCAGGAGTCCCATATATCCATGATGGCTGAAATAGGATCATGTCCCTGGTCTCAGTGAAGAAACAATTCGAGCAAACTTTTCCTTTAATTTTAGCCCTAAAGGTAGCACATCTGAAAATGGGCTGGCTATATAATTTGTCCCTCAGTGCATCTGATACATTACCGTTCCCTAGCTTCAATGGTACTGCCATCCTGTGAATAGGAATGCAAGGTCAGAAGGGGCGTCGAAATATCCCTGACAACTTTCAATGCTTCGCTACTTATCTCAAACTGTGCGTTGTTCTATTCAGACTAGTGAGCATCAAATGATTTCATAATAATTTTAGACCAACCACTTTGATTCGCCTGTCTGTGTCTTTCATCATAAGAGCTCCAATCCAAACCCTTAGTTAACAAAGCAACGCCATTGCAGATTACTGACATATCCCCTTTAATTCCCTCGCCCAATGATATCTAGTTCACACCTCAGAAGGCCTCCTGTGAACACACGGTATTAGCACTAGAGAGATCCAATACTAATCACTAATCACTCTGAAAAAAAAAAATCGGAATAGGTCAAAAGGCATTCTTGGGGCACAGAGAGCGTGACCTGTAAAAGTGTGGTCGAGAAAACGTCAAAAAAGGAGTTCGTCAGGAGCCTTTAATAAGACTAGAAAGAAATTTTGAAGAGAGCTAGGGGACACACAGGAATCTCTATACGACATGGCGGCGCAGCACTTTTTTGTGTCAACTGGGCGTTGTTGGGAAGTGATGGTCATTTTAGTGCTAAATAGTACTACCACCTAATAGGGAAAAGTAGTAGACGTTATTATCAGTACTATTCAGCTGTGCCAGCAAGAAGTTTGAATTTTAATTACGCGACTAGGTATTTATGCACTTTAATGTGTGGTTGTTGTAAACCAAGATATAAGGCGGTACGCATAACACATAACTATCACACTGTAGGAAAGCTCCGCATTTGTGCAGAGGTTGTGTGCTTGGCTAGCAGCCTATGAAGGCAGCGGTGCGATTTGCGATTTGCACTCGAGCACGTTTTCTTCCCCGCGAGACTGTTTTTCTTTTTTAGTAGGCACTTTGCAACGCCGGTTGAATGACGTCACGACCTCGGACCTCAGTTGTTTTATTTTCAGAAACGGGTGTTGCATGATTTAGTGCGGGCGTAACCGGAGATCGCCATCGTCTCCCGGCTGGACTTGGCTTGGCTCTCTGGCTACCTTGACAACTGTGTTGATCAGTCAGGAAATTTTATTATAACACCGGGTCTTTCGGCAAATGTGTGCTCTAACACTGCGATGTTAACACGGGGAGTAAAGAGATCAAGACATGGGAAAAAATGTTCCATCAGGTCGCAGTGAATCTGTTCTAGCCCAATCCGGACAATACCCCCTCTTGCATCATGTGAGCGAACTGCAGAGATATCTGATTGGTTGAATTACGCCCAACCATGTTGCCGCGTTGATGACAGAAGAAGAGGTCAGAATAAGTAAACGAGTCCGCATGGTACAACGGACTCCAAGATGACGCAACACGTGCAAAAACAGCGATTCCCAGACGCATTGCTGACGTAAGATAATAGCAGACATATCTGAGCCCCCTCACCTATGGTGGCGTAAGCAACTGCCATGGGAAACCGACTACGCTCCTTCATGTCGTTCTGGATGGTGGGAAACATGGCCGCCCCGCCGTAGGAGAACATGATGGTGCCGAAGCCGCGGAAGTACCCGGCCAAGCCAATGCTCGGTGGATGGCTGGGCCATGCTGCGTCGCGGTTGGCCATGCGGATGCAGCACACCACCACAATGATTACGAACGCCACAGCGGTCGCGCCCATTGCGCCGAATGCAGCGAACCTGCGCAGACGGATGAATGCCACTGTGAGAGGAGAAACACCAGCAATACTTTCACCAGGAAGAACTTTGTGTCGGTATCTGTATGATTCAGCAAGCTTCCAACGTATGCAACGGGATATATAGAAATTAACAGTTATAAATAGAAATGCAGTAACTGAGCATGTACAGAGGGAAGCCGGCAGATGTCCTGAGCCGACGTCCTGTACACAGAAGAATGCAATCGCCTTAGAAAAAAAAAAAAAACAGCAGCGAATCATACACCTGCAGCAGCTTGAGCCTCGGCTTGTCTGCGCAAAATGTAATACTTAACCGAGCAGACGTGAATCTCACAGTACGGTAACGAATCAAAGTCCACGGGCGGAGACATAAGCGTTTTTTATTTTTTTTTTTGTATTTTTTAGCTTATAATGTCTTCGTTTTCGATGAACCTGGTGTCTGTATCGTTAGAACACAATTAGTCGTGCATGCAGGCTTACTTCCACTTGTCCCAGTGTTATCCTTAAAAAGGGAAGACATACGCATATTGCAAAATCAGAAACTTAGCATGCGAGCTGTTTTTTACACTCCTGACCATCGGCAAACCCATCTCCTCCTCCTCCCCGCCTTCTGTGCGTTCCCTCCGGAAGACAGCGCTGGCGCTTAACGTTGCTTACATCAGCAATTAGCGCGGTTCTACATAAAGTAACCGCAATTAAATGTAGTGCTTAGATGCGAATTACGCGCATCTCACCCGAAGTCCTTGGGCGTCCCCAGCTGCATCAAAAGACCCAGGCCCACGGCGATGATGATGAGCCAGTAGCAAAAGTAAAGGTTGACTTTTCCGCCGGAAAACTGCTTCGTCACGTCCATCACGAGCTCGGCAGAGAGCAGCAGGAATACCGAACCGTAACCAAAGAGGCCCATGATCTGTATGGCAGACGTTCCCATTCTGCAAGTGGGCAAATGAATGAATGAATGAATGAATGAATGAATGAATGAATGAATGAATGAATGAATGAATGAATGAATGAATGAATGAATGAACGAATGAACGAATGAATGAATGAATGAATGAATGAATGAATGAATGAATGAATGAATGAATGAATGAATGAATGAATGAATGAATGAATGAATGGACAAGGCCGACGCGTTCGCCTACAACAAAACGAAAAATTATGGGGAGCTGAAATGCACAAATGAAACGATCGCGGTCTGTGGCCCTTCTAAGTACATACATACTCATTAGCATATATTAGCAAGGTGCCTCTCTACGTGGAAGATCACACGGCAAGCATATAAATTCCCGCTTGTTCCCAAGCAGCACAAGCGTGACTTGTGCCGCCTGAGTGGCTAGGAGCCAAAAAGTTGTGAGTTTAAATACCACCTAAGGTTCCTGAAGTCTCTGATTAAGCGAAATCAATTGCGTTGTAAAGTGATATTGTTTCAGACATACAGCAGGCTTTAATTCGTATCACATGTCATATTTTAATCACCTTCGTTCCTCGCATGACGTCACGTTTACCGGGAACTTGTGTGACTCTGCAAATTACAACTCAAGGCCATGTAACTATGGCGGCATGACCCTGTCGACAAATCAGCATTTTGCGTCTACGTCCAAAGCCACCGATGCAGGCTTTCCTCCAACATGGGGCCCTTACGTGATCCTGTGCAAAAACTGAGAAGAGTTCAACGCTGTTGAACCGAATATTGAGCGAAAGCAATAGCTGCGCGTGATCGAGCATTATTATTATTATTATTATTATTATTATTATTATTATTATTATTATTATTATTATTATTATTATTATTATTATTATTATTATTATTATTATTATTATTATTATTATTATTATTATTATTATTATTATTCTACTTCTTCTTCTTCTCCTTTTTCTTTCTCTTCTTCTTCTTCTTCTCCAGCCCACACATAAAGCCCCGCTTTAACCAAGCCGTATGAATGTACCTTAGTGGCCTAGAGCTGTAACGAAATGCCAAGGTCCTGGCAGGCTGATTCTAACATAAGCGTCCCATGTGAAACTAGAGACCCAAGTTGGCAGCTCCTGCCAGCCCACATATAAAGCCCCTCTTTAACTAAGCCGTATGAACGTGCCTATTGGGCTCTAGGAGTAACGTGAACGCCAGGGTCCTGGCAGGCTGATTCTGACATAACCGTCCCATGTGAAACGAGAGACCCAAGTTGGCAGCTCCTGCCAGCTTGGGGTCAACTACGGGGGTCGTCTAAAGGTCAAAGGTCAATGGTGGTCACCGCCGGGCCACGCTGACTGCTCAAACTGCGAGCAGTATTGCTTTCTCAATAAAAAGCAGGTGGGCTGTGAAACCTCATTGCTGGCACCTAAATTATTCCCACTACAGCGTTTCTACCTTTCTTTTCCTTTCCTTCCTCCGTCTCTTCCTTCAAGGCGCGGTAGAAGTGTCCACCAGGTGTGAGAGAGCCAATGCGTCTTTTTTTTTTTTTTTATAGCGGGAGCTTTAGAGCGTCAGGGTTGTTGTGACACTTAAGTCCCACCGTCGTGTGAGACAACTCCCTGATTGACCAAGGTAATGATGATGCCATATAAATCACGTGACCACGAACGTCCACTCACACAGCACTATCCACAATAAGTAAAACTCAAAATTTAAACATAATCCCCTTATTGGCCGAAACAGTACTGACGTCATAGAAGTCATGCAATCATGAATGACCAGTCACAGAGCGCCACCAACGGGAGTGGAACTCAAAACTGGTTCATTCACCCACCCGAACGTTTCTAAGTCCTCCAATTACCGATGTTTGCGGATGATGTGCTCACGATTGCCGTAACAGAACTAACATACACAATAGACATCCAGCTGTGCTATAGAATTCCGTGCTAAGAAGCATTAAGTACTTTGTCGTTTTTTTTTTTTTTTTTGTCAGCAGATAATAAACTGATTATTACAATATGTTGCGTAACTGATCGGTCACGGTCCTGCTCAGGTCGCAAGTAACGTGTACTGAAATTTCAGACGTTTGTTGCGCGTATTACGGGATGCACGTTTGCACCGCTCATTGACCCGAGCACAAGTGCAACACAACTGGCAGCGACATCGAGTCCGAAAGTCGTTTTCCTGGAGCCACGACACGCGCGGTGAGCTTGCGTTCTCTATGGCACCGAAACAAGTGAAGAGCAACTAATGGTGAAGCAGCGGTCAGATATCGAAATCAGCGCACGAACGCGGGCAGCCGGTCCTATACTTGAGCAAGTCGTATAATGTGGAGACGGAACGTGCCTCGAAAACTCAACAGCACACCAGCTCATTAAAAAATAAATCCTAAGTAAGTAAATCCGGCTTAGCCGCTTCAGATGAACGGGCACTTCACACTCGACTTGCTTCAGACGTCCTTTCAACATGTTTGTATTTTTCTTTTGTAGATTTCTTTGTGAAGGCCACGAGTATGAAGAAGAGGAAAAATTCCATGGATCTGGCAATGTCGAGGAACTTTTGGCTGCTTTTCAGCGATCAATCTTTCCACGCCATAGATCGGCAACGTCTTGCCCACGTCTGGGATCTTCGACGCCAGGGCACATCAAGCGGTGCGGAAGAATGTAAAGAGACAAAGACAAAGAAAAAAAAAATTTTTTTTTGTGCTTCACAGGTCGCGTCACTTCTTTTTTTTTTTTTCTTATATTATTCTATACTGGCTGTCTGTATCACTATTTCACCTCCCTATTTCATTCGCCTGTTTGCGTCTTTTTTACGGGGTGTAACGTCCGCGTAATGCAATATATCATAGAAGCCATGATAGCAAGTCATAAGTTCGTTGATTCTGTGCAAGTCAGGGTCATTTCGCGCTCGAAATGCTTCGGAAAACAGACAGACTGTACTGCGAGCAATGACAGTAAAATACATGTTTATTGCTACGATTTGCCCCAACGCTACAGTTCGATGAATCGATTCGCGCTCACTAAGCCAGTTATTCTTAGCTCGATATCCTCCAATATGAAATATCTTTGAAACGTTAACTTTTGACGCACTGAATCCTTTACGGGACGGAACAAAACGGAGGAACAAAACAGGTGAGAGGAAGCGCTAAGTGACAGTTGTTTACTAAGTAAAGAAAGTCTTCATTTGTATACGAAGGACAGCACGTGCCATGTGATCGGAAATGAAATTTAATCGAGAAAAAAGAAACAAAAGGTGTCAAGGATGGCATACACGAATGAAAACAAAGAATTCAAAAAGCCGTGACCACGCCCGAAAGAAATGTTTGAGATGACCGAAACCAAGGTCGGCATTTTCCCGCTCAGTCAGCGAGCAATTATAAATAACACATTAGACCCTGATGTCCAAAATGCAGGATCTGTAGCACAAATTCGAGCTGAACATTCCAATAATAGAACCAGGAACATTAAAATCAATCTCATTCCAATGGAGGACGTACAACGGCTGCGAGAGTTGATATAGAATTAAGATCCTCGACACTATACAGAACACGAGATAAATGTTGTTTTGGTAAGCCCGTAAGAGAAGAAAAAAAACGGAGTCGCTATGTATAAAGCTTTTGAGGGCAAATCCATCTGTTTCTTTTCTTTCTTTTTCTTTTTTTTTATGTGTGCATTCGATTTGTTGAACATTTAATGGCCCTGTTGTTGTACGTTTGAGTGCACAAGACGCATTAATAATGAGAACTTTCAATCGAAAATGCAATGACTTTTCCTAGCCATTCAGGTCAAAATCGTGAAGTTTATGGCGACGTGATGACGACTACGGACTCCGTGATAGTTGGCGAAAAGGATAGGCCTGCTTACCTGGCCCACCTTCCGTACGCCCTGAAAGCGATGGAGGGGTAAGGGTCGCGCACATGGCCCCTGTACTCTTCCCAGCGTTCTTCGAGGATGGTCCAGCAGGCGCCAAGCTTCCAGCCACAGAAGCCCGAGGCAAAGGCCGAGGCCACGATGAGGAAAATGCCCGACCATCCTGCATCATCGCAAAGGGTGAAGATTTAGGATAGGTGGGACCCAACCGGTTACATAGATTAACAGCGAGACGACAATGCGCTGAATAGGCGACAGGTACGGTAATCACTCTCGGCATGCGCCCGCTATTACCATATTACCCTAACAAATAAGGTTCCCCTATTCTAAAGCTTCCTAATATTCTCGACCGTGCAGTTGATTACAGGGTTACAGCTGTGTGTGTAGTCATCGGCTATATTCGCCAAATGGTGCACAAACACGACAGCTGAAAGGACAAAATCTAAACGGTCACATTGTAGCAGATCTCAAGGATAAAATAAAAGCTGACTGAAAACACAGATAGTAAGAGAGCAGAAAAATTCATGCAAAAAAAAAAAAAAAGAAGAAATGAAACACCCGGTTGCCTTGTATGTGCCTCCATGGTCTAAATACAAGCTCCGGTCACAATTCACCGCGCAATAAGAGTGGACACCTGTACCGTGCGCACCGTTTACCCGTGCACTTCTGAGTCCTAAGTCCTGCCCAAAATCATCGGGGCATTTTCTTCTTTAGCATGTCGGACCAAACTAGCCGAACATCCGGTTTAACCATAGCAAAGAGAGGCTAAATAATAAAGGGCAGGTGATTCTGACTTTGAAGACGCGAACAGCTACTCGTTGGAGATATTATCCTCGATTGAAACGGTATTTCCTCTTCAGTAATCAATATGATGTTACGACCGTGCATCATCCGCACTTGCGCGCTCTATTGTTCGCCGGTGGGCATGGATAAGTGCTGTGCATATGTGCTGTTGGTACAAGGGTGCTAAGCGAGCCTGTTTCCAGGAATCCTTTTGTGTAAGCCTGTTTTGCTTTGTGGACACCCTGCAAATGCCAAATTGACCCTGTCAAGAGAACGTCTAGAAAAACACGAAGAAATGTCCCCCTGCGGGAAATAGCCGGAAGTGCTTTCGTTCAATTGTTCACCCTTCCCGTCGAGAAGCGCTATGGTCAAGTAAGGAATGCCTACTGTCCAAAGGAGACGACAGAGTGACACGTCCGCTGACGTACAGGACAAGAAAGGAGCAAGGTGATTACGGCCATTAGAGGATTTCCTGGGAATGCAGGAAAGATTTGCAATTGTTGGAAAGGGACAATGCTGGGAGCCGTATGCGGCGCGCACGTGCACTTGGGTTTCTGAGAAGTAAATCCACTTGCCGGAACCAGCCTATCGTTTCTTTGCTGAAGAATAGAAATGTACCTCCTCTCCTCGCCGTTCCCAAGCTTTTCCCGCCAACTAGTGATCACGCCCAACGAATCAATGCCGGACCAGTCAGTGCCTCAGACCATCAGTGCAGTGATGTGTTCGATTGGATGTCGATATCTGAGGGGCGTGCCCTGGAACTGGTTGGTCAGCATCTTCAGAGGGGGGGCTGGACATAGGGGGTTTTAAGGACATTGCAGAGCACGAAAAGACGCTCTGAGCCCTGGGTAAACGGCTCATCCAGTCGCTTCTCGCTATGAACTCTTAACGCTTGCCGTTTTGCTAATGTACCCTTCTTTTTCTTGTAAATAATCTTGTAAATAAGTTTTCTCAAAGTGCCATTAAACCTGCTTGTACATATTTCACCAACTTCGAAGATTCAATCCTTCTTCAACCCGGAGTCTCTGCACGCTACCAAGTGAAGGCCGGGTCGACATAACCCCAGCGTCACGACAATGATTATTTCAGTACTCATGTTGAGGTCGTCCTGTCCACGTTTCATTTTACGTTCATTGCACTTTACTTTGCCATGCCGCCGTAGTTTAATCATTATGACGCTCAGCTACTAACATTATATACATGATGGTTTCGTGGCATCCCCTATGATGTACGCTGTAGTCAATGGCTCTAGTAATTTCGACCACCTGTGGTTTGATAACAAGCCCTGAGCAATAGGTCCCGAGTCCAACACCGGGCACGGCGGCCGTGTCCCCATGAACACACCTCCCTTGCGAAAGAGAGATGTCCCCTACATTGTATGCGTTTGTTACTCACTGCAACGAACCCGTAAGCACTTCGAATGCAGCCGTCGATTACTCAACGAATTTCTTATTGTGCTCATACATGAATGTATCGGATAAGATTGCACGAGTGTGTGGCATTCGGTGAGTTACGTGTTGTTATGAGGTACATTTCTAGGGATTCTCAAACGCATTCGATCTGCGGTTGCGCTCTGAAACACCATAAAAGTGAAACGACGCGCATTGCTCGTCAGACGGAGTTCTGTGTTGTGGATTAGCGCTTTTACTAACTACGCAGTAAGTGCGACCTTGACGACCCTAAATGTCACTAAGTTTGCAGGGGCAAGTGCGAGTTCTATGTTCGTAAATTACTTCCTGTGGTTTGTAAGCACGAAAGAACGGAAGTACAACCAAGGAAAGACCGAAGCGGCAGGAGCGCGCGAATGCCGGCACAACACTGCAGAACTGCATCGCCGCGCCATCTGACCTTGCACTTCTAGAGGCGAGACCTTGACGCACGCATTCGCGTCCTTTATTGCTCGCAGCCGTATCTTTTCATCGCTTATAGCAACCAGTGCGGCGACGTGATGTTTTAGGCACGTGGCGTCGCCGCGTTTTAATTACAATGTCGCGAACGCATTCCGGCGTATGATGAATGAGGCGGGCTTGCTTCGCATAGGGGTGGTTGAGTCTAGCGCCTCGTCTATTTTTACAAACTGGGGAGGCACCGTTGAGTCTACATTCTCGGAAAGTTTACATATTTTACAGCGTAATCTAGCAGAGATCTTGACTGGTTTTAAGGCGTGGGTCGTACGCAGGCAGAAGGGGATGTATACCCCCTCCCCTCCCCCCCCCCCCCCCTCATGTCATATGAGCGAGACCGAAATTTATTCAACAATATAATACAAGCAAATACTCATTCCACTTATTGCGATCCCCTACCCACTCCCTCCGACCCCAGGTTGCCTAAATCCACAGATAAGCAGACCCCCCTCAGACGTAAACGTCACGCTGCCCCGCAGAATCGGTCTCTATGTCTCGAGGATTTTCCATCTCGATCTAGAGCAATATAATCTCGATACCTGGAGAATTTGCCAAGGACGCCAAACAGACTAGGCAGTCTTCTCCCGCCTGCCCTCTCCTCAACAATCCTTGACGTCAGCTGGCGCCGAACATTCGGGTTAAGGACTCCTTATCGTCTGTGCATACTTTCTCAACGTTTTTATATATATTATTACTTTTGCGCGCACCTTCTCTAACCCATAGACATGTTATTTTTCGCTCACCACGCAGGGAGCGACATGATTAGCATTCCCGCCAGACACATCCGGAACGCTCTCGATTAATTGTGATCGCACGTGACTTCTTCGTCAATGCATAAAGCTACGAAATGTTTTCTTCCTACCTGTGTTTCTTTTTTGCTTGTTGGTTGTCATTTCCACCCAACGCGGTGCATTTAAACATTTTGGGAGGACAAGCAATGAGGCCAGACAATAATCCACGCCGAGCAAGTTGGTCGACAAGGCGGGTAAAATGTGTTATCTGTCCGATCACCGCAAAGCGAACGGTGCGCCCCCAGCTGCGCGTGCGACTTGGTGGTTAAGAAAAGGACAGCGATGCCTCGTGTTTAGTACTGCATATAGCCAGCTTGTTTGCCACAAGCGATGAAAAAGATATGTATGCGATCAGGAAAGGGCGCGAAGCGCTCATCAAGGTCGCAAAACCAGAGCTGCCGTGTCAGATGGCGAGGTGATGCAGTTCTGCAGGCTGACTCAGACCCCGAGCCTTGCTTTGTCTGGTTGTACTAGCTGGGACATAAGTCCCCGGAACTCCCGAACGGCGACCAACCGCATACATTTCTTGTCGTCGACTATACGTTTTCAGGCCATGCTCACGATTGTAAAGGTTTGACTTGAGCTCCCTCACTTGTGCTGTTGATATAAGGGATTAATCGCTCACAATGCATTCCTGGTCTTAAATTTTTTTTTTTTTGGTTGGTTCACAGGAAGGGAAAGGCGCAGTATCTGTCACACTTGCTCTGTGGACACCTGAACCGCGCCGTAAGGGAAGGGAGGAAGGTGGGAGTGAAAGTGGAAAGAGAGAAGGGGGAGCCGTAGTGGAGGGCTACGGAGTAATTTCGACCACCTCCGTAGCCCTCCACTACGGAGGTGGTCGAAATTACTCCGTAGCTTAAATCACCAAAGCGCGTTTCTAGAGGCTTAATTCCCCGGCGGGGCGTTCTACGGACTCCTTCCAGCATACATGCATAATCTTGAACTCGCAGCAGCTGGATGAATGAACGAACACTCGAATGAATGTTACTAAAATCCAGCTATCCGTGCCGACAGCATGCATGAACGGTAATAACCCGGGCTGAGAATTTTTTTTTTTTTTTTTTTTTTTTTTACAGAGCGAAGAGAAGATGTAGCAAGCAGTGGCATATATCACGTATTTTTACGCATAATTAAAGCAGCATCCGACTTTCCACTTGCGTAGAAAATATGAAAGAAAAAGCTCTCACATCGCGCGCTTCAATCTGATGACGGGCATTCATCCTTGCGTCTGCACTAGTAAGCAACAAAAACAAAGAAACAGTTACTTTGAGAGAGAAAGACTCTCTGAACTTTCCTAATGCACGAGGCCTACACAAAGTATCAGACGCGACGGTTGAAGTGAGACCGAAACCGGTTCACCGGCCTCCTATAGCAAGGACAACAGAGCGTCAATGCCATTAAGAGCTTGCGGTTCTGGGTGCGGACAACGGCCACGCTCAGCCTTGCGCAAGATGAAAGGCGGAATATTCAGCTCTCTTTTTTTTTTTTTTCTTGCGCCTAGTCTCTTTCTCTGCACTGTCCGCTTTGCCATGTCGTTATTAAGACTCTCCGCATCCAATAGGCCGCGCTCGCCGCGGCGTTTTCCTTTGTTTCTGAGGTAACTGCCCATTGAGTGCAAAGTAGCATTTCTCGGAACAGCGCATAAATATCTTACTTGCCACAAGACTGCCTTTAGTGATTTAGAGTTATTTAACTAGCATTGACATCGCACAGCCCACGAAAGCGAGTTTTGCGCCTCTATCGAAAAGCGGCGGAAAGCGGTTAACCGAAGGTATGCCTTCATGTTCTTTCCCGGTTTGACACCCTGCTCTTTCCCGTGGCCCCACCGCGGTGGCTAGATGCGCGGCTACTGAGCCAGAGTTCGAACGTCACCGCCGGCAGCTGTGTTTCGATGGAGGTGTTGTTGTTGTTGTTGTGGCTGTAAGAAGAAGGAAAAGAAAATTCACGGGCCTGCTACTGGCTCTGTAGCTGAGCCACCTCCGCTGCCTCGTGCAGACAGAAGAGAAAATAGAGAAGAAAAGGAAGAGGGAAAGAAAGACGCGCGCCGCAACAACAGCCGTCGTCCACCACCGAAGCGGTGGCGGGTGCAATGACGGCCTACAACAGATAAAAATTCGGTGGCAGGCTAGCCACCGCCGCTACCTGCCCCAGCCCCATCAGGGGAGAGGCGCTGTGAAATGGAGAGGTGTCCGTGTGCTGTGCGTTGTCAGTGTACGTTAAGGATCCCTAGGTGGTCGAAGCTGCTCCGGAATCTTCCACTACGGCTCCTCTTTCTGCCTTTGCAATTTCACTCCCACCTTTCATCTTTCCCTTACGGCGCAATCAGGTGTCCACGGAACAAGTGTGACAGATGCTGCACCTTTCCTTTCCTTTAACCAATTATTATTATTATTATTATTATTATTATTATTATTATTATTATTATTATTATTATTATTATTATTATTATTATTATTATTATTATTATTATTATTATTATTATTATTATACTGCGCCTTTACTTTGCTGTTAACCAATACTGCACCGACACCTCTACGTTTCACCTCCATTGAAACGCATCCACCGGCGGTCGGTGGCGGTGGTAGAAACATTTATTATTGTTGTTGTGGCTGTAGGAAGAAGGAAAAGAAAATGCACGGACCTGCTACTGGCTCTGTAGCTGAGCCACCTGATTTATTTATAGGAAGGGAAAGGCGCGGTAACTGTCTCACCCATTTTCTGTGGACACCTCAACCGCTCCGTAAGGGAAGGGAGGAAGGTGGGAGTGAAAGTGGAGAGAAAGAGGAGCCGTAGTGGAGGGCTACGGAATAATTTCGACCACCTGGGGATCTTTAACGTGCGCTGACATCGCTCGTGCAGACAGAAGAGAGAAAATGGAGAAAAAATAAAAAGAAGAGGGAGAGAAAGACGCGCGCCGCTACAGCCATCGTCTAGCACCCAAGCGGTGACGGGCGAAATGACGGCCTACAACAGATCAAAATTTGGTGGCTGGCTAGCACCCGCCACAAGCGGCGTTGACCTACCGTCCCAGCCCCGTAGGGCCAGGAACAGCCACCCTTCACCCCGAACCTCCGCTCATTTATTGCCAATATTAGTGTGTGTGTGTGTGTGGGGGGGGGGGGGGGGGGGGGGCTACATGGCATTTGAGAGCCCCCTCCAAGTACGGAGGGCCCTCTTACAAAGCAAAGGAAAGCCCTTGGAGGGCTATCCTAGCGAGAATGCTAGTAATGATCTTGCACTGGTCCCGATACCAGGTACTGGTGAGTATAGATTCTTTAAATAATCTAGGACAACCTCTGGTGAAGGAGGATGTGGGAATGAGGTGCAGGTGAGTCGTGTGTGTAGAAAGTTGATACGTTTGCAACAGAGCTTGCAGGAAGGAGAAAACTGATCATGAAAGCGGGCGTGGAGAAGTATGGGGTATGGGGCTGTGCGTGTTTGTAGCTTGCGCCAATGGGCAGCTTGTGTTATTGTGAGAATCTGGGCAGGGGGTGCGTAATTCCTCATATTTTCGCGGTAGTAGTTCAGAATGTCACGAAAGGACAGCAGTCACTCCCAGACATTTGAGGACGACCGTTCCTCTCCAGCCTGGAAAGTGAGACCTAGGGTTAGGGAGTGAGCCTCCCCATAATCGGGAAGGCCCGCATGTGCGGGTGTCCAAATAAGGGTGACAGTTTGCCGGGGTTGCCGAAAACGCTAAAGGCGGTGGGTGTGGCAGGATACTAAACTAGTGGCAAAGTAAAGGACAACCGTTTTAGAATCAGAAATTATTTTCGTGGCGGATGTGGATGTCATGGCTAGTGCAATGGCTGCCTCCTCCACCTCTGTTGTAGAATCGGTGTGAATTGAGCATGCAGAGAGAAAGAAGTTTTGCATGGTTGTTTGTAACCGCTAGTACCTTACGATCGGTGTTTGCATAAGTGGCCGCATCTGCATATGCTACATTGGGGTCTTCTCCATATTGTCTGTGTAAGGCTTGCGCCCTGGCTGTTCTGGGTTTGCCGTCCCATTCCGTGTTCATGTTTTTAGGCAGGGGAGGTACTAAAGTTTTGGAGTGTATTTCAGGAGGTACTGGGGCGCATCCAGATGGGAGTCCTATTGGGGATATGTGTAGAGAAGAGAGCAGTGCGCGACCTGCTGGTGTATGCGAAAGGCGGGCCTGGGCTGTCAGCGTGGCTTCACGGAGTTCTTCATACGTATTATGGGCCCAAGCTAGAGTAAGCGGAGTGTCGATGTGCTGGGAGGAAGGCACAGGCTGTTTTTGTACAACTGCGGAGTAAAGCGTTCACTCGATTGCGCTCCTTGCTAGTGAGGGATAAGTATGGCAGAGGGTATGGGAGTAGAGAGTCATTCTTAACATTCTGATTTGAGTTACTAGGGGAATCGGTTGTGTACTGGGTATCAGAGTTATAGGTGAGTTATCAAGATGAGTGGATTTGGATTGGCGGAATGGATTGGAGGAAGAGTTGAGATTTAAACGGTGTGCAGGATAGGCCTCTCTTCTTCGCATAGGTCTCAATAGTGTTGAGGGCTGTTTGGAGATGAGTCTCTATAGTGGCGTCACTGCCTCGGCATATCCAGACAATGATGTCATCGACATAGAGAGAGAAATGTATGTCTGTAATTTAAGAAAGTTCTTTTGGGAAATAAATAAGGGCAATGTTAAAGATGTTAAAGAGTATCGGTGAAAGGACCGCTTGTTGAGGTGTTCCCCGAGTACTGAACTTGATGTTTCGAAGCGTATGAGGGCCTAGCGTGAGAGTCGCTGTTCCGTTGCAGAGGAAAGCCCTTATGTAGGTATACATATGGCTGCCTACTTGTATCGTTTGTAGATTATAAAGAATGACAGAGTGTGTTATATTATCAAATGCTTTGATGAGGTCGACTCCAAGAACGGCCCGTGTATCGCGAGTTTTCGAATCAAGGATATGGTGCTCTAGCTGTAGGAAAACATCTTGATTGGCCAGACCCGGACGGAAACCGAGCATGCATTTGGGCAGAAGTTCCCGTTCCTCGAGAAAGCTGCTTAGTCGTGTATGAATCGCATGCGCCATTATTTTTCCGACACAAGAAGTGAGGGAAATAGGTCGAAGATTGGTGGGAAGAAGCGGTTTGCCTGGTTTTGGTATTAAGACTACTTTTGCCTCCTTTCACTGAGCCGGCAAATTGGCTTGTTGCCAGTATTCATTAAAACAATTTATTAAGGATGTATAGAGGGGGTTTCTAAGTTGCGCAGAGCTTTATTGGTAATACCATCAAATCCGTGAGCTGAGGAGGTAATTAGGTTCTCAAGTTCTGCAACTACTTCCGCTTCTGTGATAGGCTGATTTAGGAGGTCATTATGGAGTCCTCTATAATTCGAATGGGACATTGGTTGGTAAGGTTTAAAGTATGTAGCTGAAGTAGCTCTGAGGCGGTATGGGGGGAAATGCGAATTAGTTTTGTGAGGTTATGTCTTTGTGGTGTCATAGATTGAGATGGGTCTATGAGATGTCGGAAGAGGTTCCATGTTTGAGGCAGGCTCATGTTACCATCAAGGCGGTTGGGTTCGAACCCGGGTAATAGGTTCAGTAGTCGACAGTCTTTAACACTGGGAGTGGGATGCCGTGGTGGCTGCTCCTCGCTATACGGGGCTGGGAATGGTAGGCCCTGGCCGTTCGCGGAGGGGCCTCGCCTGCCACCCGTGGTTGTACCTGTTGTAGGCCGTCTTTGCACCCGTCACTGCTTCGGTGGCGGACGACGGCTGTTGTGACGCGAGTCTTTCTCTCTACCTCTTCTTCTTTTACTTTCATCTCTATTCTCTCTTCTGTCCGCACGAGGCAGCGGAGGTAGCTCAGCTCCCGAGCGAGTAGCAGGCTTGTGCATTTTCTTTTCCTTCTTCCTACGCAGCAACAACAACAACTTTACCGCTGAGCCACGACGGCGGAGCAAAATTCTTTAGTTTATTTGTTTGTTGTTATTTTTTAGGAAAGGAAAAGCGCAATTTTTGTCTCACTTATCGGTGGACACCTACACATAAAATTAACAGCATACAATAAGAGGTACATTGTGACCGGTTCGAATCCCTATAGCCAGCCTAGCCCCCAATTCGGCTAGCAGTTAGATCCCAAGTCAGAACAGGGATGGTATGATTTCATTCTGAACGCGGCAAAATAACTGCTGCCTCACAATTTTGATGCATAGTCACGTTTCGTTGCAAAACCCTTAGCGAGAGACGTTTTGCAAAGCCAAAAGAAGGAGGTAATTAGGCAAGAGAAGGCACCTTAACCTCTTGCAGAGTGCGCATTGCTTTCGACGAAAGAAAAGGGCACTTTACGAAAGTTTTTTTTTTTTTTCGATGTCTGATCATCACACCTGATCCGCCCAGTACAGAAGTGAGCAAGGAAGAAGGAAAAGAGCAGGCAAAACTGCAGCTGATTAAGCCGCATTGGCCACAGAATGCGATACGCTCTAGCATGTCGCGTTTCATTCCGAATTCGATTCGAGGCTAAGGTTTCAAAGCCAGCCTTCAGCAAAAATAGGCGAAAACAGTAAATGAAGACCTTATTGACAGCGCACTACAAAAGTGTTGGAGCATTCAACACATATTAAGAGGGTATTGCGATAGCAGTGTCTTTGTATCTAGCACGCACGAATGGAGGTTGATGAAAACGATAGCATGCAACGCACAAATCTTAGGTATTTTTAGTCAATAATTGATTTTTTAACTAACCCATGCTGTATACATGCAGTAGATTTGGCTGCCCACAATGAGCCATGACCAGTCCCCCCTCGTGGGTATGTGACATTTACCAAAGAAGAAGAAGAAGCGCAAAAGAGTGGCAAATTACATTCCAAATTTTTGCTTCATATTTTTTTTATTCAATAACTTTTGTGATCTTAAATCTTATGTTTTTGTTTAGTTGTCAATTACTTTAATACACTAATTCAGTTTGTGTAGGACATTTGGCAGTCCACACTGAACCCTGGCCAATCCCCCTTCGTGGGTATGTGCCAAATATCAAGGAAGAAGAAGAAGAAGAAGAAATAAGCAGGAAGGCTATGTGCGGCGGTTACAGCGGCTTCTGCCGCTAGTATACTTGCGTACTGTTCTTCCCACTCTGCCTGCTGGTAGGCTGGATTTTAGCTCCGTCTTTTTGCATGCCGACATTGATGGCCGCCCTTATCGTGCTCGGCACTTTAGAGGTGCCTTACGTGATGTAACCTAAGTGTTATCAGTCCCATCTGACAATCCTAAATATCCCATGTGTGGATGGTAGCGTGCGAGACAGCCACAGCTAAGCTCGTAAGCACCGCCGAATTACATTTGAAAAACAGTCACCTTGTTGCAGACCCGGATGCGAGACTGTCAAGCTTAGTTTCTATGGCTCCCAGAACCTTTCGAAGATTTCTGCATGAGTAATGTGTTTCAATCTTGCTGAAATGCTGTCCTGTATCACAGTAGAACACTGTAAAATCACGGAAGCATCATGGGTTCCACAGAATCCTATGCCGGCAGCCCATTTCGTAAGAATATGATTTCTTTACAGGGCTGCAAGTCGGATCTTACTTTTATTGTTAGATGTCAACGCACATTAATGAAACCAAACTGCCCTATAAATTATATGGAGCCCTCCACCATGGCGTCACTCATAGGATCTGTCCCCTTTGCTAGGTTAAAGCCCGTAAACCTAAATATAAACATTGTCTTAAGTGTTAGTTTTTAAGTGATACTGCCACCCGGATACTAGAGATGTGTGGCTCCAAAATCGCGTTGACCTTTGACCCTTTCGAGTGCCGACAGAATAAAAAAACTTCGCCGCCGGTAGGTTTCGCACCTAGGCCGAAAAAAAACAGATCGCCTTCGCTGGCCACCGCGTTACAGCACTTCGCCATCTTGCTTTTGTTTTTCTTTGATGTCTCTACGCCATCCCGGTAGCCGGTTTTCCCAGCTGCGATTCGATTGTCGTCGTCTTTATCACCTGTGACAAAGTCGCAGACCGAGAAGGATGGTATTAATTTTGAATGCCTGGCTGAGGTTTAACAGATGGCCTCCAGGTGGCACATGAAGAGGAAGATGTTAGTATTTAATAGGTTGTATCTGCTTTCAGGTGTTAGTGTCGATTGTTAGCATGAGATCGTTGGAATTGTACGACGTGGAGTGTCGCCATACGTGCTCAGCGAGGGAAACAGCGATGGGCAAGCCGTTGGCGAGAGTGCGAGAGAGAATCGTAGGGCTGTGGCTCAGCAGACCAAATCAGTGTTAAACCAGCGCGATCGGTACTTACTGCACGATCAGCGACGCTTAGCTATGCCAAACCATCAGTCAGTTTTAGAGCATAGCTCTTCTTCTTCTTCTTCTTCTTCTTCCTTGCTCTACTCTTCGCACTGCACTACTCAAGATCGATCACTTGCGCTTTTGGTCAGAAGTGGCCTAGCGCGAGCGCTGCTGCCGACGTCAATACCCGCTTCTTCATTTTGCTATAGGGATCCCAACCTGGGCCAGGAAGGCGCTCCATGGATGGATGGATGGATGGAATATAGGCGCGTCCCCTTTGAAACGGGGTGGTAGCAGTAGCTATCATGCTCATTTTTCTCCCTATATCTTAATTATTGATTTAGAATTCTTAACTAAACCACTATTCTATTTATTAAATTTTTGTTCCTACATTGCTAACATTATGTCACTTCTCTTCTTTTAAGCCACCAATCTTCCAGTCGTTTTTTGCTAGTTTCCACCGCCGGTTTATTCACCCGGCCACTGTTATCTCTAAACCCCAGAGCTTCAGGAACAGTGATTGCGCCTGCATCAACTTCCGAATGGATACCATTACATTCGAGTATAATATCCCTACTGAAAAAAATCTGTATATAGGACCTATTCATATGGGGTTATTGGACATGGGAGTTGTGGGAGTTGAGGGAGTGGTAGGAGTAAAAGGAGTAGTAGGAGTCGCAGGCTATGTGCGTTGTCGAATGTGGTCAGCGCCCTTCGTTGTGGGGAAAATGAGGATGCAGGCTAAAAGGACGTTCAGGTAAATAAAAAAATGCACGTAAATAAAAAAATGAAAAAAAAAAAAATCTTGCCTCACCAGGAATCGAACCATGATGTTACGGATTACACCATTTACCAGCCCAGCGCGCTAACCACTACACCACGGCGGCAGATGGTTTGTATGCTTATATTCGTCGTTTTCTATTGCGATTTTCTGTTTCGCACTTTGCATCTTTTTCTTACGTGCGGTCGTCCTTCGACGATTGCCCTGTAAACATGCTGAACCTTTTTCTTTTCTATCAATACACATAGGCAATATCATCTATCATTCAAACGTATCAGTGTTTTGAACGTACACCTAAGAATATGCGAATATGTTACGTACTGGCTATTTTTTCGCCGTGTTAGAGCGCATTTTTCTTTCTACTACAGAGATATCTCGTACGGATCCGCTTGTCATATATATGACCTTTTAACTTCCCATGCTGCCAGCGGAGCAGCGGCGGCGGTATTTCACTTCCCATCGCTACCTTTGATTATGCAAACCCTTAAATAAGCATCGCTGTTGATATGCAGCTATCAATGAATGGTTCGGTAGGCGGCGACGTGTGTTTTGAGTTATGCTCGAACATACTTATGTTCATGTGGAAAGGCGAATTGATTCCCTGCGCTTCCGTATTGCAGAATCGTCATCAATTACAGATATGAACGTGCGTCATAAGGTCGGAAGACGTGCAGCGATTGTTGATTGTAATTACCGCATGCGCTCACAGCAGCGCATGCAGAAATCGAAATGTAAAACAAACTTTCATGTTCATTTCATTCAAATTTGAAAAAGGCTTTCTTGTTTTTAATTCTTGATTGAATTTAGCGGGGACACCGCATGCGTATATCAAACTTTGCCTTTTCAAACTTCCATAAACAAATCCTGATTAAGGAGCCCATCCAACTCCTGTATCATGGTACACAGGACCTATTCACAACTCCGATAACTCCTAATATATATCCCACATGTGATATACAGGAGATAAAGGAGTCTGAAAAGGAGTAACAGGACCTATATGCATATCTGGCGCGTCCTCCTACTAGTCCTGAATGCGTCTTTATGGGTCCTTTATGCCCCATTTCGGCTCCTGCATACTCCCATATTATTTTATACAGGACCTATTAAAACCGCAAATAGGTTTTTTCAATAGGGATGGTCAATTGTTTCACTGGAGTTTCCACATAAAGCAAATACTAACATCCAAGAGCTGGCAATCAGCGCCCTCTTCGGCGGGAATTTCAGAACGCGGGAGGCGGACGGCTCAGGCGACTCATTTCACAGCGCGTTTCATTTTTAAATACGCCACCTTGAAGGATATTTTCGGCGTGGAAATCTCAGAAATGGGGAACGACTGCTTTTTAACAAGAACAGGGAGGAAAACGTCATACATAACAGCTGTTCCTGTGGAAGCGAAGTGTGTGTCACAGGTGAGCGACGTCTCTTACAACGTCCATTTCGAGGTCAATACACAATTGCTCAGCATTTCTCACGTTATAAACAGACTCGCAGTGCTAGTTAGGAACTATTTCGGGTTTCTCCACACGATGCTGTCTCAAGTTTTGCATGCTCGGCACAGGGGTTAATCGAGCATGTGGTTTTGTAATTATTGCATGCGTTTACATTTGGCTCGTGCGCATATAAGCGCGGTTAAGGTCGCTGCGATATTCTAGCTCGCACGTTCATGTGTGCACGCATCGCTGATATAGTCTCCCAGAGTGGATTCCTAATAACGATTACGCACGAACACACCGCGCAGGTGCACTCCGCTCTGTTTTGTCCGCACGTGTACAATTGCGCTCTTGTCTAGACTCCCATTTAGCAAAATTTATTTTTTCAGCCGTGAACTATAGATTAACGGCACTTAATAGCAAATTGTAAATTTTCGAATCCTCGAAGTTTGCAAACGTTGCAATAGTTTGCATGAAAACGGTTGTTTTGTCTGCCAGCTTCGCAAACTGAGCCAGCTATCCTGGAATGTTACGACCTTTCCTGCAGCCGAAAACTGTCCCCAAGTGTCTTAGGGAGTTTGAAAAGACAGCGATAACACGAGAAGCGATGTACAATAGCGCCGGAAGACTCTGCTTGTCATCTGTGTTGAGCAATCTTGTGCAGCTAATTCGGAATGGGTGCATACAAATACGCTAATATTCCATCCTGCTAGTTGCATACGACACCACTGTCAAATCCATTTAACATTGCCTGCAAAGCATGCTGTCTTCTAACGTGTGAAAAGCAGCGATCGAGTCGGTTTTAGGTAGGGTTGCAAGCTTTCGTTTAGAAATCAAGTCTTCGAATCAGTTTGAGGCGTGACTGCGTTTATTATTACTGTTAAGCGATACGAATTAAAGTGACACTACTGCGAAGCAGACACTTAATTCTGTTACCCGCAGCTATCCAGGATTCGCGCCTGTGCTTCTTATACCACTTGCCCGCGAAGCGGTAAAATCTAACTGGCAGATCCCGGTTGTGTGTGTCGCGCAGACTGTTGTGAGAGTGCACAACACAACAGTAATGGCTTCCTGCTTTTCGCGAAGACGAGGGGAGAGATTTCATTACAAACAGTTAGATAATGTTACGAGCGACGCACGTTTCGGCCCTGCTCAATGCGTTGCCGCGCCAGCGGCACTCGACGACTCCGCATGCCGGCCAGCTCCCGGCAGTTTCGCCTCGAGCTGCTGTAGCGCTGCTGTCGCGCCTCGAAACTTTAGGTAGTGAGCCCTATAGTCCTTAGCACTACCCGACGCCACTGAGCGATCGTCATGATCGTGGGCACGGGGGCTGTCAGCTATGACACCGCGTCACTAGGCGGGGAATTCAACCAACTGCTTCGCCAGTGCTTGGGTGCCCATTTTCACCATAGTGGAGATGCGTGCCCGTCCGAGTGCGTCAAATGATGCTGAGTCTGATCATACAGCCGACATATATCTCCGAGAAGCAGCAGCAAAGACAAAGCGTGATCGGCTACAGGTAGTGACCAGCAAAGCTCACATGGAGAAGAAACGGCAGTATGACCGTGTAGCCATGCCCAACTGAGCTTACGCTCGACTAAGGAAATTTAACCGGGACAAACATCAGCATTTTGTTTTCATTCCCTCTGCTCAGCATTAGTTGAACCTGTTTTCCCACGTGGCATCTAGTGAAGAAATATGCAGGCGCATATTGTGAAGAAAAAAAGACATGGTAACATATATCCCCTTATATTAAAACAAAGACTCACCCGTCAGCACTATGGACTGCGGCAAAGCCAGGATGCCGATTCCGGCTACCCCTCCCACCACGAACACGGTGGCCAGGAACAAAGATATTCCGTGAGGCGGGACAGTGTTCTCGTCGTCATGGTCCGCCTGCTTGATCTGCAGAAGAACAAATGGTTCGTTCAACAAAAAAGGCGCTTTTTTATATTGAGTGTCAAAAGGAGTCAGCTCTCGGACTATATAATTCAGCTGGGCATGCTGTTGGGCAAGTTAGTTCATGACGTAGGAAAAGTAAGCTTCGCAAATCTAAAGAAAAGACAGGTTTCGTCCGAACTTCTCTTGTGATTGTCTTTTCGCTCCATCTACCTTCCCTACCTATGACTCGTATATATGAGCACTTCTAGCGCTCGTTGTCATAACTGCCGTTAGCCGATTAGCATTAGGTCCTAATGACGTCAACGCCGTCAACGATTTTTAGTACAACAAGGGAACGCTAACGCAGGCGCATACTGGTGCGCCACTGCGCATGGTCAAGTCCCGTTAACACCTTCATTAGTGCGTCCCCGCTATGCTAAACTTTCAAAAAATACCTTTAGGCGTAAGCCAGATCAGCGTAACCTCAGCAAACTATTTTATGAGTTATGTTAACAGCAAATTAACTACGCACCATCGGTGCTTGATGAAAGTTTTCCAACTCGTTTTGTAGTAAAACGAAAATTATAAATTTACAATATAAATTACAAATTATAAATAATAATATATAATATTTTATAAAAATTATAAAAGGGGCGACATTGTTCCCTTTGTACAGACTTGCTTGGTATTGTTTCTGTGTGTCACTTGCGGCCTAAAAATTAGCAATGGTACCACCTGTAGTCAAGCCTGTGCAATCTAATTTGTTATTCGTAAACATATGTTTCGGCAAATGCTTTATAGGTCAGCTCCAGCAACGTGTTTAGTCGCGTCATAATGTATGGTACTGCACAGACACGTCATAATCGATAACATTTGCATTGCTACTAGAAAATTATTAGACGACGGTAGTTCGAACTACTATTAGCCTGCCACATTGGCCATCTTGGCAGATAATTTACTTGTCTCTTTGGCGAACGTAGACTTGTATTTAACTGTAGACCATGCATACCACTGCCTACCTGCGCCTTCGTTCGCAGGCTCCGCGAATATTTGACCGAATATGTCAAGCGCCAAGAAGACCAATCGCTCTCTTTCAGTTGCTAACATTCTGTTCTTCGTGTGCAAAGTTCTATGCGATTTATAACACACGTTTCTCGCAGTTCTTTTCTTTTACTTTGCTAGCTATTCACGCCCAGCGTCCCTTTTCATTCTGCCTTCACTCAGATATTGCAATTCTATTGCTACATAATAAGGGATAGCCTGATTACAAATGCATTGAAGCCTGCTCCCACGTAAATGCCACATTACAGAACGACTGCACGATAGAGTCCACAGTGAATATATATAGACGGTGCGACAGAGTGGCACAGTGGCAGCGTAAGGCTGTTATTACTTTCTTTTTTTTTTTTTTCATTATTAGAATCAATCAGTGCGCGTAACTTGTGTTTGTTTTCATTCTCCCGTGACGAGGAGGGGGTTCGTCACTTCTGGCATCATCAATCTGCCTGCAAGAGAGCGCAATACTAAGAAACGCTGAGCTGTTCTCAGTACCCGAACATTGTCAGTGTCAGTCAGCAGCCTCTAGATCGACTAAGGATCTCTTTCGTAACAATGGCGCGCTACTTTCCACGAAGCTGTTCGTTTCAACCATTCTGTATAGCACTTCGTAGATACCCGTTTGTGGACTGATCGGCATCGACCGGCGTAGACAGCACAGCGTAGGATGAAGGCTATTGGGGTTTGATAGGGTGTAATTAACGCATCAGCATAACAGATGATATAATTTCAGCGACCGCGAAGCGAGCACAAGGAGGAAGGCGAAGAAGAGACATAAGACAGGTCTGAGCGGGGAGGTTGAAAAAGAGGAGAAAGTATGAGGAGGAGCGTATGGGGGTGAGCTCAAGGAGGAAAGTGGAGCCGGACGGTTGGGCGAGGTTGGCAGAATCTGTATGCTCTCTCTACGGCGACAGTTGCAACGAAAGGCTCCGGCTGCACGCAGGCGTGCCGCCGATGCCGAGCTTCGTTGTCATTGGGCGCTGCGCATTCCGTATATGTAGGTATATAAAGTGCTCCAGAAGATTGCCCAAACTTCAAGAGCATTGCGGGTGGCCCTACATAATGCACCGAACCCCTATGTTTTAAATACCTCCACAGCTGCACTTAAATTTCAGATTTCCGAGTAACGTAACCAAATGCTTTTTTTTTTTTTTTTCCTTCATATCGACTCCTTATTCCGAAACCTGGAGGTTTCGGACAATGAGGGCCAGAAACGTCAACGTATATAAGAGAGTGTTCCTTCTATCAATGCCTCGATCTTGCCGTTCTTGCTGCGCTATCAATCTATCCTCTTTAGGGAAATAAGGATGTTCGAAAAATTTTAATACCTAGCTATATATCCTACTATTCGATTTTTGAACGAATCAGAAATGTATATTCAAAATAATTCGAAACGAATCGAATGGATTCTGAACTTTACGAATCCTTTTTGAATTGGAACAATGTTCGAGTGAGACCCACAGTTCTTTTCCTCGATGACTGTTCCCAAAGCAGGGTTCACAACTTCACATCGACTTCTCGTATCATAATCTCGCGATCATTATGTGCGCGACGAAGGGCTCTGCGCTGCGACGCGTTCTATACGTGTCGCAACGCTTTTAATGCTTGTGCACAGCACCTGCGACTGAATGACGCCACAGGGCTCAGACAAGTTCAACGAATCTTGCCTTGATGGCCTATCACAGGAGCCATGGCTCTTACGTATATAGCTGCCACCCGTCCCATGTCCAGAGTGTGGCTCAATATTTTATTATATTTCATAGTAAAGAACAAAAAGTAATTTAGGCGTATGTTTATTATAGCATAGCGCTCATAGAGCGTTTATTATAACCTCGTTTTTCGACCCCTTGACGACTATTTCGCACGGCATTTTAAAAGCTATGGCTTCATATCCATAAATTGTAGCACCATATATCTGACCGCTGTCGATTAGCTGTTTGGTAGGAATGTTTTTTTTTTCGAATTTCCCCAAAAAATAGCGATTATCTATACATATTCCATTCCGCTATGTCACTATGAGATTCGTATTTGATTCGACTTGGAAAGAGTAGTCTTCATCTACTCTAATTCATCTTTCCGAACATGGCTCATTGAGCTGAGGCACACGGCTACTATAATTTCATTTCATTTTTATATACTCAAGACCCCTTCTCGGCGGCATATTATACAAGGGGCGGTTACAATTTTCCACATTTCATAGCCGGTATTCACGTGTTACAAAAATGGCAAATAACTGTTCGCTCAGCACGCGAAGTTGGCAGGGCCAGGTTATTGTTATTGTATAAATAACGTCAGGAAGGTCATTCCAGTCTGCGGCACTATTATAGAAGAAGCTGCAAAGGTGTTGTTGCGTGCCTGTGGACGTGTGATCTGGATCTGATGAAGGGTGCAATAAGACATGTGTGTCGGTGGGACCATCTGGGCACAGTGTGCAAGTGGTAGTAAAAATGACACATGCTGGCTGTTGGCGGTGCAGTTCATGGGAATGGCCCGAAAGGGATTTCAGAGATGACAGGCTGGTGCTGTAATATGGCGTCATGAATTAGTGAATTTAGCTGCGCAGTTTTGTATTATCTCTAGTGGATTAGTCCAATAAACTCAATTTATATGCCACATGTGCAACGCATATTCTAATTTTCATTCCCCAAGTGCTCCGCAGGCCAATAACTTAAATTCCCTGGAGCATCGCGGGTATGGTGTCTTATGAAGCCAGACAGGGCGCCGAAGTAGTTTGCAATTTCAGTCCACGCTAAAAAACATCAGGCCGTCGTAATCAGCCGGAACACTCCACTATTGTTCCCCTCGTAACATGAGTCGCTCAAAAAATAACAAAAACAAAAGTGTCCTTGTTGCTTAATAATGTGGACGCAATCTCGTTTCAGAAACAGTCACTTAAGTTGGAAATGTGGCGCCATCTGCTCGCGAGAAAGCAGGACTGCATAACAGCTTTTCGTTGCCGGGCGCAGATGCCGCTACAGCTCCATTTCGCGATTGCTTCGAAACATGGCGGAAGTTTAAATTGGGACTCATGTGCTCAGACATACCCTTCGAGTATTTTCTTCTTATGTGTTGTCAAGAGCAGAGACAGCGCTTGAGAAGCAAGCTATCGCATTAATGCGATCCATGAAACTCCACAAATAATTTGCTTGCTCACTGGTGTCTAATTTAATTGAAGATGCATTCACTGCACTTCTACAAGCACCATGTTCCAGGTTATGTCCTCGCTGTCACTGCGCGCTCTAAGTGCTGCAGAAGTACATCAATAATTTACGGCCTATTCGTGTTCTTCTATATTTTGCCAAAAAGAAAGGTAAACCCAACTGGCAACTTTGATCATTTTCTCTTCTTCCCAACCGCCACAAAACCTATTATTACTTCATTCATGCCGATCCCTCTAATATGAACGCGAAACAAAGTTCAGCGTTCAGTTATTCATTACTGCGTTGTTGCTTGTATGAATCACATTTTTCCGTTTGGCGCATATACGTAAATTATATTTTAAGCTATAGCTGAGGATGTGTGAACTGACTATTTCTAATTATATTTGACCAACCCGTACAGCCGTGAGCCGAACAAAATGAACCACACTTCAGTGGCCAAACTCACTCGTTAAGATGTTACCTAGCAAAAATTACAGATTTTCTATGCTTGTACAAATAAATGCTACGTGCGCACTTACGCATAGAGGCAGCTTTCCGATACGCAATAAAAAAGGAAGAGCTGAAGCTCCGGTGTGTGCGCCGGAATTTTATCGCAGCGATGGTATATTGCGTAACAAAATACTTGCAAACGTTTATCTAATAACTTCCCATCGACGTCTCACTCCACATGCGCAAATGGATTTCCTTGTTTCGTAGAGCGCGTCCGCAGCCATGTGACCTGGCTGGCTGCCAAGCTCACGCTCCACGTCACTGTAGGACGCGCAACGACGTGTCCGTCTCCTCCTCCAAGCACGCCTCTTGGCGCGCTCTCTTATCTGGCACACGCCCGCGCCTGGCGTCAGTCAGTCGAAATCTTAGCGGGTCAGCCCAGATAGCGAGGCTGTACAGCAGTGCAGATAGTGGTTCCGAGATGTGTCGCTGCGACAGCGTCCCAGCGTGGCGCGCCTATCGCGAAATGCGCTCGCATTTCACAGACGCGGCCGCTGGCGTCATTTGTCACTGCGTGGTCGCACTTCTTGACGAGAGGGAGGATCTATTTTCGCTTTCAGCGATGCAAGCCTGCAGCACAGAAAGCATTTACTCTCTCCCGTAGATGTGATACAGCAAGAAATTGCTTTCGCATTCTTCTCCTATGTGAAATTGGTTGCCTAACCTGCACTTTCTCGTGTTCCTCCGGTCTGGTTTTTCCGAAATCAGCGCTCGGGATGCGGCATGCGGACATGGCTTAAGGTTATGTACCATTTAACGACTTGCGGCGCGCAGAGAACGAGAAAAGTATGTGAGTGAGATCCTGGAATGCTTACACGTGATGAAAAACGGTACGGTTTCATTTAAATGTCTTGCAGAGCCTAGAGCTATTCGCATAGTATTGCTGATGACATATGGAACTTAACGGCCGTCATGTCGAAAGTCAGGCCAGTGCCTCGTAATTTTGAATTCCAGCGAGGTAGCCGGTTTCGCCATCACCGGCCGCGTTGAGAAATTAACCCCTGCTTACTACCCTTCCTTACGCCAACCGACCCCCAGCATTTGCATACGATGAGAGCAGGCAATGGAAAAAAAAAAAAGAAAAGAATAGGGCTCTTTCTTGAGCGTCACACCATTGAAAGAGCGCCAACAGATTTTCGTTCCCGCTTTCATGACGAGGCGACGCTTTATAGAAGAGCATTCTAGGCAGAGCATTCTAGGCTACCTCAGTGTCTTTGCCACCGCTGGCCATAGAGGCCACCTAACGAGTTAGCAGTCTACGCCAGTAGCTCTTCATAAGGCGTCTGCAACTTCCTACCCATACCTGGCTAGCCACATCAGCATGAGCGAAGTAACAGGTGTCCAAAGGGCTCCCATAAAAAGCAACCGACGCGGCTCGCATTGAGTTCGAGAAGGTGTTGACCAGAGGAAATGAATGTCCGTATCGTACATGTACGGATCAAACCTTCTATCTCTCACTACGATGACAGCGTCACTCTATATGACTGAGCCATGAGTAGTTCTAGAGCTAAAGCTCTGGTACTCCATGGGCAAAAACTCGGAAACCAACTGGCTATTCCGCTTTGATCTTTAAATCCGGTAAAGGTCAAATCGGACTTTTAGTAGTGGTCGGCTAAGCCAACTGTGCTGTATGTATATACCTCTGTATAGTTACCATTGAGTGCAAGTGTACACAATAGTTACTAGTTAGTGACAAAGTAATTAAGAAATAATTAAGCATGTCAAATATAATTAGCGAAAAATGTGACATATCATTGGATAGCTACTGACAAGAGCAATATAGCATAGTTATTTAGTTAAATATTATCGGTAACATTTTTTGCAGTTAATAGGCATTCATATATGGCACTACAGCAGTATATGGTTCGTTAGTTACCGAAGAGAACATTATACTTACACCATTGATTAGTCATTGCCAAACCATGCAAACCAGCTTAGGCTCGATAAACCATGTTCGAACGCGTTTAACCCCACTTTTTTTTTTTTTTTTTTTTTTTGCAATCATTATCCATATGAGCCACTGAATCCATCTCGGTCAACGGACCACGCAAGGAGGCACGGCTGCTGGAAGGGCTTCTTGTTCATTCATTCAATCAATAATTCATTCATTCTCCGGCAGAGTCTAACAACAAGCCCACGTGGTTCCATTCAGCGTTGCGCGGACATCGCTGGGAGATAAGAGCGTCTGATGAGGAAGAACAGAAGGAAGACAAAAAGAAAGAGGATAGGAAGAGCAGCGCGTCTGCTGATATCGCGAGGACGACGTCGGCGACGGTATCACGCGCACGTCTCCGCGGTGTCCGGTGTCGTCTCGCAAGCAAGAAGGCTCGGTGCACTCAGGGGCGCGGCGAAGCAAGATACGCACAGTAGCCCGCAAGCAGAGGCAGGCGCCGCCCGCACCCATGTGAGGTCGCCTGGGCCGCGAAAGAGAGGCGCGTCAGGGACGCGCAGTTCAAACGACAACACGCCGCTGCAGAACTTTCGGAAAGACGCTGCGCAAGCAAGGAGCGAATGGGCGGGAAGCAGAGGCAAAACATCAACACTGAGAGGCACCAGTTGACATCGCGAACGTCAGCTCCGGCGGCACCAACCGAGCAGCGTCTCAGCGGTGGCGAAAAAAGAGCGCTGAAAGCGAAAGCTGCGTTCGCGCTACACGGGCGAATGGCGTCAACTGCTCGGACACAAATGACGGATATAAATAGAAAGGGCTTTCGCCAGAGATTTGCGTTCAGTGCGAAAGCACCTTATACTTATAAGTGCGAAAGCACTTATACTTACACGATTGTCTGAAACTAATAATAATTAACGATTGGTTTATAGGAAAGAGGCACTGTATCTGTCGGACTTTTTCCGTGGACACCTGAACCACGCCTTAAGGGAAAAGAGGAAGGTGGGAGTGAAAGCGGAAAGAGAGAAAAAGGCTCCGGTAGTGGCGGACTACACAGTAATTTCGACCACCTGGGGAGATTAAACGTGCACTTACATCGCAGACCACGCGGACGACTAGGGTTTTGCCTCCATCGAAACGTGGTCGCCGCGGTCGGGTTCAAACCCGGGTACTGCGGCTCGCGATGTTCAGAGCCTAGCAAGAACGTTGGTTGCGCCTCGTTCGCTGCCATAGCAACTATGACGCTAGCCGTTGTAGAGCCGCCGAAGCAGTGAGTGCGACGACGGCAACGCGCAACGAATACCCCTTTGACGAGGATCTCTCCGTATCGCTTCTAAGAGGCCATTTGGTCGTACGGCATCACAAACGGACCTCGACGTCGCGCTCAATTTCCCATATCAAATTTTCGAGCTGTTTTCAGTGGAGCAGTTGGGGTGGTGTCACACCATATCGCTTCTCATTTAACATCTATCTGATAGTCAATTTGGAGGCTAGCCTGCGATAGGGATTGGAACCGACGATCAAATGAACCTCCAATCGAATATCGCGCAATAAAGATGATCAGCCATTTACCAATATCTAGCTGTACCAGTGCCTCAATGGTAAACCAATGAAACCCAAGCCAAACCATGCTAAACAATGTTTTCGAGCGTCTTAATTGGTTCAAGCGGGGTTAAACCCCGGCTAACTTTTTCTGTGTACATTTTTATACATGTACTGTTAATTGTATTTTTGACTATGTGGTTCAATAGTAGCACCGCCAACGTTAAACTGTGAGTTTTATACTTTTAAACATTTTCTTTCTAGGTTCTTAAATTATCGGGATGTGTCAATTAGACCTTATTATTTTGCAATTTTTCTCGATGACAGGCCACTATAGTGTTTTAAATACTGTTTAGCTGCTGTTTAATGTTGTTATTAGCTACTTGGTTGGTTGGTTTGTGTGGTGTAAAGTCCCAAAGCAACTCAGCAACTCAGCTACTACCAAACTATTTAAAGCGGTTTACGGCCTTCGGAATTATAATTGCGCTAAAGATCTCCTGATTTAGTCCTGTCTAGTGACTCCTTTACAAATGAAATATACCATGAACAACAAATTGTTTAATTTGTGCCGTCAGGAATCTCTGTTTTCTGGGTTCTATCAGGCGGGATCGATCCGAATCACCCTATTTCGACGGGCTTAAAAACCCACTGGTAGACCACCTCTGATGAGAATTCGGAGCCAGTACGTTCTCTGATGGTCTAGAAAACCTCCGCTTCGTCACTATACGGCGTAATACAGTCTTAGCAAACGTATTCATTGGCTAAAATAGCGCTTCACAAGACTGCCACTTTCAACGTGAGAAAAATTCGACCACGTTATAGGCAGCCTGCCTGCTGTTGTATCGTGGGTGAAATTCCTTCCTAGACAAGCTAGCTGAGTCCAAATTATTTGGCGTACAGGTTCCACTGCGAGGAATTCTACTGGTACTCCAATTAAATGCGGCGCAAAAAAAAATAATAACTTCCTGCTTTACATGCATCCAGCTGTGCGCTGAGCAAAAAGGCTCGGAGTAGGGGTGGAATTTGTCAGGAATATAAGTTTATGAGATTTCATGCAGCAAAACGAGCATTGAGTTGTTGATAAAGAATGGCAAATAATCGGTTGCCCATGCAAGTTATGCTCTTTCGTATGTTCGACTTCTAACTTATCGCGACCATGAAAGTGGCACATGCGCCCGTGAACTCTTTTTTTTTTTTTTTTTAACATCGTCTCTTTTAGTACTCAACGCCATCTTCATCGTCTGTTATCAAGGGCAAGATAGCCGCTGTCTCCATTCCATCAGTGGTTTGCTCGCTCTAGTGGCGAAACAATTAACAAGGATAACGTTAGTTGGGGATCACCTCTAGGGCAAACGTCTGACGTCGCATACACAGGGTTGTTAAAAGGCGACGCAGACAAGGCAGTGTAAGATATCAAGATTAGCCGTGCGGTCGTCGGCCCCAAGATTAAATTCAGGTGCGGAATAACCCCGGGCTGTTGTATAGTACACCATATTGTTGAGTACACCATTGGTTATAAGCCCGTGGGCTACTGGACCCGCTGTTCGGTCCTGTGCAGCCAGACACGTACTCAAAGCCTCGAAGTGGTAAATATAAGGGATGGCTTAACTTTCGCCCTATCTGCTTCCACTGAGATGTCGACGGTATGAAGAGGGGTACCTGGTTTTCTGGGGAAAAGAAGAGTACAGTAACCTAGCTTCCGGCGGACGTCTCAACCGCCCAGGAGAGGAAGGAAGAAAAGATCGGAGTTTCTCTCGGCGAAAACACCGGCGTCTTTCGCGCGAAGATTCCGCCCTTCAGAGAAACCGGCAAATATCAACCCCGAAACCTTACAACCCTCTTCTGAATGGCCTAAACTCGCTATAAGCCGCGCTTCTGCACAGCGAGAAGGCGACGCCGAGAATGAACTTAAATAAGCACGTTGAAAAGCCACCTGCCCACAACAAGCAGCACTTGCCAGCACCTGCTGACTGCTTCTTCCGGCCTGTAGATAGAGGCTTCCACTCGACCGTAACACACGGCTCATCTCCTCATCCCACCACAACCTCCCGGAAGCGCGACCGATCTCGTTTACAATACCTCCGCTTATATTCATCTTCCAGAAAATGTTTGTAAGCCTTGACAGAGAGAACGTTAAAGTAAACACATAACAATTACCATCGAGGTTAAATCCTACCGGTATAATACAGCTTTCGCGCATCAGGATTCACGAAGATCGTGTCATTCAACTGGTCGCCCATCGCCACCTTCAACTGGTCTCCTGATCTGCCGCGACTCTCTGGAAAGGCCACCAATCACCTTCCCATATACCTCCGCCCAAATTCACATTCAAAAATATTTTTATCGTTTGACTGGAGAGTGAAGTTTGGAGTAAAAACATCACAGTCATATCCTCCAGGTTCAATCCCACCGGTCTCACGGCTTTCGCTCATCAAGACTCACGATCCTCGTGACCCTCATCCTCCGCTTGGATATGATTTGTCTCACCTTCAACTGGCCTACTCGACCGCAACCGTCTCGAAGCGCCACCAATCACATTTATTTACAGTTCCATATTCCAAAAATTGTGTCCTTTAATTGGAGCCTGGCCTTATCTTAGAGTACACCATAGAATAAAGGCATCACGATCATCATCGACGTTAAATCCGACTAGTTTCACAGCTTTCTCTCATCAGCATTCATGATCATCATGTCAGCTATTTTAAAGGTAAGCACCTCTAGTAATCATTTAAAACCGGCTCCTCCTCCTCCTTTCCCCTTTCCTTGTCAAGTTTGGATATCAATGGAATTGAATGACTCTTCGCGTCATGTCGTCTCTGCCTATGCCAGTACTACGTCTTTGTGATAAAGATATGGAAACGAACCCCACACAAAATGAGAACACCCTCGCACGCTCCAGAAAAGGAAAAAGGAAAGTAATATTTAGTCTGAAGAGTGGCCTTCGTCGCGGGACCTTCAGACCTACTGCCTTTTGCTTCGTTTTTTTTTTTTTAATTATTTGAAATGTGGTTGTTTACATTTATTTTTTTCCCTTTCCCTACTCCGGCTACTGACCTCTGTCGAGGGCGAAAGTTTTTTTATGCGGCCGCGTGGGGAAAACGAGTTTACAGACACCTACTACCCGACAACTCGGCCAGATGTCGGCTTCGAGTGTTGCTCAGACTCACTCGGATTTATTTTCATCAGCGCTGTGCGGTAACGTAGATATAGTTGTCTGAGGCTGTATTCCGCGTGGAACTTCTTTCTCTATATTCAGAATCCATACTGTCTAGACTATAGCGAGCGTCGTTGTTTTCTTTTTCATTCGGACAAAAGGGCGACTTCGTCGACGGCTTTCTCCTTCAGCATATCATTTCGGCGACGGCGTAACAAATGCAAGCTTAGCTCCGCTTGAAAACCAGTTGGACCACTTGCTCGACAAGCCTTCGCGTTCACACGGAAAAGGACGAAGAGCACTTCTCCCCGCCCTTGGAGCGCAGTCGGTCACTCGAGCAGACCTTCCATTCCGTCCTCTCCACATGCATTTCATACTCGGCTTGAACCTGCCTCGTGTCCTTGCTCTCGCTCTGAAATATTGCCACGAATTCGTTCTCTAATTCCACACGACCACTGAATGGTGACTGGAGACACACTGAAGCTGGCTTCGACGGGTACATATTACACGTTCAAAATAGCTAACGGGAAACATTTACACGCGCAGAGAAACTCTTAAAAGATAGAAAAGGACGAAAAACTTTTAATGAACCGGTGGCGCCCCTTCCGGCCAGTTTCATAAGCAAAGCACAGTGACGTTAAGATAAGTTCTTCTAACAGAATCGAAAATTAATTTTGGTTCCGAATATAGAAACAAGCTCTGGAATGGAACCGCTAGCTTTGTTTTGCTACATAAGCAATTCGAAAACAAAACGACGATAACTAACACGCACATACAAAAAAGAGATTAATGAACAGACGACCCTCGAGGTCATTGCCTGCGTCAGAAATTAGAACAAGAATGAATGAATGAATGAAGTAGCTCACAAGAATTCCGAATCCAAGCTCCTGACCAAAGAAATCCTCTCGTGGGGGCGAAGAAGCGTTGTACCAAGTCAGGCGAGGCAGAGCTGTCGAATTTTACTAAAATCAATAACCAAACATGAATTCCTGTGTATCCGGAACGTCATCCCAATCAGTTTCATCTTTCCATAACCTGATTACTGCGACGTTGAAAGAAGAAGCGAATCCAACCTGATGTCGACAAAGCAGCCGCCTCGCAGCACTCCTTCCGTCTATAGTGCTTCGACCGTCCTCATGCAAGCACACGCGCCAAGAAAAAGGTTCCTTACCTCTGTGTACTGATGAGCAACGCACGGGGTGTAAGCTGGCTCTTTCTTGATCTGGAACCTTTGCATTGATAGGTTTACTATTTTGGCCGGTTTCCCCGGCTCCGTTAGTCGACGATCACCTTCCCGCATATTGGCTAGACGCGTCTCACCGGGACCTTGTCGCCCGTGCACTGCTTCGGCAAGACGGGCGACGGTCTCTTTTTCTCGGGCGAGCGGAGGCCGGCGAGTTGATTGCCGGGTAATTACAGTGGGCTTCGCTGTGGTAAGCCTTGCGACGCTCTCTCCTCATGGCAATCCACCTTATCAGTCGCTTCACGGCGCGGAACCAAGCGTTTAGTAGGCAGTGCACGGAATGCCCTGTTCAGCTGTTGAAGCGTTCCCTTACCCACACCCACACACCTCGGAACATTTTGAACGGCTCCCGACCGGTTCTCCGGGAGTCATTATACTTGCGAAGCACGTCCGAACTAAAGCAGGCGCGGGGGGACCTCTTGTTTCCGCGCTCCACCTTTTCTTCGTCTCATTCAAAAGCAGTGAATAATCTCAAAAGCGAGAGCGTGCTCTTATCGCTCGCCATGCTGCAGCCCCGACGTTTGATAGCGCCTGTCTAGCCTGCCTCGCGAGAGATTAGCCAGGAGCATGAGTATCGCCATCTTTTTCTCTTACCGATAGGCCCGAGTCCTGGAACTATGCTGTAAATTTGTCTGGTGTGTAGCAGAAACGTTATATTGCACACTGGAAAGTTATTCTCGCTTCAATTTAAGAATAAAGTTTCTGTTGCATTGTTCAATTATATTAACGTCCAGATTAAAGGTAATGTCAATGTGTCTTATGTGTTAAGTGTGTGAATTGTTATAATGTCCAAATACCACTATAAAACAACACTCCATGTATATTTCACGCGTAATGTCATAACCAGGTTTTTAGTCGTCCATGCATGAACGACGTTCTCAAAGTAACATAATTGCTACTTAGATTGTGCCTAGCAGTGATCCTATATATAGCGCAAGTTACCATTTAAGACCTTTATAACACAAACTTTATCATTTCTGACACATTCTATTTAACTGTGTATATCAAAATAAAATCATATAACTCTTCCAAGGCATGATGATACGCGACTTGCCATTGTCGCGCTTTATTCAGAACCGTATTGTAGCCTTCTTTCACTCTTTATACTTGCGAAGATCTGACTGAAGCTATACCTCTCACAAAAACCGGATCTCTTCCTGCAAGGTTATACGGTAGTTTAACCTAACCATATTGATCTGTTTTATAGCTTTACTGAAGTTAGCAAGTTATTACTGCAATATTTTCTTGTAACCCTTCAGAAACTGAAACAAAATATTATCGTTCCGCAACGTTTTTGTGTTGCGTGACTCTTTTTGCCATTTCTTGTTCATGCAGGATACGAGACTGGAAAAGAACGCGTATGTCCTGTGTCGCGTAGTATACCAGTCTAGGCGCCCATTACAATCGCGAAAAAGATCTCTGGAGCTAACTCCCAGGGCGCCCAGTCTATTCTTGCTGGGCAGCACTTCTCCCATAGCTTTCCGTTTTCTGAGGTGCATATCAGCTTACCTCCGCAGCCAGTCCCTCACCACCACACGAACTCTAGAGCCGCGCTCTACAAACAGACCCACAACCTGTTCTGTGGTCCTTCTGTATCGAACAGACGATCTCCCGCACACCTCGGAATGTTGTGCTCCTATCTTGACACCCTAAGAGTCGTTACACTAGCGAAGCCCTTCCTATACAGCCGACGAAGACGCGGGAAACGCCTTGTCTCCGTTCTCCTTTCCTCGCCACAGCCGCAATGCATAGTCTCGAGCGCGACGCGGTGCCTTCTTATCACTGCCGTATTACAGTCCCTTGTTTTGACTGCGTGGGCCTTGTTTGTGTCTCATGCTATGGGAGCAAGAGAGCAGAGGCTTCGTGGTTACTGTGTTCTCCATCTCCCTGTTTTTCCTTCCCTTCAGAGGAGGGCCTGCAAATAGTTCTCGTTGCTATTTAATACTGAAAAACAATACACATTCTGTAACCCAGCACTGAGCACGGTCGATCTATGATAACTCTAAGAACAATTCAATTAATCCTTGAATTTCCCGCCTTTCACCATTGCCCGAAGCGACGCCCCGTTCTGCGTTCGCTTTCCGTTATTGGCTCAAACGCAAGATGTGGCTTCAGCCAATGGGTAAAGTGTGGAAAGTTAAAAAAAAAACAGTTCTTATCGATTCGGGAAAGAATCGTTCATTGTACGATCCTTCAATTCCAGGGCGCCGTGTATGCATTTACTTTTTTTTTTTTCCTCGCATTATTCATCGCGTCAATGCTCATTTGCTATGCACTCCAGTCTATAGAACCAAAATGTGGCCTCTTCTAAGCAGCGACATTTAGTGCCTTTATACCGTTGACTAATGAGCCATGATGGACGCGCCTGCTGCTGGACGAAGGCCACCGGTATGAAGCGCCGCAGGATACCGATACTCGGGCTGCTCGCGTTTGGCAAGGGTGCTTTTCCCATTGCGTTGGTGCTTGGTGTTTCATGAATTAAACCATTCTTATTCTTTATGTGCAACCATGCTTGGAATTCGCAATCTTCATTACGTGAGGCATATTTCTAAGACGACTGCATATTTGCAAAGCTGCAGAGTTACAGGAGAAAAAAATTAGAAGTGTTCAACGCTGCTGAACTGAACATTGAGCGAAAGCAATAGCTGCGGGTGACCGAGCATTCTTCTTCTTCTTCTTCCCCAGCCCACACATAAAGCCCCGCTTTAACCATGCCGTATGAATTTGCCTTAGTGGCCTAAAGGGGCAACGAAATGCCAAGGTCCTGGTAGGCTGATGCTAACATGAGCGTCCCACGTGAAACGAGAGACCCAAGTTAGCAGTTCCTGCCAGCCCACATATAAAGCCCCTCTTTAACCAAGCCGTATGAACGTGCCTTATTGGGCTCTAGGAGTAACGTGAATGTCAGGGTCCTGGCAAGCTGATTCTGACATAAGCGTCCCATGTGAAACGAGAGACCCAAACCCGAGTTGGCAGTTCCTGCCAGCCCACATATAAAGCCCCTCTTTAACCAAGCCGTTAGGTTAAGTGGAGAGATGTGGGAGAGGCCTTCGCCCTGCAGTGGGTAAAGTCAGGCTGATGATGATGATGATAATGATGATAACCAAGCCGTATAAACGTGCCTTATTGGGCTCTAGGAGTAACGTGAATGTCAGGGTCCTGGGAGGCTGATTCTGACATAAGCGTCTCATGTGAAACGAGAGACCCAAGTTGGCAGCTCCTGCCAGCTTGGGTCATCTACGGGGTCGTCTAAAGGTCAAAGGTCAATGGTGGTCACCGCCGTTCCACGCTGACTACTCAAACTGCGAGCAGTATTGCTTTCGGAATAAAACGTTTCATTTGTTACAGCGAATGGTTTTGGGCACGTGTAGGCATAAGAAGCTTCCATAGATGGCGCTAGCTACACTGGCGACGCAGCCACGCTAGGCTGCCACCATAAACTCTCTTCGAGCGACTAGTCAAGCGGCCGCGAACGATTGGGAGAGCAGCATCTCCTCTATTTTTGTTTTCAATGCCAGCCGGATACAGCGCAGCCAGTGGATCAAGGCCTTCTCCTACGCTCCTTTCCTGCTCTCCCTCATTGGATTGCGTTCGCGTCTGCTTTCAGGCAGTGGGAAAGAGCACTGTTCGCGTGGCGCCATATCGCGTGAAGTGTGCGAACTCACTCCGACTCCTAGGGATGCGAATCTCGGAAAAAAAAAAAAAAAAAAGAAAAAAAGAAAGTTTTTTTCTGTTTTTTGTTTTCGGCGCAGTGTACAAAACTGATCAAAATTTCCGCGAAAAAATGTTCCGAAATCAAGCTTAGGCTACCCGCAGTGTAGAACATGGAGTCTGTCGAGGTCGCGTGCGGCTCAGGTGACGCCGGTCCCTGAACGCCACGCAACGCGGTGCATCCGGTGCTTAGCGGAGCGGCCTGACGAATCCGGGCGAGCGTAGAAAAAAAAAGACTCCGCGTTAATTTCGCTTCGCTCGGGTTGCTCGGAATACATGACCCGCACAAAACACGTGAATTAGCTGCACGCAGCAAGCACGGTTCACTGGTGGGGCTACCAGCACTGAGTCGAAACGCGGATTGGTGAGACGAATATCAACTCCAACGTAAGCGAAGCGTCGTAGTCTGGGTTACCTGTGTGGTTTCTCATGTTTCAGTGTCTTTTATTGTTGTGTTTTGACTTTCTGTCGTACATATACGCATAACTGTTGTAAAGGTTGTCATTAAATAGCGTGTGGAAGCGTATTCTCTATACTGGCAATTTCCGAGTGTGGGTGCACTTCCCAGTCGGGGAAACCGTTGGCGGGAAATGGGGACCCGAAATCTGTACGTACGCGTGCTGCAACAGCAGCTAGGCTTTTCCCATGGCCAATCGCATTTCTAGGCACATTGCTCAGTGTGTGGAATACCCAGGACAGGAAGTGACCCGATGAAGCCGTTTTCACAGGCCGCAGTTGTCTTGTGTGCTGTGTCATATTTCTTGTCATGTTTCTTGTGTCATGTTTGTGTCATGTTTCATATTTCTGTGTTCTTGTGTCATGTTTCTGTGTCATGTTTGTGTGCTAGTAATGGATGCGGCCGCTGTGCCAAACTGACTGCTGCGGGCCAGTGAAGCTGCTAACGGGCAGCTTTTTCTTGCAGCTCACCTCCATCTTTAAATTTCTAGTTGGAAAATAAACTGATTTGATTTTCACTAACTGGCCAAAGCAACCAAGAAACATTTTTATTTATCATAAAAATAACATTCGAATTCCAATCAAGGCAGCTATGTTAGTTGATGTGTCATCATTAAATTACAAACAGCTACGACAGCATCATTATACGCTGGTGGATTCATTGGCGGGGGGCGACCACTTGGCCGGGCAATGTAAGCGTTGCGGGTGCGTGCCGGCGTTTGTTGCCACGTGTGGGCTTGGTAGGGGAGGCACTACGTTAGGCCGTGAGATATGCGAGGCCTGTCACATTAGCAGGGAAAGTGATAACTGTGTCAGCACGCCTTCACTTGCCTTATGCAAAATTAAAAAAAAAAAAAAGTACCTCAGGAACAGTTTACCACATTATGTTTAGTTTTTACTTGTATTGTTATGACCCAATGTGCGCATGCGCCATCGAAGTTTAATTATGTACCTTTCTGTCGCAATAAAACCTCAGTTGATATTTGACGCTCGTCCTTTCTTATTCTATGTCTGTGTCCTATTTGCATACGCGCTACTCTTTTTATCTAATCGAGTTCCAAACTACGCCTATTATATAACATTGTAAAGTGGACGTGGGAAAAAATCGATTCTTTTTTATGCAGCAAAATCTCGTGTTCCTACGAAACAGCAGCCGCAGAAGCGACATTTCAACACTTCGTGTTCAAACTGCCGTTCAGAATAACACGCATATTTACAAAGAACTGGTTACTGCACGCTTTCGCGGTGTTTATTTCTATAGCGCCTTGGAGGTTAAACCGATCTTTAAAGCCCTGCATTACTTCGTAAAAAGGCAGAAAGCATTTCACGCCTGTTATATACATTAGGAGAAATGTGGCTCCTGACATTTCGCATTAAACTTTTGTCATGCGTACAAAAAAAAAAAATGTTTTCCATTTTTTTTTTCAAAATCTCAGAAAAGGTAACATGAGAAAAAAAAAACTTTTTTTTTTTCGGCCATTTAAAATTACGAACATTTTGCATCTTCAGCAGCGAGATGCGGTGACATCATTCATAACAGCCGCTCTATCTAGATATCTACTTCGCTTCAGGTAAAGGAACCCACGTCAAGGTAAAGGAACCCACGTCACGTTTTATTGAACCCACGGGTCGCGGGTCGGAGTGGCAAGCTGCAGACGCGCCACCCCTCTAGCCTTCCATTCACTGCCCGCAACGTTTGTCGTTAAGTGTAGTTGTGCATTGGTAGCAAAGCTTAGTAGCAACGTACTAAACACTGAACATGAAATCACATGACACACATCATCACAATAGAGTATTTAGAAATGTTGGAAGGGTGTTGGCATAGAAATCGAGTGGATCCTTGAACAGGACCTTATTGAACTTGTTCTGAGGGGGAAAACGCATTATGTGCAGGAAGCGGCTGCTACGAAAAGAATATAGTACTGAATTTGTTCGAAATAACAAAATATATCTCTGAACAAAAATGTGAGTCTTAATACGACAACTGAACTGAATTGAAGTAAGTGCCCATCACTAAATGTTTTCAAGCTTGCTTTGGGTGAAATATAGTCTCTCTTTTTTTTTTTTTAATTCTAATGAGAAAGCTGTTGTTTTGAATAAATAAGAGGTGACATGTGATTTTTATTAACGCATGCACTAAGCTTTTTTTTTTTTTTTTTGGTTACATATTTGTAGCTTTAGACTTTCTGTGTAGCCAGATAAGACTGTCGCGAATATAAGGTATTTCGTTTTCAGTGTTTGTTATTGCGTTTTACGCTGTGTATCTGAGTACAAAGCACCAAATCATTCATATTCCCCAGGAATGGCGCTGTTTCCTCCGTGTACAGATTGTGCGCAGTCCTAAAGTCGGTCAGGTGGAAGAAAGCACCTTGTGTTTGGGATCCTTCAGTTTCTTGTTCCAGGAAACTAAATACAAAACTTTAACTTTAGACCTTAGTTCTGGTAACGAATGTGAAATAGCGTGTACGACAAAATCAAATACGAATCATGGCTCTGCAAATATTAAAAACATCAATTCGGAACGCGTATGGCGGTAGAGCAGACATGTGGGGCGGCTTGTATTTTAACACGAGTACACTTGAGAGGTATGGGAGCCAAAAATGTCCGCTGTGTGTCTGAAGCCTCTGCCAATTTCAACCGTTGACACAAAGAGGAGCCACCTGCCATGAATGAGAAGTGGCCGAATATGGAGAGGAAGACGCATATAAGAAGACGTTAACCGACAGAGTGAATTGTTGGCTAAATTATTTTACTGCCTTCGGATTGTTCGATGAAGTCAACATATCAAACACGAACGGTGATTTCGCTCACTTGTGATTGGTCAGCGGGCACAGCAGGACATCGCGGGCCATGTCCCATTGTTACTAACTGCTGTTCTTTTCACCGCTATGACGTTGGTGTTACAAGTGTCTCTAGAGGCAAGGAAAAGTGCCGAAAGTTCAACACGTTGACGTCATCAGGCCATATTATAAACCTCATTCCGTTCAAATGACCTGATAAAGGGGGAAATGTGTCCGCACTGCTGCAGGCAAATATCAGAGCACCATAATGGAGACACACAGCCTCCTTTCCGCGCGCTTTACTTTTGGCAGCAGATGAGAGGCTCGCAGTGCAAACCACGTATTATTTGTTATCATCCGAAGCAACAGTTGAGTGCCTGCCGCAAGTATCGACGTCCGTGACCGCGAAACAAATTGTCGCCAGTATATCTAGATAGGGGCACATGTTACGTAGAGGGTCTTCACACCTTTTATTATTATCGCCAATACGCTTCCGCGACGCAACACCGCGTGTACAATGCTTATTTACACCGCTCATTTTCAGAACTTTGAACGGGCGCTGAAGATAGCAAGATCAAGTATTTTGGTGCTAATAAAATTCGATAACTAAGCTTTTTGCGGCATTGCTGGTAGCTCTTTGGCAGCGAAACTCCATTTCCTGCAGAGAAGGATGGAGTCGGGTTTTTTTGACGGCACGATGATTTAAATTCGAAACTTTGGTAAGAAAGTCAAGTGCATCACCGGTTCAGGGATCGCGCGCTGCTTGGAGCAAGCTGTGAGGTCTAAATCCTGAGACCCATAATTTTAATCACTTGAAATCACCGCGATTTGGCGATGGAAGTGGTCTATATATCTTTCATGCTTTTCTCATTGCATTGATGTACCACTATTGAATCACGCTTGGCAACGCCTCCACTATTCCTATGTGTGCCAGTTCAAACTGCCGAGGATCCGAATTGAATAAATGACCTTCAACGAGAGGAGGCTCGCTGAAGGCTTAGTTAGCGAGGTATGTGAAAAGCAAAAGGGAGGCACAAACGAAGCAGAGCCGAAAGGGAGTGATTTTTCATTTTGCACCCGCCCAGATGTCCGTGAGTGGACGGCGGTAACGGAAAAAGCAGACCTTTCGCACGTGCGCAACAACAGCTGGAGAGGACCGAGCAGCGCTCGCTAACCGCATTCCACAAGCGCTTGAAAGGCGTTTCAGCTTTCAAGGCAAAGCTTTGCGTGCCGCATTTCAGCTGTGCGGTCACGGCTACGGTAAATCGAAACCTACCTCCGTCCTGAACGTTCAATCGGGAGAGCTTGACTATTGAAAATCAGGGCTCAGTTTGCGTAGTCGAATTCCTAACCATCACTCCGTATTTCACTGAAAATTCGCTGGAGGTATTTCTTGACGCGCTGGTGTATAAAGACTACCAGTGAATCCCTGGGAGGAGGGTGGGGGGGCTAAAAAGATAGGCACTGTATGTATCGAGGATGAGGACTTGTCGACTCTAGTTCGAGTATTTGGGAAAGCTAGTCAAATATACCACTTACGCGGACAAGCGTATTTGTCCCTTCCGAATATTTTTGTCTAGTTTTTGATCTAGCCTGTCCTCTGTTTAAGACTCATCAGCATCGGCATCTACGTGCAAACTTGTTAAAGGCTTTAGAACAACAGTGCCGGCAAGAAGTTTTACCATGCCGCTAAAGACCTGTGATTAGTAAGAGACATCGATCTCTCAAAGTTCACTAGGGCGAACCGTTGCTCGAGAAGAAATCCAGTCATAGTCTGCGCGGCTATAACAACTGTGAGGACTGCACCTGAGCTGTATGACCGTTCGTCGTCGTCGGCTCTCCCCAGGGCCGCAGCTGCACGGGAGGTTCCTGTCCGCCGTTCTCCGCTGTGGTTCGCGAAGACGTCGGTGGCATGGCGTCCCGATGGCTGCCTGTACTCCTCCGGTTGAAGCTGAGAGTGAGTCGCTTGCCGAAAAACTTCATTCGCGAGGATTCCCAGTGGGCATATCAGTGAGCTATAGGAACAGAGGCGTCTTCGGGCGGTCGCAACGGTGGTGTTGGTGTCCTAGAGAGGGTTCGTGCTCTCGGTCTTCGCTCTCCGGTGGTCGGACGCACTCTGCGTGTTTTCTCGCCCCCACTACGTGCCTAAAGGCGCGCCTTTGTGCCGGCGTGCAAGCGTGGATTGTAGTGGCGAGGAGGAAAGGCGTGTTGAAGAGACGATGACCGCGGCTGGGAGACGCGCGATATACGGTTACTAGCGCACTCGTGTCGGCGGCCCGGGCAAGGAGAACCAGAGTCGTGCCTAAGGCTTCTACCACCAGCGTGGCGCGGGCCACCCGGGTCTGGCTCGGATTTCAAAGTTATCTGCCTGTGAAGGCCGCTTGTGCCCCACAGGAGTCAGTCAGACAGACGCCCCCGCCTCAGCGTCTGTAAGCTGAGACGCGTCGGAGAAGGGATGTCGGAAGATTTGGGGGAGGAGGTACCGGCGAGTGTGTATTGAGAGAAGACACAGGTCCCCCCCTCCCTCCCCGACCCCACAGACGGACAGATTGATGATATGAGTTTGTTGGCCCCCTCTGCGCACTATTGCCACACCTACGAATCTATATGGCTATCTTAACAAAGATATATAGTCATTTAAACAAACAAAAATTAAAGCGCTGCGAAAGAGATCAAGGGGGATTCTGGCTACTCCATTTCAGAGATGTATACGGACCAGACGTAAATGGGGAAGGGAAGAAGGAGCGCTCGCTAGAAGGAAAGAGAAGGAAAAGAGGGAAGACAGCTGAGCTTAATGAAAGACGTGTCAGAGACGCCCTAGTAGATACGCTTCGCATAGCGGAATAAAAATGAATATCTGCAATGTACACATCACAATGTACGCAAGCCCATGTGGCCATTCAGAGAAAGTCGCATACAAATATATGCACGAGAATGCATGTGTAATGTGTAGGCACACAATCACGCGTGTACGAACTGACAAACGCACACAGGAATACGCACGATGCATTCTTGTAAATGAATGAAACATAGTTGCGGAAAGAGGGACGGTCTATGCCTCGCCTGTCAGCGCGGTCGCTGGTGTTCTTCAAACAGGCGCCTTATCAGAATCACGAGACCCAAGAAATGCTCGCGTATGGAAGGCAGTAGCGTTTGCCGATGCGCGCGGTCTCAAAGGAGTCTTGTGTCGACAGCATCCAGTGCTGATAGGTGGACAAATTGGGCCAGGTCATCGAAAGCGTTATTGTTGTTAGCATAATGCTTCTGTGCGAACTCGACAGCCGCGGTGACACGCGAACAGCAGGTTGCTCAACCAAGGCCGGACTGAATGCAGCGGCGCGCGCTGTGCCTCGAGACCGGCAGTGGCTCAACTAAGGGTCAACATTGTATGAAGTGACACTGCGCGAACGACACTGAATACGCGTGCATTATTTCAACGATACATCGATGAGAGGATCTCGAGAAGGTTGTGAAACCAGTGGGCGCCGTAATGGGCTAGATGGGAAAAATGTCGGAAGGGCAGTGAAGGTAGCTTGATTATTAATTTTGACCAACGTGATGCCACCTGCCTAGTTGGCATGACCCGTTTATAATACCGCTGTAAACTCAGTATAAGAGTTGAATTGTGGGGGTCTACCAGAGCGCATAAAATGAATGGAGAGCTTTTTCGGGAGGTGCTGAGACCAGATGGAGCACTGATGTTAGGGAATTCTCGAGCGTAGAAAGGTCGCGGGTCACACGACATGTGTAATCGGAGAACACTGGTGGACTTCTTTGCATTTAGCGGCGCTCATTCGGATGATTGATGGCGATCGTGACGTCAGAGAAATGGCATATACCAAGTAGCTTCGGTGAACAGCATATGTAGCAATCTGCGGCAATACTTCAGTGGCCCGCAAGTTGGCTTGAGTACAAGCATATGACATTCTGAAGCGTCGACTTGAATCAGGAAGTAGGAATGCATTATTACGATAGCATTTCGATGATGTTTCTATGTTGTTTTTTGTTTTGTTTTTTCAATGTATTCCAAAACTTGTTAAATATCAGTGAAGTGCCTAGTGAGAACAAAAATCAACCAAACCAAGTACACATCATCGCTAAATGGATTTAGTGTAGACATGTGGCTTCCCATAGAGCACGTGATGCAAGACATCCGTTTTCCAAGGCCCATACCAGAAAGAGTGAGGGTGAAAGGCGATAACAAAACACAATTATTTACGCGAATAAATTACATGAATCTCAACTCTGCCTTTCTGGGGCACCTTTTAATTGTGCGCCAACTTGGGGATACATTTTAGGGCGCAGTTTCTGTACTCGTTGATGGGAAACGTAAAACTTCTATAGAAAACAAATAAGCTGTGTTTTTCAAACTAATTGTCAGACAACTGGGGAATATTTTACGAAACCTTTTAAGAGCATGTTCGCAAAACTTCTCTAATCTCTCATTGCGTAGCAAAATTTTGCTTTTCTACATTCTCCTGTGGCAGTCAGGAGTGGTCACACTTGCATACAGAATAAATGGGGCCGATTCTGTTCACCAAATTTATAGCAGAAAAGAAGCCTGCCGGGAAAAGATCGGCGCATATGTTGATTTTTAGAGTGCAATTAAAGAAATACGTTCAAGAACTCCTTTCCAGAGCATCCAAAATTTCTGAGTAATAAATGAGTACACAATGCAGTAGTTTATACGCAAAGGGGTGCGTTAAACTATCGTAATAATACCGATGATTAGGCAACGGGAAAATTATACGAAGAGACTTGGTTTTTTGTTAGATTTTCTGCTTGACGCTACTAAACAGTGAAGAGTGTGGTCAAAGTGTTCTGAGCCGAGGCCGAGGTTTTTATATGTAAACGCTGCATACATTTGGGGGATATTTACATTAGTATTATCTGGTCTATTTTTACAATGCGAAGACAGCACGCTGGAGTTGCAAAAAACGACGAGCAGGCTTCAGAAGAGCGTAAGCAGGCACATTTAGCTGAGTATGCACAAATGTGCACAAAAAGTAATAACAAAAGAAACAAGCCATGCAGCACACGCGCAATCCCGACCTTGTTGAGGCTCAGATGTTTGAACACGACTCTTGAAAGACCCAGCGTACAGTGAAAACAAAACCAAAATTGGCGCGGTACAACATAACAAGAAAAAAAGAATAAAATACTAACAAAAGTTGACGATAAAAAGCTCTGATGTTTGAACACGACTCTTGGAAGACCCAGCCTACAGTGAAAACAAAACCAAAGTTGGCGCGGTACAACATAACAAGAAAAAAATAATAAAATACTAACAAAAGTTGACGATGAAAAGGCGTGTGGGGAAGGATTTAGCTAGGAAAAATTAAAAAAAAAAAAAAAGATAGGAACACGCTTAAGCTTCTATAGCGATTTTAACATTGCTTTTTCATTTCGCCAGAGAAGGGCACACAGTTCGGCCTAGTATTAGCCGACACTTAGAGAGAGCGGCGGTTGCAACTGAGGTACATATCTATTCGAATCTCTGTCGCAAGCCAACCTCCACTTTCTCTTGCAGATGGGTGCTAAATGGAAAGCGAAATGGTATGACGTCTCACTGAACGCTGCACAGAGAACGGTTGCGTCATAATTTTATACGAAATCGCGTGCATATTTTTTTGCGACATGTTTCTCTCAAACCTAAGGCACGTTCCGCCGCGGTCGCAGTGATTAAGATGCCTGAATACTGTGCCGAAGTAGCCGGGTTTCAAACCGACCTCCGGCGGCTGTTTATTGCGCCGTGCGTTGGTTTCGGCTGATACTTTACATAAATACTAGTTTGACGGAAACAACGTAGCTAGCCTTTTGGGAGATCTGCAACTTATGCATTGACACTTTTTCTCTAAAGTGAATAATTAAAAACTAGCTAATTTTTTTATTACCTAATTAAGTTTAGTGAACGAAAAAATTGCCCGAGATTAGCATAGGCGACTCTAAACAACGTTTGATTGATTTGAATGTCCTATCACTCACCGTATTCCTCAAAGCCTTGGTTACATTTAGCTGGGACGCCCGGTATATATATTTCATTATAAGGGCGCATTAGGGCAATCGTCTTCAAATATAGAATATCAATAATTTTATCTCATAACCGACAAACGAAAAATTATAAAAATTAAGGGCTGTATTAAAGATCACTGCACAGCACAAGGAAAAAAAAAATTATAGGATAGGAAAAAGTTACACCGTCACTTGTGTTTCTTTGTGAAATGGCAAGAAATGGCTCATTTATTCCATTTTTTATTTTTCATTTTAAGATAGCATAACCTTTTTGAACAAGCAGAAAACGAGTGCATAAGCAATGACAAGGCTTTCGCTATTACCTACGATAAAATGTAGCTTAATTCAGCGAATATTGCACCACATTTCTGACGTCTACTCCAAACGGGAAGCCTTAAGCAATCCTCAAGAATAAAAACATGCGGTTGGTTTCATATTTATTTTTTCTGTAGTTATGAATAATGTGACGCCTTTTAATTCCTGACATTTATAAAGGACAGATCATTATATCTAAAAGATTCAAAAAAAAAATTTAACATGCTGTGTTGTTGTTTTTATTTTAATTCTAATCAAAGCTGTCCATTTCCTGATATTTTTGAATTGTCGAATTTGATGTGCAAAAAGAACAGACACTTCTAGGGCTACAAATTATACTAAAATAAAGACCAAGGCCTAAATAATAGAGACAAACAGTGGCAACAGCTTATTCCATCGTGCCAGAATATAGAACTGAATTCTGATTATTTTCAGTACCAGCGCCCAGCTTTATATATTCTTTTGTAATCTTAAGCAATATAATGCAACGCTTTTAAATCCTTTATATTTCAGAGGCACTGAGAGTTGTTTAGAAATATTTTATAAATATCGAAAGGGCTTTTTTTTTTTTTATTGAAGTCAGTTTTCAATTTTGGCTGTGTTTGAAATGCTGCCGAATTTGAGGCGTTGTGTAAAAAACACCTAAGCCTCAAAGTTTGCCCGAAATCAAGAACATAACCAGCTTAACAAATACAAAAAGTTTTAGCAACAACAACTTAATGCTTTGTGCCATAATGTAGCATTAAAACGTTTTTTGCCGCTCGCCGTTCCTGGATAAATGTTTGCGATTTTTTTTTTACTAAAACAACTGCTGGAACAAAAATGTTTTCAATTGTTCAACTAAAAGTAGAAGTTGGATACCATGTTGTGTAAAATATATGCATGACAAAATTGTAGCGCCCAAGCAGCAGGGCTCCAAACTTTTACCTTTTTGAAATTGCAAAAACAGCAGTTTCTGCCTCGACTGATATGCGATATTTTTTTTTTTTTTCGGAAAATGCAATACGGCGTATCTCGCAAACGTAAGGCTTATTCCTTTTTGTTGAATAAGGAATAAATAAAAACAATATATCCTACGAGGCAGGGAGTTTCTTCTTGAATATATTTTTAATGTCTTCTAAAACCATTATTTTTAGAAATTCTTGAAAGTTTTCGCTGAAGCCCCTGGCCTATATCACCCATTTGCTTTTCAATGCCCGCCATGGTACTTAATGATTATGGTGTACGGCTATCGAACCTAGAGGCGCGGTACCGAATCCGTGCATCGACCGCAGTTTCGAAGGATTCAAAACATGCAACGCAACCATACTCTGTGCGATCTTAGCACATAATACATGGAAACTAAAACATTCTTCAAAGTCTTCGACCAAATTTGTCATTATCATCATTAGCCTGACTATACCCATTGCCGAGTGAAGGCCTCTCCCATATTTCTCCAATTAACCCGGTTCTGTGCTAGCTGCATCCACTTGACCCCTGTGAACTTCTTAACCTCATCCGCACACCCAACTTTCTGCCGCCCCCTGCTACGCTCTCCTTCCCTTGGAATCCAGTTTATTACCCTAAACGACGATCGGTTATCCGCTCTTTGCACTACATGTCCAGCCCATGCCCATTTCTTCTTGATTTCCACTAGAATGTCAGTAACTTGAGTCATTAACTTGGGTTATTGAGTTGTTAAGTAAATTGCGTCGACCAAATTAAGTGATTCAAATGCACGGCAGGTAAAGCTCTCAAAGTTTTGGTTTGCTGGCATTTTAAATAGGAACGAAGCAACCGAACTAAGCCGCCATAGTATTGAGACTTCTTCTCAAGGCGACCGAGGAGTGCGGAGAAGCGCAACGAAGAAGCTATCCATACCAGCTGATTTTAGATTACCGCCGCAAAACAACGATCCGCTTGCTTTGCTTTGGGTGTAGCTTCCAGTTTTCTGGATTCCGTCAAGCGTCTCCAATTTTAAAACGTACTGGCAACGTACGACGTCACCAGCGCATTCCCGTCCCCATCCCTCCCCGTGTGAGATGTTGTGCGCGGAGGAGAAGCCTGACCATCATCGTCCTTTTTCTTTTCTTTTTTTTTTTTTTTCACTATTATGTTGCCATTTTTATGCCAGTACAAGGCAGCTTGACAGGCTTAACCTCAAGTCTTCCATATTTGACAATTAGAGATCGTTTAATTTCAAAATCTTCTCAACGGTCCTTTAAAAAGAACCCGTTGTGGCCAAAATTAATTGGGAGTTAGCCCTTCGCTGTTTCATGCTGTTTGTAGCCTCGGATTTAAATCGCGGAAGACGGACAGTTCGCGTCAAGTTTCTCCACCTTCGCTTTGTTGACGTAGGTCTGAGCTTTGATGTATTTTAATCGATAATAATTCGCTTCAACGTCCATGCACTACTTGTACCATGTCTGTTGTGCGTATGCCCACTTTATTTTGTTGTTCTTTTATTACGCAGACAAAACTATAGGTCTGATAGGTCCGGCCAGATTTCGAAATTAGTATCCCAGTACTAACAATCATACATGGCAAAACTACTTTTGAGAAGGAATTAACTAACATTGATAATTACTTTGACAAAATTGAAAAAATGTTTTTAAATAATATTACTAATTATTGTTCCTAAAAACTAATTACATATTACAATTACTTTAGCTGTTTAATTGACTTCCTTTCAAATTACTTTCCAGTTTTCATTCATGCCAAAAATAATTAACTCAAGTCAATAAAACAAACTCCTCTCTCTTAACGTGACGTACACATGTTTTTCACAATTATTCCCGCAGGGTTACACTCAATGCTGTAGCATGCCATTCCTGCTTTCGCAGCACTCTACAGCGCTTTATGCTAAAAGAGCAATGGTGCAAATAGTGAAAGTAATTTCGAAACAAATTAATTACTTTTTTTCTGTGAAAATACTGAATTACCAGAGTGGAAAAGTAATTTATTACATCACAAATTATTGCGAAAAGTAATTAAATTCCAGTAATTGGAGCTGAAACGTGGAGGCTAACCAAGAGAGTTTTACTTAAGCTGAGGACAACGCAGAGGGCTATGGAACGAAAAATGGTAGGGGTAACATTAAGAGATAGGAAGCGTGCAGAGTGGGTCAGAGAAATAACTCAAGTTATGACATTCTAGTGGAAATCAAGAAGAAATAGGCATGAGCAGGACATGTAGTGCGAAGAGAGGATAACCGATGGTCGCTTAGGGTAACAAACTGAATTCCAAGGGAAGGAAAGCGTAGCAGGGGGCGGCAGAAAGTTAGGTGGGCGGATGAGATTAAGAAGTTCGCAGGGGTCAAGTGGATGCAGCTAGCACAAAACCGGATAAATTGGAGAAATATGGGAGACGCCTTCACCCTGCAGTGGCATAGTCAGGCTGGGGGTGATGATGATGATGATGATAATGATGATTAATTGAATCGCTGTAATTCAATTACTGTCAGGTTTGCTAAATATAGGTCATTTTTTTCTGAAACAGAGTTCGGATATTACAGTACGTTTCTGAAAAGCGAAATACTGCTGCGATGTCCCTCAAGGATACCGGTAGCGGTGTCTCGTGACAATTCTTTGACAACCACGATTTGGTCCCAGCTTTCGGCCGTAAAACTATTTTGACTGTGATAGGAATAAACCTCAAAATAATAAACCAGGGACACCACAAACTGTTCTCGAAATACAAGATAAGAGCATCCCTCGCTTCGCATGCAGCCTATCAATATCTGCAGTCTGTGTCGGGAGTGCAGGGAACATTAGAACTACCACGTGCTTTATTAAAGAAATTGCAGTCCTCATTTTGAAATGCATACCAAATCGTTTTTTTTTCTGTTTTTTTTTTTTTGTTGTTGTTTTTTAGAGCAAGCATGTTAGTGAGGACGGTGGCGCAACCAAAAGGGAAGGCATTGCCCCTGCAAGCTTGGAAATAAAGCCAAAAGTGAATGACCTTTCTGCCCTTCCGACAACGAGTTCATACAAATTTATTAATATTTCAGCTCGTGCCACCTGTTCGCAGAGTCGTACAGCTGCGGGAGCGTGTTTCGGGGTTACCTGAGCAACAGATCTTCAAACGTACATGCTGTGGAAGTCTAGTATCGATGAATGATATTTTCGCAAGAGCATAGGAAAAGGCCAATTTCACGAGGCCTACGGCACATGCGCGCGCTTACCGAAAACAGTCAAGCAGCCATTTTGGCTGCAGTGCTCTGCGGTGCTGCCTGTGCTGCTGCCCGCTTTCCTTCGCCCTTTGAGTGACACTAGATTTGCTCGGTGAATTTTTTTTTAATAACGTTGTTTATTGCCTCAGTTCATAAAGGAATATGTAAAAAAATTGAAAGTGGTATTAAATAGAAAAAAAGGTTGGCTGTTCTAATAAAGTTCAAGAGGGAACGATGATAATCTTTTCTTTGCGGCATTTATAGTACCCAGCAAAGGAAACCGGTGGCATGACGCCGGAGTGCTGTAGGCTGCGGATCATGCCAGTGCACCGTTGTTATGGGCACAGCACGTGCGACACGGAGAAGCGCTTACCGCAACGTCGGCATTGTATGGGTGACAAGAACGCGCCGCACGCTGTCGCACGCATTTCAGCCGCGATTGGTTATTAATGAGGCACCAAAGTTTCATGTTCTACATAGTAGGCTGTAGAGTCGCAAAGCTCGAGATTGTCACGTATAGCCGAAATACGAGTTCCCCTCAGCCTGCAAACCATCTGTCGTCACGGTCGCGTTGTTGAGACCTCGCGCCGAGGCGCTGGGCATATTTACGACGCGGAAAATATATCGCAATGGAAGTGTGAAGTCAGTCCTGTCAAAGTGCATGCTTCTAGTTTAAACAGAAACTTCGCTGGAACGATCTCGTTCCTGCTCCCCCCTCCCCTCTCCCGTTCGCCGAAAACGTACTTACCTTGCTGCTAGTCGAGGGTACGAATATTACGAAGGCATCGCGTTAGAAACGGCACTGGCTCGTGCGAGTGAAGCCAGAAATACGGGACCGATTGTGTGTAAACGCGCATCTTGAGCGGCCGTCCCTTTTCGTGTTTTGTTTTGCGCGTCGGTGCCGTCCTATTAGCAATGCGCTGAACAGGGAAAATCTGTATCTTCGCCCGTTATTGGCCCGAGCCGACGGGTCTAAATGGCGACGCGGAGGTATGGCTTCGCTCTCGTTCAAGCAGCGAGTTCGTGGAAAACGAAGAGAGGAGGGCCATTATGCTGTTTATGTGTGTACTTCCGCCTCGGTTTGCCCGCGCCGCGGTGAGTTGCAGTGGGTAGACGCTATCGTCCGAGTTAGTTTGTGCTTTCAGTAGTTGTGTTGTGTTATACCGCGTGAAATCTGTGCTCAATGCTCATACGTGATTTAGTTTCGCTTTTCTCGCCCTGTGTTTTACCAGGTCACGTATGCTAGTGCAGATCCCAATTTTATTGTAACTTTTTTCTTGATTTGTATTTAGTCAGATCACGTCACACCCACGCAGTACGCTATTTGTAGTGCTTTCCTTGCTTTGTGCATTATTACCGGGTCACATGGGATCCACGCGCTGGAAAAACGATGGGCCCGCCTATCCTAGCGGCTACAGGCTACCGCTGCGCCACAATGCCTGCCCATGAGAAAGCCTGTCCAATTGTAGACGAGCCGAAGGATTAAGAATAGATGTCGATGATTTCGGGGTTCTCGTCCTGAGCTTCTGACAGAGAGAGCTCAGGCGGCTCCATGCAATTGGTACTCTAAATTTAATCCGTCTTCACTCTAACCATGCTATTCTGATGTATTAAGTTTTCCATTTCTGAACATCTGCTTCCTCGTCGTCATCCTTCGCGCCTAACGCCAAGACGAAACAAGGAAAGAACCTCTACTGTCGCCTATGTAAGAGTTCCTGTGCATCCGTGTGCGTATGATGAGGTATTATATTAAATACAGCGTAAAAGAATGACGATAGAACAATATAGAGAAGTTAGCTTCGCTATTTTCCACATTTAGGCATTGGAACTGAGCAGTGCGAGCGAGTTATGTCATTTATATTAGAGAAAACTATGAGGAACGCGTGTGACATGAAATCAGAACGGAAAAGAATCTCGCAGAGGTTAAATTAGTTCTAAATGTTTTGGGTGAGCAGCGGTCAGTTACATGATTTCTAAGCTAGCTGCAGATGTACAGCATTTTTAATTTGAGCAGAATCTTATTTTAGAGGTCGGAGCGGCTACCAAACGACCCCTTATATTACATGAGTGCTGATATAAGCCGTTCTTGTCTCTGCTGCGTCGGTACAATCTCAGGTCAGCGTAATTATACCTAGGGGGAAACTTTTAGCATGATGTTGACCATATTGCGGCGTATATCTCCGAAGAAAATTCTGGCCTATTTACGCATGTCCAAGGTAGGGGTTGCAAGAAATATTCCATCTGCTGCTCTCAATATACAAATATATATATACATATATATACATTCGCGACTGTGGCACTATGAGCAAGGATCTAACAGTAAATGTGTGCGGAGAGCACTTATATTCCACGAAACACAGAATATATGGGGTCAAAGCATCATCCACGTTTTCGGCCGCGAGACAGAAAGCTTTATGTATTATTAACAAACACAAAAGGTGACGACGGAGAAGGTCTACCACAAAGCTCCCGAGCACTAACTCGAAAGTGAAAGTTTACCCGGGAAAAACAGCAGTATGTAGCGTGAATATTGTGCGTCTAAATGCAAACGAAAACCTTCTGTGTCGTCTAGTTAACGATCAGTACGTAAACATAAGTCAAGTTACGACGAAAATACTGTAAAGAAGGCGTCACTACGTATTATGAGATGGTAGCGACTGTGCAATTTGTAACAATTTGAGCCCCTTCAGCAAAAGATGGCAGCAACTAAAAGGCAGGTTTGCTTATAGTGTCACGCTTAAAGGGCCATAAAAAGCTATTTACGGAACCACGCAGGCTGCCCACTGACCGGTATCTACGGGCCCCCTTCTTTTACCGTTCTTCCTTTCTAGGCTATCCAAAATTTCATACAGTCTATCCGGTGCACCTGTCACTTCATCTGGCGACGATGAGATCAATCCTCGTGCCTTGTCAACCCTGGATACGTGGCAGCGAAGAACCGAGAGTGGCGATGCAAACGGTGCTGCTTGCCCCGTATGCCTGCTCGACGCGACGCTTCACCGGCGAGGCCGCTGCCGGAGCATCACAACTCTCAGGATGCATCGCAGAGACTGTGACTTATAGCACAACTGCTTGTGAAACCGGCCTATTTGTCTCAGAGGTATTCATTACCGGTATAAAAATTCTCATATTTTCACTTCTCTTGAAATGAATATTAGTGTAATTTTTCTGGATTCTGACAATTCTGACATCTAGCAACACGTAGAGATAATTATTTAGTTTTTTTTTTTTTTTTATTACACGGACCAAGGACAGCACATGAAGCAAGCCACCACTCCTTCCCTTCCAAGGTTTGAAGAGATTATGACCTCTTTCATAAGCATATATTACAACTATTAGTTTAATAGCTTATGAGGAAGATGAACCGGTTTCTAAAAATCCTATGGTTTTCGAGAATTGCAATGCATGGGGCTTGTAGGTAAAGGAAACAAGTATTCTGTCTCTTTTTTGTTCTTTTTGCGCTGGCCGATAACCAATGACGTATTGTCCAAATTATATGCTTCCGCACACATCATCAGCAAAAAGTAGTGAAGGTGGGAGATGACGTCATGATCGATGAGTATTTAATGCTTTTACTGCCTTATCCTGCCATACGATGTCTGATGCCCCCAAGCAATGCTCCGTGGGCTTTGCCTTCACTGGCGTTGGTTTACTCCCTTTGAAACTAGCGTTCCCGTGTTGGAAATGTACCCGCCGCAAATTACGTCACTATGAGCCGCGCACTCGCCGCTGTGCGGTGCGGAGAAGCCCAAAAGCCGATGTGGTTTTAATTGGTGATTATGTCGTCTTTTCAAATGCTGGAAAACCACTTGTCTTCAATTACTTACAGATTTCAACTATTTGCTCCCTTCAGGCTCGTCACGCACTAAAAAATCTCCATTTGTTGTCTTCGGCTGTGGCGGTCTTAATGGTTGCATAATAAGATTCGAGCACAATTGCCACCCTTACCGTTCGATAAAGTTCTACGGTGGACTTTTGGTATGAGAGGATGCTCCCCATCCGCCGTTGTGGTTGTGGAAGGTGAGGGCTAAGAATCTAAAACTTAGGCTACACGTAACACAACTTGCACTCTATAGTGGAAGGTTGGCAAACCTCCGCCGTATCTCAGTGGGCAGGGGACATGCGTGACATGCGAAGCTTGTGGTTTCAAATCCCAGCGAATCATAGTGTCTTCTTTTCTTCTATTTTGTGCTGGATATATCACACTCAAATTTATCTCTCAGCTAATTGCACTGTTTGATGAACGGCAAAAATATACAAATAAAAGCGGTCTCATATTTTTTTCTTTTTTTATTTGAAGACTCTTTTAGATGTATCTCATAACTAGTCCCTCATTTATGACATGTAAAATGCCCCTGATAACGCGAAGAGCCAGGACAAGTGTTGCTTTGGCATAGCTCAATATCCTGAGCTATAAGAACTAAACGGCCTAATTAATAATTTTGAACTCGTGCTGCGTTTATTTTATTTGGTTATGTTGATATATATCATATTTCTCATGAGCTTAATTCGTATCACTTCGCTGCTTTGTTATCCGCCCACGAAGCCTTTATCCACCTAAAGGCAGGATAAATTCTGTGCAATATAACAGGAGCCGAATGCAGACATTATTTCAGGTCAGCCTATACTAGTGAGTGTAGTGCTAGGCGTAATGAACTCAAAATACGTTCTGGCAGCTTGTCTAACGGTCAACATTTTAATTTACCCGAAAAGAAAGCCTTTCCTGAAGCGACTGCCGTGATAAGCTGAAATTAAAATGTGTGGCATGTATTAACCCCTGTAAGTAATATTTTGACACGTTTTCTATATGAGCGGTAAGTTGTTGCTTCCCGAAATAGGTCAACCATTCAGCCATCGGATCGTATTTTCAAAGTTCAAATTCGGGTGCAAATCCGCTTACCCAACAGCAATTTCGATAAACCAGGTTTTTGCCACTTCATTTTACCAGAAAAATGAAATTCTCTTTATATGCTCTTTTATGTGCGGGACACGAAACCCTCTATTAATGTTTTTGTGTCAATATTTAGCAACAATGGATGGATGGAAAAACTTTATTTTCGTCAGAGAGCATGTATGGATGGTTCCGTGTTAGATGGCCATCAACCCATGGCTGACGGCGACCTGGGTGGCCCACTCCACGGCCCTGGTCTGGACGACCGGGTCTGAGCTGGCCAACACGGCCTCCCACTGCTCGAGGGAAGGATCACGCATAATATCCGCCGGTGGCGGTGCTATGCTACAGCTCCATAATATGTGGTCATAGGTTGCCAATTCCTGACACCATTTGCACTCCGGCTGAATGTCCGGGTAGATTTTGCTCAACACGTATGGGTTTAAGAAACATCTAGTCTGCAATCGTCGCCAGACGCATTCCTGCGCCTTCACCAATTGCTTGTCCGGGGGTGGGTAAATCCTCCGCTCAAGTTTGAAATGATTAGTAATGTCATGAAAGGATACCAGCCCATCTCTCGTGGACCTTCCCGGAACGTCCGGCTCACCTACTCGGCTGACGAAACCTCGAGCATTCATGTGAGCCGTCTCGTTCCCAGGATTCCCAGAGTGTGCTGGTACCCAGACAATTTCCGCCTCCGTAGTCCCTCGCCCCATGGCCCGATTCAGCAATCGCGCCGCTGTGACAGATATTCTGCCCCTCGCCAAATTTCGGATGGCTGTTTTGGAATCGCTGAAGATCAAGTCAGCATTACTACTAGTAATAGCTAGTGCTATCGCCGCTTCCTCTGCAGTTTCTGGGGAGCGGGTTTTGACTGATCCGGAGGCGATCAAGCGTCCCCGCCCGTCCACCACCGCAATTGCAAATGCGTCCTTGTCCCTATACTCGGCGACATCTACATAGACTGCCCCGTTGTACTTCCCGTACTTAACATGTAAAGCTTTGGCTCTTGCCTTCCTGCGGTCCTCGTGATGTATTGGATGCATGTTCTTGGGCAAAGGTTTTATGTACAAGCCCTTGTGCATTTCCCGCCTAATCTGAATTTTAGTGTCACAAGCTGGAGCATCAACTCCAATGCCGATCCTTTCCAATATGTCCCTTCCTGCTTTTGTTTTTGAAAGCCTACCGAGCTGCATCACCAAATGCGCCTCCCGTAGTTCTTCTAGGGTGTTGTGCACCCCTAATCCCAGCAGCCTTTCGGTAGACGCATTGTGAGGCAACCCAAGGGCCGCTTTATATGCCTGCCTAATCATAGCCTCCACCTTGCCTTTTTCCGTCGCGTCCAACTTCAAATAAGGCGTCGCATACACTATTCTACTGAGCACAAACGCCTGCACCAGCTTACACAAGTCCTTTTCCTTAACACCTCTCTTACGATTAGCGATTCTCCTGATTAACCTCACGGTAGCATTGACCGTATTTTTAAGCCTTTTCAAGGACTCGCTATTTTTCCTGTTAGTCTGCAGATACATACCCAGGATCCTGATCGTTTGAACCTCAGCGACCGGTACGCCCCCCACTTTGACCTCTAAAGGCGGTGGCGGCACATAGTGTCTCGCATGTATCCCTCTTGGCTTGTCCCTCAGCACAAAAAGCTCGGACTTGGGCTGAGAGCACGAGAGTCCTGCTTCCCCTGCTAGCTCCTCCACAATATCCACCGCGTGCTGTAGAGTTTCTTGCAAATGTGCGTCACTGCCTCTTGTTACCCAAAGAGTAATGTCATCCGCATAAAATGTATGTTTAAGTCCCGATATCCCTTGCAGCCTGGGTGGTATCTTGATCAATGCGAGATTAAATAGGAACGGCGATAATACCGACCCTTGCGGTGTCCCTTTGCCCCCCAATGGGAAGGGATCCGATTTCATTTCTCCAACTATAATCTCCGCAGTCCTACCCTCCAGAAACGATCTGATGTACCGGAAGGTTCTACCCCCCGGTCTTATGTCCGATAGGTTCCTCAATATTGCCTCATGGGTAACATTGTCAAAGGCCTTAGTTAGGTCGAGCCCCAAGATAGCCTTGGTGCCCGTGCCGTACCCAGGATCAACAACGTCTTTTTTTAGTTGTATCGTGACGTCCTGCGTTGATAAATTAGCCCTGAAACCAATCATTGTTTCAGGTATCAACTCCTTGTCCTCTACATAACCCTGAAGCCTGTTCAGGACCACATGCTCCATCAATTTGGCTAAACACGACGTTAGCGAGATGGGACGCAGATTCTCAATGCAGAGCTTCTTCCCTGCTTTAGGAATAAATGTAATCCTAGCATGCTTCCACTCTGGCGGAATCTCCCCGGCCACCCAAAATTTATTCATCAAATTCGTGAGTGCCCCTACTGACTTAAAATCCAGGTTCCTCAGCATCTTATTAGTAACCCCGTCCGGACCCGCTGCGGACGTGGTACGAAGCTGACCCATTGCAAACTCCACCTCCGCCACCGTAAAGTCTGCATCTAATTCAAGGTTTTCCTCTCCCGAGTAATCCGGCAAGCAACCGCCCGCCTCTGTGTTTATGTAACGTCTTCGGAGTTCATGTATAAACTCCCCAGTCGTGCCTTGATACCGATGCACTAACCTAGCCATTTGCCCCTTCTGCGCAGATTTGGTTGCCGTCGGGTCTAAAAGGTGCCTCAACAACTGCCATGTTTTTTTGCATCCGAATTGCCCATTCATCCGGTCACAAATCTGCCCCCACTGTTTGCACTGCAACTCCAATGTGTACGTTTCGATTTCTCGTTCTAACTTGGCCATCTTTCTACGGAGCACACCATTATGCCTTTGTTTCTTCCACCTCCGAAGGAGACTCGCATGTGCTTCCCACATGTGTAGCAATCTGGAATCAGCCGTAGAGCCCTCCTCCTCCGCTGGAACCTCTTTTGTGGTACTCTTCACGGCCTGCTTGAGTGCCTCAACCCAGGCTCCTAAGTCCTCGATTTCCCCGGTCACTGTATCATTCCTGACTTCCCGAAATCGGTCCCAGTCCGTCACTCGAGTTCCTTTCACCTTGTCTTTGTGCTTAGCAGCACTAAATATCGTTGAAAGGATATAGTGATCACTTCCCAGTGGCTGTCCCGTGTTTACCCACTTTGCATCCCTGATACCATTCACAAATGTGAGGTCTGGAGAGGTGTCTATGCTCACGCTGTTGCCTATCCTTGTATGATCTAGCGGGTTGTTCAAGATCGTCCATCGCAGGTCCTGGGCAACCTGCCAAAGTTTATTTCCCTTCGGGCTGGCTCGGATGTAGCCCCACTCCGGATGAGGCGCATTGAAATCCCCCACCACGATGAGTTGAGACCTAGCCGCTAGCCGTTGCGTCTTTATCAGGAGGTCTGGCAAGCCCACCCCCTTATCTTTTGGAGAAGAGTATACATTAAGAGCAAAGAGACTCTTATCGCCTTTTCTTTTGGGTAAAATCTCCAGCAGGACGTAGTCCTCCCTGCTGCTATCTATGGTATGCTGAATCCCTGTGGTGTTACGATATATCGCAAAGAGAGGTTCACTACACTTATTTTGCGTGTGCACAATCGACTTATGCGTAGCACCTGCGTAGAAACATGTGTGTGACCTGGTTGCCCTTGTACTGTGCGAAGCAGTCATCCAACAGCCGTTTTAGGCATTCAAGAGACCTGGAGCAGGACAGTCACTAGCCTAGCTGCACAGTGCTTTGCACGTTGATGCAAAAAAAAAAAAACGCATTGGTCACTTCGCGTGTTTCTTCCTTTCCATTTTTAAATTTTCTTTCCGAAGTTATGTTCACAGTAAGCAGCGTAGAGTATAGGTTTAAAACAACCTTTAAATGAGGTTTTAGACAAGAAGTTCAATTAAAACACTGCTACGTAATAAGCAGAAAATGTCAGCTGAGCTTCGCGCGGTGCCTTCTACCTTTAGCATGAAAACACACGTTCTATAGATGCATGCCTGTCATTTCATGCCAGTTTAATACCATGCCCCCGTTTGATTCCCGTCACCGCATTAGATGCTAATACTAGAAGACAAATTCTTTTCATTTACATCATACCCCAATCAGCTGCTCTATCTATTTGTCGGTCTGTTTGATTGCAACACCGGCTGCCTCAAAACTAAACCGCCAACCAGCAGGGGTTAGTGCGCGGTTGCACGGCTGCACCGTTCTTGCTGGTTATCTTTAGTCCAGTTAATGGAATAATTATGCGCAAACAGCCGCCCGTGCACAGCTGTCAGCTTCCAAGGACTGTAACTCTTTAAACTGCGTATACTTTTATTACTTTTAAATTACGGGGCATTGAGCTGAGGCCGACAGCAAAGAATCCACCCTACATGTATCCCCGTTAATCTTGTTGCCACTTTTCAGCCACTACCGCACAGTTATAAATTGCTATTTTTTTTCTTATGTAATCATCCCACAGTTATCCGACTAAAATCGTCCGGCGGAATCATCACCATGAGCAACACAAGGGAGTAAAATGAGACTAACTGCACCCTACCGGAACTAGCCTTGTCCGGAGACAAACGGCGAAGATGTCCTTTTGAATTTAGCGTCTTAGGAAGTAATGATTGCCCGTTGAATAACTAATGTTAGTGATAACCACGGCTGGAGATCTACCGTTTGTGGGACATTTAATTCGTTAGGAATTAGAGTTCATAAGGTGTAAACTCCATGAGACACAGCGACTTACCACAGTATCTGGTATAGTTTCAATAGGCTCATGACATAAATCACGTTTGTAGAAGCGACCTTATATGCTGATTATCGACGAATGACGAGCATTTTAGAAGATACAGCTGTTCAATAAAAATTACTAGGGCGATGTCATTACAGTTTACACTGGAGTTTACAAACCACCCTAATTAGCTACTGAATGTAATAGAATACCTAACTATATGCTCCACTTCCTGGTTTTCTGCTGGCGTCCGATGAATATTCGCTATCTCGCCTCACGGAAACATATCCCGAAGGCTCTTTTTTCAGCTCTACTTTCTCATATGTACTCCCTTGCCTTGATGACAATCCCTTTAAAAAATATGCGCGAAACTTAGCATCAACGCGGTAGTGTTACAGTTCTCTAACTTTTAGAGACAATAGTGCGTCAGCGTTTTTGGCACTGTGAGAGAAAAAGCGTCAAAAGTTTGACCCTGCTAAACCGAAGCAACCAAAACGAAAGCGGCATGTTTCACTCTTCGTCTTTGGGTGGCAGTTCCTAGACGAGCTACTTCTTCTGGATGATCGGATTCGGCCGGTCGTCGTCACCACTTTAGAGTCGAGACAATACACGAGGCGTCTCACCTGGATCGTCCAAAATGGAGCCGTAAAATTGCCCAGAGCTGCTGCAAGTGCGGCAAGTCGAATACGATCCTTTGCACTTATTTGGCGTTTCTTTCTTCCCTCATCTGCTTCTTTTCTTGCTTTTTCTTTTTTTTCTTGCTCTTATTTTTCTTTTTTCTTGCTCTTTCTACTTTCCGCTCTTAGTTGTGTTTCAGTTTTTTACTGTATTTGCTCACTTTTTTTCTTTTACTACTTTTTCCTATTTTACTCTTTACTGTTTTCGATGTTGCAACACAATGTCGAGGTTTGGCTAAAGCTTTCGACGTTTTTGCATCTTTTTTTACACAATTTCGACGTCCGTGGATGTTTTGACGTCTGCCACTATGTCGACATCTATGTCTAATTCGACGTCGAATTGACTTTCTTGGCTCTAATTAATTAAATAATTACTCCGCATCAACGAAATTTTTCACATGGAGATATTTTTTCACCCTCTACCTCACACAATACTTTTTTTATTCATAAATCGCGTTATTCTTGGACAGGGAGGATGTGACATGCTCAGCGGAAGGAGACTTTCTGCGCACACCCATGAGACTATAGAGGCTTTCGCCTTAATAATATTTTCTCTGCAGTCATGACGTAGCGACGGTGGCGATAACGACGCACTTGTTGCTGCGAAGGCAGATATCGGGGGAAGAGCTATGTGACAAACCACAAACGAACAGCGAGGATCTCATGGGCTGTTCGTGGGGAGACATCCGGGCGACGAACGAAATTTTCTGTTATTGCAGAAGCGAGCGACGGGGCGAGTGACATGGGTGGTAAAATTCGCACGATGCCCCTGCTCGTTTCTTGAGCCATCTAGAGGTATAAAAGCTCCAGTAATTTTGAGTGCTGAAAAAAAAAAACGAGAAGAAAGTACGTTTTTGGACAAACGTGAAATAGTGCGATGAAACTCAATATGAGAATCTGCAGCTAATACATCGTGATACGACGAAAGTTCGACATTCGAAATACTTTTTCTTGTATTCGCGTGTTCACTTAAATGCTGCCTTTCCTGGTGCTTCTGATTCCCAAGAAGCTGCGACTTGCTGGCGTGTGATGACTAGGGGGAAAACTTTAGTGCGCACTAACATGTGCATTCAGGGCGCATGCGCAGCAGCGCTCTAAGGTGCAATAATTATGCTCGTTAGCGGTTGCTCCTACACACGACCATGTTTTAAAGATGCCGTCCGGTTACAGTCTCTGTGCAAGGTCATGTAAACTGAAATTGTGAGATGCGACGCAATTCTAGCTAAAACTGGAAGCGAGGAGTCCGACCAAAACCCCTACATTTTAGAAATGATCTGCTGAGCCGCACAAAGGTGCCCGAAGATGTAGCTGAGGCGCTGAGAGAAAGGATATACACCTGTGCGAATGCTTTGTTGCTAAAAGTCGGTGCTCATATTAAGCCTTTTGAGCATCAAGGTTTGTATTTGAGCTCTCTTCAAATGCACTATAGCTAACCGAACGACTCTGGGCAGTTTGATACCGCAGGGTGATGTGACTACTGACCAGTAGAAACACTGCTACAGATAATTAAAAACTACCCCATCTGCTCGTGTTCTAATGCAAGAGAGTTCTGATCTAATCACACTTTTCATCTTTATAACACGCCAAGGGCTTATAGAGGCAATTAAGTCAAGGATGAAAAGGGAGTATACGCTCTTTTTTGTCTTGTATCCTTTTTTAGTTAACCTTATTAGTTTAGACAAACTTGATATTTAAAATACGTGTAGCACTGCGGTCGCGTAGCACAGAGCAGAAATGTGCCAAGGTCTCACCAGGGGGTCAGCTGTAACGCCAACGAGTCGCTGCCCTCTAATCGGCATCGACGCTTCGTAGTTGGCTACTGTGTATATAAAACTTCACCAGACGGTTCTTGACCAGTGAAAGAGCTATCAATGGATCCTGGCGTCAAGACCGAAACAAGCGCGGCAAGACGAACAAGGACACTACAAAACACGCACGCAAGGTGCCTGCGTAGAGATACTGATCTCTCTGGCCCCTCCCGAAAGGGGCGTGTCTCGGCGTCCAGTCTCGAAGGCTTTGAAGAACTGTAGAACAGAGCTTATCGAGATCATTAAAGCGGCGCGCGGCGTAGCAAACAAAGGCGAAATACCACAGAGGCTGCCAGTTTCGAGCTGTGCTGCCCCCCCCCCCCCCCTCTTTTTGTATGAGGGGTACTTGTGATGTCGAAGTGGTTGCATTGCACCCCAAAGAGTGGAACCCGAAACCAATGGGTTGCGGTCTAATTACGTCTTCTTTCATCTGCAGAATGCCGCCCAAGCGCTCTTAACAAGTCTGACGGTGTGTTATGGTCCTTGCTTTTTGTAGCTGTTTTTTCATTCTCATATCAACGGCGCGCACAGCCACCGGGTTGACCACCCACATGGAAACCTCCGTGCGCCACGCAATAAATAACCATGAAAAGCAAGTATCGACAAACTTAGGCAGAGAGAAACAAGCTCATAAAAGCCGCGCGTATCATCTCCAGGGCAGGAAAAAAAAAAAAAAAACGTAAAAACAATAATTCATACAGACTGTCTCCAGTATCTTGAGTGAACTCGGAGAACTGTCTTCTGACTACATCCTTAATGAGCCTGTCAATTAGCGCACACAGTTAGCAAAGCCTCCTCCATTTTGATGCCAGCCGCATCGCTCGCTTCACAGCGGGACAGTTCAGATGCCTTGTTTCATTTAGGCGTCGTGATACGGCGCCACTTGCGAGGAGTAATGGCTTGCGCTAGTATAACTGTAAAAGGCTCCTAAAGGGGCATTGATGACGGATGACAACTCCATCCAGTTATTGATCTCAGCAAAATATTCTTTCTCTAGGTCTGTCATGGTGCACTGACATTTCTTCCGGCAACAAAACACGCGAATATAGCGACAAAAATAGTGCACTCAACCTTGCCGCCAGTCGACTTAAACTCATAGCGTCAGTAGCGAAATGGCGGATCACGACCGTTGAGTAGTAAATGGACTGTAAGTAAGAGGCAAAGGATTGGTGTCGACGCACGCTTTTTGCTTGCTTAGTCGGTCATGAAAACAGTAGCAGCGTGTTTTTTTTTTTCTGTTATTTTTTTTATAAGAAAGAAATTGACAGTTGCTTACCCGTAGCTAAGAGAGTTTTACGCGCTAGATATGAAGGTCCTGTCGCATTAACTAGGATCAGTTAAGCCTAGCAGCCGCAGCTAGTTAGTTTGTGGGTTTATTATTGTCCCAAGCAGTCGCAGCTAAGCCGAATCAAGCCTAACAGTTAAAGGAGGAGTAGTCACGCCCACTGTGCGTGCAGGCAGCAACTTACTACTATATGAGACCATGGAGATTTTTAGAATAATCTCAGCCTATTAATCTAATATGCTAAGTTAGGCTTAGGAATGCCTAGTTCCCCCGTGTGTGTTTAAACTTCATTTCCTATATATATACTTCGCTTGACACAGGTTTAATTTATGACTAATCGCTATAACCTTGACCTTTGTCATGATCATAATATCATGATACTCATTGTCACTTTTAGCGGATCATAGTATAGTCAAGCATAGCAAAAGAATACTTGTCACCACAGCAACACTCGAATAAGAAGACAGAAACAGGAAAGCGGTGAAATGCACCGTGCTATATCTAGAACTTTCGTCCTAAAGAGATTTGATAAAATTCTGGAGCTCCGCCTTCAAGGTTGTGATGCGACAGGTTTAATGGCTCCCACTTGGGGCTCTTTTTGCGGATCTTAGTACGTGTGCATGCACTAAGCAGCTGCCTTAATGAAGTAGACCATTTATTACCTCCTACACGTTTTAGGATAAAGTCGTAACGTCATGTGAAAGACTACACAATATAGATATAAACCCCTGCTTATCGCTCCGTACAAATGTGTCTGCGAGGTCTGAGCGCACACCATGCCCGGGTGAGTAACGTGTCTGAGTTGGGCGCCAAGGTTCCCGGATGGTTCGATGGATGGATGGATGGAATGGATGGAATATAGGAGCGTCCCCTTTGAAACGGGGTGGTAGCAGTAGCTATCATGCTCATTTTTCTCCCTATATCTGAATTATTGATTTAGAATGGTTAACTAAACCATCATTCTATTTATTAAATTTTGTTCCTACATTACTAACATTATGTCACTTCTCTGCTTTTAAGCCACCAATCTTCCAGTCGATTTTTTGCTAGTTTCCACCACCGGTTTATTCACCCGGCCACTGTTATCTCTAAACCCCAGAGCTTCAGGAACAGTGATTGCGCCTGCACCAACTTCCGGATGGATACCATTACATTCGAGTATAATATGGGCAATTGTTTCACTGAAGTTCCCACATACAGCACATACGTCATCTCCATTGTTAAATTTCTTTTTGTAGCTGCGTGTTCTAAGGCACCCTGATCTAGCTTCAAAAAGTAGAGCACTGCCTCTTGAGTTATCAAAGAAATCTTCCTTCCTGATCTGCATTTTCCACTTTCGGTATAATTCCACACTCTTTTTCTTTTCCATCGAATTTATCCAATTTTTACCTTCTGTGTTTTTCACCTGTTGCTTAATGCTCTTTATTTTTCCGTCCTTGTTACTAGCATACTTACTAGTTTGTTTCCTCCATTGTGAGTCAACGCTTTTTAGGTAGAAGTATTTAAATACTTTAGCTGCCCATCTGTTACTGTCCAATTTCCTCAGGCGTTCCTCATATAATATTTTAATCTGAGCTTCCCGCACTTCGAAAGATGCCCAGCCCATATCTCCCTGTACCGCCTCATTTGTAGTTTTGCCGTGGGCACCTAGTGCTAATCGTCCAACGGATCTCTGATTTGTTTCTAATGTCGACTGTACCTCTGATTTTAGGCAGCGATTCCCTCTCACCCTACCATCTAGGAGACGCCCGAGTTAGCATCTGCTCTCAATGCGGCCATCCCTGGTTTCGTGACGTTACACAATCCGACGAATAATCAGTGTCCGACAGTGTTAGCTGCCAAATGCCATCCGCCAGAGACTTGCCTGCAATTTTTCGCTCAAAGCGCCAATGTCGAATGTTCTGCATAACGAAGCCTCCAAAACCTACAGTGTCCTTGGACGTCAGTTTAGACACGTACAGCCGTCCAAATATTTAACTGGCGTGCGCAATGGCAGCATTTTCTGTGCTCCTGCGCCTCATAAGGCGGACAAACATTGGCGGAAGATCAAGATTAAGCAAGGGCTTGGTGGCCCTTGCTTGTACTTGGACTTTTCGCAGGTTAGCTCCTCTGTAATGCTCAGAATCGCAGGAAATGCGGCCGTCGCGCAAGTGAGTTAAATACTTGCATGCTTGTACCCGTCTACGCAGGCAATTTCGACTGGAGTGGATGAAGTGGTGCTTTATATTTACGCAGTGTGGTCTTTCGTTTGATGTGATAGCAATGATTGCATTGTAATGAGTAAATGTGTTATAACAGAGACACAAATCAAAATATTGGCGATTAAATGAATAGCGAAGCGCATTTACGCGAACGAGGATCTGCAAGGGGCGTCGCAGGCGGATGTGTTTGATGCTTTAGCGCCTTAAAGGCGAAGCTAAAGTGTCCCCTATGCATTTACTGTCTATCTTTATTGTGTATTGTTTCCCTTTCCATACCGGATATTTTTTAGATACTTTTGACACCAATTATTGCCGCCTTCTAAAAATTACATTTTGTACCTCGCTGTTCTTTTCTCTTTTATTTTTTCTTTGTGCGCTAACTTCCGTTGTGCCCTTATATTCTAGAGCTTTGTATACATATATTAAGGAGAGCCTTACTTGGTTATGTTTACAAAAACATGTTAGTAAAACATGGAAGTGAAACGTAACACGAAATATGACGTGACAATAATGAGACAGGTAGTCATGAATGTGTATGTAATGACAAGTGGTATATAAATTTTATGTCATGCCTGGTCATGTCATGTGAGTCATCATAGTTTAGACAAGTCGTAGCTACTTGTCATGAGTCAGTCAGATCGGATATCCAATGTGCATGGCCACGTAATCCATGGTAGAAGAAAACAGCGCAGGAGACGGGACAAGGAACTGGACACAACACGGAATCCATGACTTGTGTAAGTCAAAGTCATGATCATGACTACACGTATAGTAAAAACTTTCAAAAGTACTGAATCATGACACTCAAAAGCGGTTGAGTCATGACACTCTAGGTGCAGTTTCTAAAAAGCAGCTAAAGTGCATGCTTTCCATTTTTCAGTGCAGATCTCTGCAATGCTCTCAAAGTTTCGTTTCTCGGTCAACCTTTTGTCATTTCATCATCATCATCATCATCATCATCAGTCTGACTATACCCACTGCAGGGCGAAGGCCACTCCCATATTTCTCCAATTAACCCGGTTCCGTGCTAGCTGCAACCGCTTGACCCCTGCGAACTTCTTAACCTCATCCGCCCACCTAACTTTCTGCCGCCCTCTTCTACGCTTTCCTTCCCTTGGAATCCAGTTTGTTACCCTCAGCGACCATCGGTTATCCTCTCTTCGCACTACATGTCCTGCCCATGTCCATTTTTTCTTCTTAATTTCCACTAGAATGTCGGTAACTTGAGTTATTTCTCTGACCCACTCTGCACGCTTCCTATCTCTTAATGTTACCCCTACCATTTTTCGTTCCATAGCTCTCTGGGTTGTCCTCAACTTAAGTAGAACTCTCTTGGTTAGCCTCCACGTTTCAGCCCCATATCATTGTCAGCCCCATTGTCATTTACATTTTATATATCCTGCATCCGCGCCTCCCCTCTGTAACGCACACATGTACCCTGAGGTCGTTGTAAATTAATTATTAATTAATAAACGAGCTTTAATTTACATATGAGTGCATCTTTAGAATTTGTGCACAGGTGCAAAATGAAAACAACGAGGTCAGCTTCGCGTACCTCTATCTCGCAGCAATCAACTACGCCTTGTAGTTCCTCCGAGCCGGAGGTGAAAGGCACGCCATGAATGTATAAGGCAGCTGTGAGAGAATTCTTTTCGTTCAAGGCTATGCGATTCGTATCATCTGCCCGCCTGACTAATTGATTCCAGCGACGGCGAACGCCCAGGGCAATACCAGGTGCAAAAATAATTATGAAGAGGAATAAATATTTCTCCCCGCAAGTTATGATCGCATATTAAAAGGGTCGGGTAATTATACAGGGACCTTCATTTTACCGAAGCTCTTCCTTTCCGTATCAGGAACAAACTGCGAAATATACATGGCCGACTGCACAGCCGTGAAAGCATTTCGCACCTCCCCTTCAATATCGATTTAATGTTAGCATTGTCTTACTTTATATCGGCGCGCGTGCGCGTGAATTATTCTTGTCCAAATCGGTTATTTTGGGTGCTGCCCGATCTTCGCACTAATTTACATTGCGACTTTGGGTATTTCATTCAATCATTGCCTTCCCCTGTAATATTGGCTTTAGCATTCCATGCATCTTTGAGTGCAGGAGTGATAAATGTTCATATATCGCAGCACCCCACTTCCTGATGATAAAGAAGCGCGATATCACCATATATGCATCCTGCAGTAATGCAGTCATTGCGAAGACTGTGACGCACACAATTATTTTCACTTGAAAAGTGCCCGTTACTCATGCGTGGCTATCAGTTTTCGTTGAAAACTGCTTATTTAATAGGCGTTTGTTGTTTCGATCAACCTTTTATATGGTTATATGAATATAGGATTGGTATTTGATAAAAACTGCCCCGCGCGTGGTGTGTGTGTGTGTGTTACTTTGGTGGATTTATTATTTATAAAACAGGCGGAGAATCCATGAATGGATTGAACAGTCAGAATCAGGCTTTTCCCAGTCTTAATCCTCACGCTTCCACCTCGTCTTTCTCTTCCTCATGAGCAACACCACGCGGCACCGCGTAATTGGCGTAACAATATATATACATATAGTTCTGGCACTGTTTCACCACAGCAGGAGATGTTGTTGCTCGTACTGCGCAAAGCTGCCACATAAATAGTCACGCAGTGCGGTTTAGCGCCTGTTCTATCTCTTCAGCTTGCAAACTTCCATGTAACATCACTGAAAAAATGTTTTTTTTTTTAACCGTAAATATCTGTTCACAACGCCTGATTCTTTCAAAGGAGCAAACAACTTGGCTCCACGCACGCCAGTTCTCTTTTTGGTTCAAGTCCACATCACCGTGGCATGGCGTGGATTAAGTGGAAATCGCCAATATTGTGCGTCAAGTTAAGTCAGAAAAATCTGCTCGTTGGCCATGAAAGACGCCGTGCTTGTGGGGATATTCTTATGTAATGAGGTCTACTAGCGCTCTTTAAATTTTACTGCCATTGCACAGCAAATGGGTGCTTTTGACCACAGGCTTCATCTAAATGAGGCTCCGACGAGGTCCCCTCACATCACCTCATCTTAATGATCTCATTTTGTCTTCATCTAAATGAGGTCCCTCAAAGAGGAGATAGTTTAAATGAAGGTAAGGCCTTATTCGATCCCTCGATTTTGTGTATCCTAGTGCTTCTCTTATTGAACTACTCTGACAGGTCATTGTATTGGGATGATGTCACGGGCCTTTATGAAGCGGGAAGGGGTCAGCATTATAGCTGGGCCTCCCAGCTCGTCTGACAGCGAGCTTCGAGGTGGTTACTGCACCGCACGCAGAGCGCTTCCTCGCGCTTGTCTTCCTCATGCATGTTCAGCATGGGAAAGGGAATACGGCTGTTTCGACACCCGATTTCCGCCTCGAGACGATCTCGCCTCACCTATATCATTACATGCCAGTGCCGCTGATGTTCTTGACCCCGTAGCTGCCACTCGGCCTTCTAGGGATTAAGTGTACGTTACAATAGAAACGACCCTTTACATTCCGGGTGTCAGTCGTATAACAAAATGTTTCATTGACTGGCTCTTCTCCCCCCCCCCCCCCCCCCCCCCCTCCCGTGAGCACTTCAGGCGTCCCATAAGCGGGGCTTCCGCTGTGTGCACAAATAGTGGAGGACGATGAACCCTGTTGCAGGGAGCGCATGTGCACCTACGTGCCGCGTCACTGGGAACCCTCCGCTTACCTCTGGCAAAAACTTCGGTTTCTGTAGTTTTTTTTTTTTTTTTTTTTTTTTTTTTGCCGCAGAACGCGACAGCTGCGACTTTGCGACAGCATCAAACAACGTGGCATCCTCGGCAGCTGGGATGAGGGCTCACTCATTGATTCGCTTACGGGGCAGAGTTTCGGGCCTTCAGCACTGAAAATTGCTTTCTAAATTGGCAGGAAATATTTATGTGGAAAATTAGAACCTCAAAGAACAGAAATGAGGCACGCGGGGTACTAATTTGTTCTCCAAACGGTACAATTTAGATCCATATCGCCAATGGTCCTATAGTGCAGCCAAAGAGCAGACGAAGTATTTCATTTAATTTTGTTTGTGATGCCAGTACACGTTAAATATCCCTAAGTGGTCTCAATTATTTTGGAGCCCGCAACTTCGGCTCTTCTTGCAGCCCTTAAACAGTTTTGGGACATTGAGTGGACACTGAAGACAAGCGCAAGATGACCTGCGATCAAAACGCCTCCATAACGTGAGGCGTTTTGATCGCAAACAGACCACCACCACCGAAAATCAGATATTATACTAGAAATTGGAAATACATGCGCCGATCGGCAGATCACTCAAGCTGCGTAAGCTGAGGCCGACTGCCGGAAGCGGATCTCAGATGCTACGTTTAGTTCGAAACGTTGGAAGCCAGAGCTTATTAAGTAAGGTCATATGGAGTTTCAGTTGACCTGGTAGGAATATTTCTCAATGTAACTTCGATATTGTAGCCAATAAATGCGCCTTTTTCTCGTCGTAAAAGTTTCAATGTAGCCAGAAAATGGTAAAGAGTCCAGTTCTACTTTGGACAATAAATACTGGAGCTATTCTCCGGGCGCCTTTGAGCTAGCGTGCCATATTACGTCATTTCGTGCAATTGCGTGTATTTCTGTCCTTAGTGGCCGTTTAGACCACGCCTTATATGACATTTCGCTCAGGTTGCAGTTTTTGTTTTCTTTTAATTGGCGATACCTTTGTTATAGCGGCTCCTTTGCTTTATTGGCGCTAATAGCAGGCATCGTTGTGCGTGCCAATTAATTTCCTCCTATTAAACATTTATTTCTCGTTTAGTCGAACAGATCTTGAAGGCTTTTTCTTCGTTCATCGTTTCTTTCTACTTGGTGCAAATGGAAACCACAGAATAAATACAGGCAAACCGAGGAACGCCTACACGTCAGCAACGTCAGCATACGCGGTGGGAGCCAGTTTCTAGAATTTGCTGACGGCAACTGTCGAGAAATGTCGTCTCCTGAGCCAGATGCGCAGGGGAGAACAATAAACGTTGCATATTATGCAAGTTTCCACGTGCTTTGCCTGTGTTTCCTTTTTTCTACTTTTTCTGGTTCTTCTCTCTTTCTTGCGTATTAGCAAGACAATATGACAAGACAAAGGTTGACTCGCTGCCTGAAACCAGTCGCTCCTCTGTCGACGATCTGAATGGTTGCGAAGACTTGGGAGGCGTTCGAACATCGGAAAAGTTTGCATGTGTCTACCGACAGGCATTTTCGCACATTGTCTAGGCTTGTAGCTTGCAAACTGGCTGAAAGGCAACAAATTTTACCGAGCGAGCCAATGAACGTAGTCAGTGCTGCTCCTATCACACGTTTCTTATTGAATAAACTTGTTGCCCGTTGGCTTACGCTTAAAGAGAAATGATGTTAAATGTGCCTTATAAATATGTGTCATGAAGTTTACCTGTAACAGCTCGAAAGAGCTAACAGTATTTGAAAAAAATAATAATAAAATAAATTAATTTCGGTTTAAGTCATCTGCAGGGTTACTTCTGTAGGTGTGTGTGGAGGGGGGGGGGGGGGGGGGGGAGTGATAAGGGTTGACATTTTTTTATTTGTAAGTGATAGGGGTTGACATTTGAGGTCTTACTTTATACTAAACTTGCTAAATTCGCCGACAGAAAAAAAAAAGCTAATCATCAAAGAGATGTGGGTGTTTTGAGTCACGACATGTTGCACTTGAACCACATGTATCTACAAAAGCTTCTATGTGCGCACTGCCACAAGCGAAGACTCTTAAACTGGGAGAATTAAAAGCTTTGCGCTGAGCCTCCCGATATAGTAAGCTTCTATGCGTGCACTACCATATGCGAAGACTAAACTAAGGAGAACTAAAAACTATAGTTGGCGTTGAGCCTCCCGATATAATCGGCGCCTGCTCACACGGACATCCGCACAAGCCAGTGTGGATGCTGCCTGGATAGGCTCGCATACAGCCTGGGGACTCGGAAATTTCATTTCACGAAAGGCTAAGAAGCCAGCATTGACTACACATACACACACAATTGTGTAGGTCTTTCATCATCAAGTCGCAACGTTGCACACTCCTTAGACTTAGGAATGCATAAACACAGGAGTCAGACCACTTCAGGCGGCACATTGGAAGCGTCTAATTTCATGTTCAGAAGTTCCAGAGGATGACGTATAACACGCACGTCAACAAATGGCAGTAATGGGCAGCAAGAGGTCAACGGCTCAGAAGTCGGATGAAATCCCTTGAATACTTCAGATAGCCCTTTTTATTAATTTCTCCGTGCTATGGTTCACCGCTATTTTCATTTTGGCTCGAATGAAAGCACCTGTCGCCTTCAAACCGAAAGGACGAAACAGATGCGATTTCTTGAAACGGAGCATTCAAGAGCGAGAAACGAGAGAGGAGCAGAGGCAGAGGCTAATCAGTGATGTTGCCCATTCGGAAAAAACAAAAGTAAAGAAAATAAGGAGAATGCCTCTCGCGCAATCGGTTTTCAACAGCAGAACATAGGACTTCTCGGTTAAAGCTTAACGAGATTTAGATTCATTTAACGCAAGAGAAAGTTGCTCATAAGTCTACAGCATCGAAACAAAAGATGTCCGTACATGTCTAGCATTTCTACCGATTTCGATTACTATCGGTGACAATTTACATCGTCTTCCATCTGTCCTTTGTTTGCAGCAGCACCGATGGAACACAGGTGGGATATAATCATCTCCGTTTACGACTTTTCTTTCTTTCTCATCTTTCTCTTTAAAGTACCGATCCCCTCTAAGCGGAATAGACAACCTATGCTCCTGCTTTACTACCACTTGGGCAACGCGTTATACGCGGCTGTTCTTACAATACGCGCATAAACGCAAAAAACTTTGCAGCAAGAAAACAGGACACACATTCCTTAGAACGCCTTTCTGCTTTTAAATGAGGTAGTGCCTAATTAACGCACAACTTATAATGTCAGCTCACCGCAACGTGGCATCCGCCCAGCAGCCTCGCCTCGTACCGGATCTTCCATTGTCGCACCATCGTCCTGCCCGCGAACGCGGCGTTCAGAGCACAGACACGTTCGAAGCGTTCGTTTCATTCCCCTCAATCTAATAAAAAAATAATGGCAGCATCATTTCGTCGCACCAGCTGCGCTCCAAGCGAGAAACGATAAGTCGGCCAAGAACTTCCTGTCAGGACTGCGAAACTCTGCCAGTTATTGCCTCTTTATTTTTTGAACAAAAATGGCCTCATTCTGAGAACAATGATGGCAGTCATTCTGCTGCTGCGGATATTTATTCCGAAAGACGAGCGCATGTAATGCTGTTCCTCTACCAAAGCATTAGGCCCACCTCTATCTAATATGAGGTATTTTTTTTTTCTTTTTGTAGCGTACGTGCGTCTCTATGAGGGCCGCGGAAAAAGACGTGCGCATGAACAATATGTTATGCTGCCTAAACAATGCACCGGCAACCGGTAGTGTAGCTGTTAGGCGAATCTTAAAAAGGTGTGGTCGTTAGGCCTAACATACTCAGAATTGCGCTAATTGACCGATCGCATCTTCGCATAAAAGAAATTCTCTATGATCAGAGCTTTGTTGTTATTGTTCACAGCAGTCTGGAAATGGCGCATTGCAGTACAGCACCCTTACCTGTCGTGACAGCATTTACCCCACTTCACTATCCCAAATAACAGTCCGGACAGGCTTTACTCTTCTTCAAGGGGAATGAATATTGGAAAGCTTCGGGTTTCGCATCTAAGAATGAAGTGGTCACTAAGGCAGTGACCTGTTGACGTCCACTCATCCCCAACCGCCCTCACTGTTCGAAGCCGGCAGCATGCGGTCGGTGCCGGTGCCGAGGATTGCTTCGAGTACACTGACATTGAAAATGATGGGCAGTTGGGAAAAAGAGCATATTTATTTGAACATGGGCTCTTATCATAGCACACAATACGATGATCTCTGTCCAGGAAAGAGAAAACACAATTAATTTTACAGCTCTCATATATACCTGACAGTTCGTGTACAGGTCTCACGCACGTTTTTCTATAATTGTGGCGAGCTTTTTTGGAAACATTGTGTGAAGTTTGGTCACTTCTAGTCTCAAGTCTCATAATGCTTATGGTATGTACACAGCAAAGATGTCAGCCAGTTGACACTCCTTGACATAAAGCGGCATATGGATCCAACTATTTTGCCCTATCATTCCACATTACACCACGGAAAAGTATTTCACCGGACAGCGTCATAGTGCTCACAGGCTAGCATCCAAAGTCATCTTCCAGTTAGGCTATGTTCGTTTTGTAATGATCTTCAGTTATATAATCGTTAAAAGAAAGATCTCCCTCATTGGTTACAGTGTCATGAAACGCTGTGTCATGCCGTACCATGCATCTTCCTGTTTCCCTGCTGTTCCCACCCCGTAGTTCCCAGAATTACGTTATGATTATAATACAACTTTGATCAACGTTCATTTGATAAAGGCCACGCCTTACTACATCGGTCACATGGCTTATATTTGCCCGAATTGCAAGCCAAGTTTGGCCAGTTTCAGTCTCAAATCTCATTATGGTTGTTCGGGAGAAATCTACATGCCTCTTTCGTATCAAAGGCACCACAGGGATAAGCCAGCATAGACTTTCTTTTTTTATCGAAGGGTAGCAAAAAAGGGAAATGGCGTTATGCATTGCCTTTTTTTTTATACTTTGTGATACTTTGAAAACTTTGTGATACTTTTTTTCTATATGTTCATTGTTTATTATCTTTATCACTTTGCCACGTGAGACAAATAGATCTAGAAAAGTGCGATCTGGACGATTCTGAGGTGACCTATAGTCGTGCTTCACAAGTCAAAATGACAAGGCTCCGTGCTACGATCCACAAGCGCAAACGCAAAAAGCAGGTATAAGAATACATTGCGTAATCATACTATTGGCACCATTGCCATCATTTCTACATTTTCCCGATGTTGTCTCATGCAGCATGTTCCTTAATTAACGCCGGAGCCCACCAATAGTTTTAGTGTCACCCCTTTATGTATTTTTTCACGCGTATATGTTTTTATAATACCAGTCTGCTCGCAAAAGACGCAAAAATTCAATAAATTATAAATTTGCTGCGCGTCTCAACTCTCCTCAGAGGTCGCAGCACCAAAACCTTGTTCTATACGAATACCACAATGCTACTTTGTACCTGAGACAGTAAACAGTACCTTTCTTGTCCATTTGAGATATTTCCGGTTTTTTTTTTTTTTTTTTTTTTTTTTTTTTTTTAAGGGAAGGAACAGAGGCCTGAGTTATGCTTCGCGAGGAGTGGGGGGGAATATAGACAAGGACAAATGTTTGCTTTGTTTTGGTTTTTGGGGTTTAACGTCCTAAAGCGAATCAGGCTGCGAGCGATGTCGTAGTGGAGGGCTAAGAAAATTTCAACCACCTCGCGTTCTTTAACGTGCACTGACATCGTACGAAACATGGGCATTTGACTTTCCTTTTCCATCGATAACCGGCCGCCGCGGCTGGGATTCGATCCAGAGTCCTTGGGCACAGGAGTCGAGTGCCCTACCCATTCCACCACCGCGGGGAGGGAGGATGGGGGTGTTAACAAAACAGAACTGCGCGAAGACAAGTTCTGTTTTGTTATAACCATGAACCGACTAGCCCAACATCACGTCTTACAGGATGGGGGTGGTAAGCACAAATGCAGACAAATAGCACATCTACTCACAAGGATCACACGTTCTGTTCTAGATGAGAGCTGTGTGCACAACATATTTTCCCAAACTCCCAGACAAGATTCCAATGCGTCTGGTCATGCACCAGTGCGAACAAATATAAACGGAGCACGCTATTTACTTCTAAAATGTTTCACGGACTGCATAATTGCAGCCGTGGTATATGCAAACCGGCAATAGATTCCACTGCGCTTTCATTAGAAAAGATACTGTTTTCTTATCTCCAATACCTAAGACATCACTGTAATTTTAACAGAGAAGCGCGCTCTGTTTACTTCTGTCCACACCTGTACTGAGTATGAGATCCACTGAAAACGCTTCGCAGTAGAATCACGCAAAATTTGTTCCAACTCGTATGCCATTCAAACACGTAAAATGACAGGCTACGATTACGGGCCCTTATGTTCCAGGAATCTGACGCAAAACGCTACCACCGCAGTCGACATGCACGCACAGTCAGCCACTTCGAGGCGATCACACAACCCGTGAAATGTAGACCAAAGACTACACACCAGAGTACATTTCGCAGTAGCCTGTCAGAACCGGGGTCGACCCCAATATCTCGCGGTGAGAGAAAAAAATCGCCCTGTAGCTGACCCTCCGTCCGCATACGCTCTTCCCTTCACTGCCCTCAGACATATCTACCGTCGTAAAGATCCCCAGAGTCGCAGGACAGAGTGCTGAGAGCGCACTCTGGTGGTGTCGCAAGCAAGGCGCTAAATAGCATCCAAGTTACCTGAGCGCGTGCATCCAAGGTGATGTTTTATGGTCAACCACGTTGTTTTTGCCCTTAAGAAAATGGTGGTCAAGCCCATACGGCCCAAGGAAAACGTAGTTTGACAGGGACATAGCCAATGTTCTCTGTACTGTTATCTTTTGGGAAGCTTTCTAAAGATGGCATTTCGGCTTCCAGACGGAACTTATTCTTCTTTATTTAGTTCATTAAACCACCTACAGTTATGCGATGCCGTCATTTTGAAGAACTAAAATTTGATGCGATTAGAATCACGATAGGTTAAAATGGAAACTGTCGCAACAAAAGAGCACTGTCAAGGGTCTGCGAGTTTTCGTCATCAGGTCAGCGCTCTAGTTTACGTATAAAAAGCCCCTGTGTGCTCCTCAGGGCTCGTTTTGCTGGCTAAATTCTCGAGGCCTTTTTGGGCGTGTTTCTGCACTTCTTGGCCGTCGACGTAGTGTCACCACAACTGGGATCGGACACGATACCACCCGCTCCGCGCCATATCCACAGAGACGGCAGAACGCGTGCCACCACAGAAAATCTGATCATCACCGATGGCATATATTGCGGTGCGCGCAGAGTAAAAGGTCACCAATTATATCCTAAGAAAATAGGCGCCCCTCAAGAAAGAAAATATCTGCCCTCAGATTGGAGCGGTACAAAAACCTGACAAGTCATTTCAGTGTGCAGGTAATCAGTCGGAAATTTTTAACTAAGATTTCTAATTGAGTGAAAAAAAAATATAGTTTAAGGTTTCAAATAAAGAAAAGCTTCTGTGAATTATCTGCGACGCAGCTGTGTCTGGTAGGAGGCATGTAGTGTTAAGAATTTTTAAAAGATACTCATGTGACAAAACAAAAGCCACTGCCTGCGCAGGCATCTGAAACAAAGCTTCATCCACCACTAGGGTTCAGTAAATAGTAACCTTAGTATTTGGATGAAAGTCTGGATTTGGCAGAGGAACGAATCGTTTCTTAGCCTTCATATACGGCAGTTAAAAAGAGTCACTGTAACGCTCAATGTAAGCCGACACTCACAGAACCTAAAAAGAAAAAGGTTATTTTGCAGTCCTTAAAGTGCCATATACTAAAGGACTCGGCGAGTGCTTCTTTCATTCTACGCAAAGATGAAAAGTTGTTTTATAACCCCAAATTTTGGCCAAGATGGTCCCAGTCGCTTATGAAATAGTAATCTGATTATATCAAGCTTTCTTGCTCTGCGAGGCACATTCCGCGAAAATCATATGATCTTTCCTCCATGTGTACTCTCTCTTCTCCTGAAACGAACACCGTGTATTTAAAGCATTCACCGAAGTTTCCTTCATGGTTGAAGTCGCCCAGAAAAGGACACCAAGGTGGCCGCAATAAAGGATAAGATGCGATGCCAAATAAGCGTGGCGTGCTTACCTTGGTCGTGCCGTACATCTTCGTGTGCCCTCCAGCGTCGCACGGCTGGCTCTGCAATGCCTTCAGCTCGGCCACTGTCATCTGCAGTCAAGATAAGGCACGTTATAAATGCGAAGAGGCCATACGCTCTCCTCCGCACGCACATCTGCCTTATCCACGCGCGTATCAGACCGGTAAGTTCTTGCAAAATACTGCAACTAGTGGTATCCGACGAACAGAGAGAGAGAGAGAAAGGTTAACTCCATAGAATCATTAGTTTTGTTTCCCTCTGGAAAGAGCACAGAGTGGAGAAAACTAGGGGAGTTCAAAAGTGCCCTGGCCTGCATTCTCGATCAGCGAGCGTCACGGAGATTCGGAAAGTTATTGTTTGACGTCTCGAAAGGAGAGAATTGTTGGAGGAGACCTGCACAGCTGGCAGGTTCAGTGTTTCCGGTCACAATGGTCGAGCTTTTCTGACTGCATGTTTAGTTACAGAGCGTCAGCAAGAATGACGGTGCACACGACAGCGGTGTGGTACTTCGAAAATGCAGAGCTTGCCAACTAGTTGTTGGCCGACACTTGCTTTTATATTGCAGCAATAGCTCCGTCGTAGCGACTCTTCAGGCAGTCGATGAAGATCATCCATTATTGGGACATATTTTCTTGTCCTAGCAGTCACCTGTTTGCGTTTGTATGAACGCCCATATCGTGATATTGTTACGGGGACCGAAAAACGGAGCGGCAACTCCCCTCAACACGGGCTATCCATCTAATAGCACAGAGATGTTCTCATGGTGTCGCGGAAATCCTTTCATTACTGCTAGCGTGAGATTGTAGTAACTTTGCAAGTGCACGACGATTAACCGACCCCTCATGATCATGATAATCGCTACACACCGTATGGTGCTAGAAGGCCTCCTTTGAGGGTCATCTGCTGATATGCCCTTGAGTTGTATCTGACTTGCAACGTCTTTCAAGCTGGCACCGTCATCTTGCTGAGTTGGGTTCAGGGTTGCGAAAGTATTTCCTGCAACCTGACTATTTTAGAATTACGTCGCTGTTTTCTCGCTGAAAAATGGTCTTACGTGACGGACGCGGCACCACTGTCCTCATTGAAGAGCCGCTGTGAGCTGTGTGTTTGTTTTGTGTGAAAGTCGCGTTTAAAGGAAGGCGTTTCTGGATACAAGATTCATTTTTGAACTGTAGAACTGGGAACCTGTGGCGCGTATCACAGCAACTTGCGTTAAGGCGATTTTCACTGGTCAATTGGGCGCCTGAGTCGGAATATAGAACAACCCAAACCCCTCACAGAGCGAGTCAGGCTTGGTCGACCAGCAGACATGCAGAGCGCATGGCGGAAGTAACGCTGAGGCGATTCCGGAAGTTGAAATAACATCCTAGCGCTCAAATGTGTTACGATTGAAAAATAGGTGGTAGTATGGCCCACCGGTGCTTGCTTTCACACAATTTTAACGCAATGGACGTTTTTCGATAAATGTAGTTCAATACACGCGCACCCAAAAAAAAAAAATAAAGTAATACCCAATGTCATTTAACGATATATTTTAAACCACTAAACATAGCCAAATAAATACCTCAACTTTCAGAAGTGACGACATCATCAGTTAGAATTTCCGACAAGGTTCGTCTCTGGTTGGTGGATCGAGCTAGAACGCCCTGAGTTGCTTCTAACGACCAGTGGAATATGCATGACCTTTCTTGGTTGGCCAGGGTAATTCGAAATCATCATCCCAACGACCGGCGGAAATCGGCAGCAGTGAGCGATGCCGGTACTTCTCCCCATCATGCAAAAATACTCACCTTTAGGTCATCGATTCTCCCATACACTGCCGAAAATATACCATACGGCCTGGGGGTGTTTAGCCAACTATGTATACATGTAGAGGCATTTTTACTAACTTAAATGTTTTAAGAGGCATGGACTTAGAAATTAACCTTATGCGGTTGAAAGTAGCCCAGGACGTCCCGCCTGTTTCACCTCGCCAGATCCCGGACGATTATGGCCGATCGGCCCCCATCGGTCGTCAGTGCTTTGTGCACCCGTGCGTTGTTCCCTTTTGCAGTAACATAGCACGCGTGCGGATTGTGCCTGTGTACTTTCTGGACTCCTCGCGAGGAGAGCAGTTACCTCAGCCCCTGGGTCCCGTTTCGCTGCGGCGCGCTCCTCCTCTCCTATCATCTCCCCACACCAGGAGGCCTCTCTCGGCCTCTGGCGTTGCTTATCAGGAGAGGGGGACTAGACCGCCACGCATCTGCGACAGTGCGGTCGCGTCAGCTATTGTGGAGGCCCGTCCGGTATGCCGGGTATCGAGTGACCTGAGACAATTGAGGGCGTTCCTCAAACAGCCCACTGCATATTGTACCATAGTGGATATATCTCATTTTTGTCTTATTTTAACCTACCCTATTCTTTATTCCTGTCGCTCACCTCTTTGATTTCCTCTAGTTCAGGTGCTTCAGATATATTAGATAACAGATACTGGGGTTAATAAGCAGCTTTTCCTTCCTGGTTTTTTTTATTTCTAATCAATAAAAGCTTACCTCCACGAACTACCCGTCTAATAACCGACAGCATTGCTTTTCTATATAGAGTCCTTCAACCGCCGGTATTTAATCACTGCGATCTCGCCCACACCAAACGACCCTGGCCCAATCGGGTCACAGGATCATGCACTTTTGGCTAATCTTCAAGCCCTCTACACAGAAGGCTTCCAAGTCACTTTTACAAGTGGCCGCCGGGCTTCTCACCTTTATGCTTGTTTATTAATTGTTCACTCACTCGCATTTCTGATTCACTAAGCCTAGCAGTGTTCCCCGCGGCCAGTTGTGACTTTTATTAGATTTTCTTTCAGTGACAACGAATGATAGCTTCATCGTAAAATTTTTAACCGATTGCCCTACAGTGTAGTGACTCGGGAGTACGCTTTTGCATTAAGAACCGAGAATATACAGGGCACAAAATCATTTTCAAGCTTTCTGCATTTATGTGCTCACTAGTTGTGACCTTTTAGGGAGGGCATACATTGCATAGCATGATAGGACAAGGTGTACCATGGTATGGCATAGGTAGGGCTGACAGGGCCCAATCAGGATGAAACGCATGACAATGACTGCACTCACTCGCTCCTGTCAACCACGGTGTAAGAATGTGGTTGAACGCAGTCACCTAGTGTGAGTCATCCTGATAGTGCTCTGGCCTATTTTAAATTTTCGCGGTGCTGCGAGTGCCTTGTCGAACAGAGTACAGAAAACGCGTTTGCCTCCTAACGCGTCGTTTATTGCGATGGCAATACTGCGCCAGGTTTCAAGCCGTCGGCGCAGTCCCGGCGGAGGCCACGCTTGACCTTGAACAGCTGAGGAGGACGAGTTTGAGGAGCAGAAGAAGAAGAAGTCTGGTAACTTACGCTCTCGCGTCCTACTTTAAATGATGACCTTAAGTGTCCCCAATAATGTAGCACCTTACACTGATAGGACGTGATAAGGGATTAATGTAGCAGGTAAAAGAAGCTTCCACCGTTGCTATCGCAATTCAACTAGGGTTAACCAGAGTTAAACCACAACTAATTTTTTTTTCCTTCTTTCATTGCTCCCTTGTCTTCTTTCTATCGTCCGTCCTATCCCAGTGTGCCATTGTCCTTTCTTAGCGAAACTATTCACTAACTGTCCTTAATCAATCTTGCAAACTCCAAATGTCTGCCCTCACTTTTTGAATACATGCCACTGCCTGGCTTTTTTAAGCATCTTGGTTTATCTCTGATGGCATAGCCGTCTTTCCCTCTCTCGTTTTTCTTTCCATCTTTCTTTCTTCATTTATTGATTCATTTAAGCCATTATTTCTTTCCACCTTGCTTATATTTTTGTTTATTTATTAACAATGCAGCACAGTATTTACATGACTGCAAGGAGGAGTGAGGACGAAAAAAAAAGTTACACAATAAAAGTTACACCACACAATAAGTATCAACAGCATCACATCAGGACATGCACTGAAGCAAATGAAATCGGACACAGGAGTACAAGGACATCACGTATGTACGTAGTTTCTTCAAATCTACAAGAAATGGATCAACACTGGAGCTATCGCCAATATAATTCAGTAATTTATTCCACTTGCCTATTGTTCTATGCAAAAATGAAAATTTTAACGTTTCATTCAGAGCGGCATACTATGGATCATAATACCATTATCAAAACAAGAGATTGCGCACGAGGTGTTAGCGGTAATGGAATTAAGATTGTTCATTAGTATCTGGTTATTGTACATGAGATATAGTTACCTTAATCGACATTCACTACGCCTGGCTTTAAGTGTGTCAAGGGTGAGATGCCTGATCGTTCCTGTCGGGCTGTCAGTTCTCTTATATTTGTGACAAATGAGTCTAGCCGGGGTCCTTTGGACTTTTCTAACCTAACTATGCTTTTGTCAGTGAAGGGGTCCCACAGACAAGAAGCGTACTCCGAAAATAGCCTAGCGCTTTATCTGCTGCTAAATTAGCATGCACAGGGGCTTTTGAAAGCTTACGCCCGGTAAACAAGAGAGACTTAAAGACTTTGATGCAGATTATTGATATTGGTATCCCATTGCAAATCTTCTGCAATAGTAACGACTAGATATTTTCGGTGATTCATTGAATAGAATGTCATTAACTGAGTAAGAATGCTGCAAAACGGTTTTGGTCCTGCATATACGAAGAACGAAGCACTTATCAGCATTTAATACGTCCTATTTCGTGCACCTATCCGAAACTTCTTCGAGACTTTTTAAGCTTAATTTGGTCGGTGTTTTATTTAACTAAGGTGTAAAGAACGCCGTTATCTGCGAAAAGCTTTATCTTATAATGTCACTGCGACATCTTTACTATACCATTAACGTAAATAAGAAATATAATTGGCCCAAATACAGAGCCTTGTGGCACCCCTCAAGTTACTTGCAGAGTCTCGGAGCAGGGCTTGTCAACTTGAACATACTTACACTGGTTTTCTAGATAAGCCCTAATAAATATATTTCATTTCTTCTTTTACTATTATTTTCAGTTTTCTTTCTTGGTTACTATTAGAATGCGATTTACAGTAACTCCTTCTCTCACGTCGAATTCTAAGAAATGAATGTGGCATAAGGTTCATCCTGTCGCCATGTTGTACCGTCTTCTTGCTTGCCGCCACGCAACATTTTGGTTGGAGGTGCGGCGTACGTCATCCTCGCTTGGGAGCATCGACACCATCCGTACGCCGATACCATTGACCAAGAGCCCTGGGATATCGCCCCCCAGCCCTGCCTGCTCAGACCCGAACAGCCATCTGCCGCGTGAGGCGGGCTTATGGTCGTCCGATGGTGGAACGAACCACTGTCCCATCGGCGCAACTATTCGGGTCATGACCCCTTTTCCAAGCATTTCACCCCAGAAGAGCCGAGCACCAGGCCAGGGGAAAGCTTGCACCCATTGAAAATCGGTGGGTGCCCGGCGGCACAGGGATCGAACCCGGTGCCACTCGAATGCGAGGCGGATGCTGTACCACCAGGCCACCGCTTCACCTTCAGGAAGCATTTTACTACCCGAAGTATTCTGTCGTAAAAGGCTGAAGATGGCTTCGAACATTATGGCGCTTCCTTATAACATATTGAAAAGAATTTCTCCAGCCGTCGTATGGAGCTCGAACGCAGGATTATCTATTATTTTCGTCTGTCGTTCACCGCTTTCTGAGCCTTTATGCTTTCTGCTTGAAATCAGAGTGATAGCCTGCATCACACTAAGATGGCATCCCACTATTAAAACCCTAACGCCCCACTAACGCAGCTAACTCACTGGCATGCTATTCTCAACTGCGCGTTCTGTGCACTCGGGCCTAGAGGAAAGTAGTGTGACAAACTACGCCGTAAAATGGCGGAAATTATTGGTTAGTGTATGTAGAGACGAAACTATTTATTTGAGCTCAAAATGAGTTCCGGTTGCGCTCAAGGAACTAATGCTGATCTGGCAAAGCTGTTACACTTTAGAAACTAAAGTTCACTACCGTTTTAAGGCCCTTTTTGAATTCAATTAACTGTAAAATGCTCTCGCACACTTGAACCTTTTGACCTATTCGTCATTAATCCGACCCAAGTTAGAATATGCATGCGTAGCCTGCGACCCATTTACTAAATAACGTACAAGCACTTAAAATGATCAAGCGCAAGGCGATCCGGTTTATCTTTTCTAAATAACGTTTAACCGATTCACCAACTACCATAATGCCGGAAGACAGCATTCAAACATTGTAAGTATGACCGCAAAGTTAAGAAATTATAGTTATCCCTAAATCATTTTCCGCATCATGGTCAACAAGAGATCGTCACTCTGATTCACTAACCCCATTCACTGCCAGAACTAACGTATTTAAGTACCCCGTCTTCGCTCGTACCATAAGTAACTGGAATGCTTTACCTATGACTGCATTAAGTACCCCAGATTCCATTGAACAAATCGAAGATTAATAGCGTGTTATCGGCTTTGTGTTTTCAACTGCTTTCAGTGTTTTTTGAATTTCTATCACATTGTATTACCCCTCCTACAAAAGATCTCAAGCGGCTGCAGTATTCTTTAAATAAATAAATTGATAAATAAGTTAACTTTTTTCAAAAGCTACATATAACTTCACTGTTTAACTTTTTAATGAGCACGCGTGCCCTCTCAGCTGCATGCCTTGAATGTGCAATACGCTGCCAGTGTCAAATGCACCAATCCCAGTGAAATCATGGCTGTGCCCAGATGTTTCAAGTTTAAAAGGTCTACTCTTTTTGCGCAGGCTTTGGAACTAAGTCTGCCCCGAACTTCGTAATCGGCATCAGATCGAACCAGCTGCTTCCGTTATAGAGGGCAAAGCCCCTTCCTTTGAACTCCACTCCGTGCTGCTCCGCAAAAGCTGTAAGTTATTTACTCCAGCTGCTTTACTCAACTCATCGCTCACCTATCTTTCCATATTCCTCAGCCACGTTACGACACGCCTAAAGGGGCCCTACAACGCTTGTCCGCCATGCGTTAAATGAATGATTAATGTCACGCAGTTACCGAATCAAAAAGGATTACAGGAGCCGGCGCACTAGAACTGGAGTTATTAAGAAATGAATTTTCACACCACAAGGAAACCAAAAATTGCCCTCAACTCAATCTTGCCCCGTAGGAGTGGCGCAGTGGTTACGGCGCTCGACTACTGTGCCTAAGGAAGCGCCTTTTCGATGGAGGCGAAAAGCAAGGCGCCCGTGTGCTGTGCGATGTCAGTGCACGTTAAAGAACCCCAGGTGGTCGAAATTTCCGGAGTCCTCTACTACGGCGTCTCTCATAGCCTGAGTCGCGTTGGGACGTTAAACCCTACAAACCAACCAAAAAACCAATCAAGTCAATTTCCCCCGGCCTTCCACTTTCCCATTTCACTCACCCAATGACGATACGTGCGGTACCAATCAAAACAGCCTACATGAGCACGTCACTACAACATCGGGGAAGAAGGCTTCTCTTCTGATGGTTTCCTGTTCACTGTAACGCGTGTTTGCTATATTTGACCTCTTTCTATGGTTAAGGCCGCATGTACGCCTAGTAGAAATGGAATGAGGAGTAAAAATACCAGGAGAAGCTAGGGAAAGATACATTCCTTTGTCACCATGCACCCCCAACTATTGTACTTTTCTCGTGAGCCCGCTCCTTGGCTGTCCCTTTCTCTCTATCCACAGGCATCTTAAAATAACGAGGAGCAAGGGGCAAGAATATGGACTTCTTAAATTCTTGCCTTCCGAACTTTGGCTACATAGCCACAGCTGGCCATGTATATAGGACGCGAAATTATTTGATGCAAAGTAGTATCCAGCGCCTCTGTTAGTGCTTTTTGAGTCACTTTCTTCGCAGTGCCTTTGTGTAAAGATAGCTTAATGGAATCATTAACTTAATATAAAAAGCAACAATGCGAAATAACAATTTTTTTCTAATGGACACAATTTGCAGTGCATTTGCTGTTTATTCAATCAAGCATGCGCCTGTTGACGTCATATCCGCTGCGAAGAAACACCGCTGGGTACCGACATCGTCAGTACAATGATTTTGCTTCCCGAGCAAGCTAAAGTATTCAATACTGAAATATGAGCATTACGACCGGTGGTAATATAACATCGCCATAACTCAACATTTGCAACAAAAAAGAAAAACAATGCACTCAAATTATATTACAGCACCCCTTTAACTATATATGTGAAGAAGACGAAGATAGAGGCGAACAAAGCATAGAACAGCTCACAATGGGTATAGAGATGAAATGTTTAGGTGAATACCCCAAGATGCACAAGGTTTGTAACAAGAGGGCAAATACCGTTCATTAGCGAATGCATTCACTAAGCGCATCCATACAGCCATAAAGGAAAGTTACACAGCTTTCTTTGAAACTTCGCACTTGAAGAAAAATTGGTCCTGGTCGGGTGCATTAGTAATTACTCTCTTTATAAGTAGTTAGTCATTGGTAGCACTGAGGGATTATACATTTACGCCAGGCAGTGACCTGGTATCTGAAACTTCGGGATGAAGTTATGAGAAAAAACGAAGACTGGAGCTCATTTTGCCGGCACTCTCTGGTTTAAACAGCAACTTTGTGATATCAGTCAAAATGAAAATGTACAACTATTGTTTGTTGCCAGTAACCACTTATGACGCTGAAATTGGAAGTCAAGCAACCATCTTGGAAAAAAAATATTAAAGACAGCGCTCGGGGCTATGGAAACTGAAAGGATAAGAGCAACGTGAGCGGTATAAGACAGCACAGAAGATTAGTCAATAAACTTATGATAACGATATCTTTTCGGAAGTAATTAAAGGGTGGATTTTTGATGTGCACGTGCAGTGCGGAAAACCAGTACCAGACGGTAAGAGAAACCATAAAGAAGAAACCATAAAAATTGAAAAAAAAAAATGTATTCCACACACGAAGGTTCCCGTTCGGCTTACGGGAATACAGCGTACGTACGAGGCGACATACTTGTATCAAGGGGCACGGTATTTTGATTCCAGATAAGGCTAGGTCTAACGGACTGATGGAAACAGTCGCGACGGGAACTTGCTCACCTCAATGAAGATATGTGTTGCAACCACGACTGTAACAGCGATGCCTGCACTCCCCAAGCGCCGAAGCAAAAAAGGCCAGTCTTGAACTCATGTGCTTCGGCACTTCTTTTACACTGCCGTAATCGCCCGCTACGCGTCGCGTTGCTCTGCGACGGACACGCTTGACAGACTTTCCGCACGCGGCGCCTCATGGCGGTGCTGTCTTCGTCACCCACATGGGGGGTCACTCTTAACAACGCCGGAATACGTGCCAGAAAATCTAGCCGCCGCTCCTTTGTGGATGTTTCTTTTTCCGGCTGCTGCCTTCACAGCACTGTCGATCTAGACTGCGTATCAGTGCTAGACCTACACTATAGGCCTCTCCCGTGGCGCTCATCGATCACTGAAAAGGGTGGCATCATCCGAGGTATGATGAAATTCGCCCGGAAAGTGCTACAAGGTCTCTCTAAAGCACCCTACGAATAAAAAAAGATTAAAAATGAAACACTAATATTGAATGGTACACACAAGCAGGCACAAAAAAGGACGCATTTACCCCCTATAGGTATACTACGTGAGCCTCCTACACACCCGATGACATCCAAGCCCCACGTAGGCACGAAGGTGCATATTTCTCACGTGATCCTATACAGGAAATGCTCCCTTTGACGAGTATAGACATACGTAACGTACAGCCTTGCAAGTGTCGTTTACTATGCAGTGTACATTATAGTGCTATTCCTTTGAAACAAAGACTTTTTCAGATTAACTGGTAATGCTATCAGGCATGCTATAGGAAGTGTACGACGAAACATGATTGGTCTAGTTTTAAAGGCTCGCTGATACCAGACTTGTGTTCAATCTTTACACAACTCTTACATGCGGTGCGTCCTCTGCAGCCAGAAAGGGGTACCTGCACTGAAAGCTGAGCTTTGGTTGGTTGGGAAGCCTAAAAATAAAATGCAGGTAAGTACGTCGCACCCCGTATTTACACCACAATGGTGACCGAGTTGTTTGATCATCCGCCTCGTATGCGGTAGGCGCAAATTTACATCGATGCTGTCGCAAGGTCGGTCTTTACGACGATGCATGGATCGTAAAAACACTTTCAGACCAAGTTTCCCAAGCGCATGATATTGTTGCGGGTAAACACTACAGGTTGTTTCAGTACAGACCTTTTTAAAGAAGTCTCAAATGTATGGCATTTGAAGTCCCCATAATTCTCACCAGTTTGATTATACGCCTATCGCAAGGCCTCTCCAACAGCAGAGCGATTAACACGCTCCAGCGTCAGCTGTATCCACAGTAAAAAAATAGAAGGTCTCTTAAATGTCTCTTAAAAGGAGAATGACGAAAGCCACGGTGCAGGAATATACTCCTCTCTTATCATCTGCCTGTCATTGTTTGCCTTTTATCGACGTTCGTTATAGGGTCCTGGTACTCCCCTGACGGGGCTGGGACGGGTGGGTCGCCGCCGCTTGCGGCGGGGGCTGGCCTGCCACAGAGGTTTTATCTGTTGTGGGCCGTCGTTGCGCCCGCCACCGTTTCGGTGGTGGGCGCCGGCTGTTGTTGCGGCGTGCGTCTTTCTCTCCCTCTTCCTTTTCTTTCTTCTGTATTTTCTCTTCTGTCTGCACGAGGCAGCGGAGGGCCCCGCCGAGGTGGTGCAGTGGTAAGACGCCCGACTACTGTGCCGGAGTTCCCGGGTTCGAACCCGACCTCGGCGGCTGCGTTTCGATGGAGGCGAAACGAAGAGGCGTCCGTGTGCTGTGCGATATCAGCGCACGTTAAAGATCCCCAGGTGGTCGAAATTACTCCGTAGCCCTCCACTACGGCTCCTCTTTCTCGCTTTCCACTTTAACTCCCACCTTCCTCCCTTCCTCACGGCGCGGTTCAGGTGTCCACAGAAAACGAGTGAGACAGTTACCGCGCCTTTCCCTTCCAGTGAACCAATCGCTCCTGTCGCGTGGTGTCCCTTGGCGTGCGTTCACGCGTGGGCTTGCAGATAGCAGGAACGCTTGAAAAGATGACTTCTAATTGGTCGCTTCGAATTTGGAGGCTGGTGACGACACTGCACATGCGCTACACATATCACTCGTGTAGGTGTCCGGGTAAAGGACACGTAGCATTGATAGGGCGAGGAGTGAGCCGGTTTGTATTTGCCTTAGGATGGCCGCCTCCTCCCGACTAGGAGTCGACTCAAAGACAGCCTACAGAAGCTTCCGCAGAGGGGTAATCCACTCCGCGGCCCGAGCCATTCGATCCAAGTGCGAGCTTCCGGGAAGAGCCATAGAGCTTGTATGGGTCCCGGCTCACTCGCAGGTAGCAGGCGACACCATCGCAGACTACCATGCCCGAGAAATGTCAATCCGGGGCGAGCACGAGTCGGAAGAGCTACCGCATCCGGTTACCAGCTTTCGGAAGATTACCCGTATGTACCGAGAGGAAAGGTGCAGACTTCCAGAACCGCACCCCAAACTCATCAAACAACAACAGACGATCCTGCGTCGAGCACAGGCGGGATCGCTTGCGCATCCCGTACTGATGAACCGCGTGTACCCTGCGGAACACGATATGCTCTGTCCTTTTTGCAAAAAAGAAAAAGGCACCCTGCCGCAAGTTTTGTCAGAATGCAAAAAACTCAAGACCCCCTCCCATTCCCGTCAATGCAACCAATCCCCAACCCCTTGAGCGATGGGAGACATTGTTATCCTGCCCCGCCCTATCCATCCAGCTCGCACTGACGGACAGGGGCCAGGAGATGCTGAGAACATATGGGTCCCGCAACTAGGGAACCACCCCATCTGGTGCAAGCATGCACCACCGAATTATTTCGGGCACAATAAATGTTGATTCCTCCGCCTCCTCCCAACTAAGTGCGGGGTGAGGAGGCGGCATTGTCCGTCGAGCTGGGCAGTAACAGTAATTTCCTCGTACCTGGTCATTCGGTCCTTTGTTTCGAACACCACTCGGAACGGTCACTCTCGGGGGCGCGGAAGGTAAGCGCTCGCGCCGCCGAATGGGCCGTCTCGTTGTGATTTGATGAGGATGCACACTCTCCCGCGTGCACCGGGAACCACTTGATGCGGATGGTGTTTGCTGTGGTCTTGGAGCTGGAGCTTACCGATGGTGGCAGCCGCAGGCGCGCACACGCCTGCACACTCATTTTTTAATTAAATGTTTTTCACCACCACTACTCGCCCCTTGGCAAAGTTGCGCACGGCGTTCCTCGAGTCGCTGAGCACGGTGCGATACTTGGCCTCCGAGATCGCCAGAGCAATGACAACCTCTTCGGCATCTGTGGCGTCCGTGCACCGCACGCTCGCTGCCGTTTTCTTGATGCCGGTAGCCGACCTCTTCCGTCCACCTAACCTTCTGCGGCCTCTTGTTTACGTTTTCTCTGAATGCATGCTGCTAACCTTTATTTTTCCGGTCTAGTTCATTTATCATGGTTTGCGATTCGCCCTCTGAGATACTTTGCGTGGAAATGTCGCCAGAGAATTGCAGACAACTACGGCAGTTCCATTAAATCTTATCGCTAACTATTCCCAATACACGTATCTGAATACCTGCTGTAAACGAGCGGTAAAATAGAACTAGACAGATTGTATCTCACTGCCTAATAGCGTTGTTGTTGTGGGCTATCATCATCATCATCATCATCAGCCTGACTATACCCACTGCAGGGCGAAGGCCTCTTTCCTATTTCTTCAATTAACCCGGTTCTGTGCTAGCTGCGCCCACTTGACCCCTGCGAACTTATTAACATCATCCGCCCACCTAACTTTCTGCCGCCCTCTGCTACGCTTCCCGTCCCTTGGAATCCAGCTTGTTACCGTAAGTGACCATCAGTTATCCTCTCTTAGCACTACATGTCCTGCCCATTCCCATTTCTTCTTGATTTCAACTAGAATGTCAGTAACTTGAGTTATTTCTCTGACCCCCTCTGCACGCTTCCTATCTCTTAATGTTACCCCTACCATTTTTCGTTCCATAGCCCTCTGCGTTGTCATCAGCTTAACAGAACCCTCTTGGTTAGCATCCACGTTTAAGCCCCATAGGTGAGTACAGGTAAGATGCAGCTGTTGTATACTTTCCTATCGAGCGATACCGGTAAGCTGCTAGTCATAATCTGCGAGTGCTTGCCAAATGCGCTCCATTCCAATCTTATTCTTCTTATTTCCTTTTCATGGTCCGGATCTGCGGTTACTACCTGTCCTAAGTAGACATATTCGCCTACTACTTCCAGTGCTTCGCTACCTAACGTAAACAGCTGTTCCTTCCCGAGGCTGTTAAACATTACCTTAGTCTTCTGCATATTGATTTTCAATCCTACCTTTCTACTTTTCCTATCTAGGTCACAAATCATTCATTGCAGTTCATCTCCTGAGTTACTTAGGAAGGCAATGTCATCAGCAAATCGCAGATTACTGAGGCATTGTTCATCTACCCTTATCCCTAACTGCTCCCATTCCAAGTCTCTGAATACTTCCTTTAAGCAAGCTGTGAATAGTACTGGGGAGATCGTGTCTCCTTGCCTAACACCTTTCTTTGTGGGAATTTTGTTACTTTCTTTATGCAGAAGTATGGTTGCTGTGCAGCCACTATAGATAGCTTCCAGCACTTTCACGTACGGCTCGTCTACCCCCTGATGTCGCAATGCCTGCATCACAGCCGAGGTTTCTACTGAGTCAAATGCTTTTTCGTAATTAATGAATGCTATGTATAAGGGCTGGTTATATTTCGAGCATTTTTCTATCACTTGGTTGATGGTATGGATATGATCGATTGGTTGGTTGGTTTTTTGGTTGGTTGGTTGGTTGGTTGGTTGGTTGGTTGGTTGGTTGGTTGGTTGGTTGGTTGGTTGGTTGGTTGGTTGGTTGGTTGGTTGGTTGGTTGGTTGGTTGGTTGGTTGGTTGGTTGGTTGGTTGGTTGGTTGGTTGGTTGGTTGGTTGGTTGGTTGGTTGGTTGGTTGGTTGGTTGGTTGGTTGGTTGGTTGGTTGGTTGGTTGGTTGGTTGGTTGGTTGGTTGGTTGGTTGGTTGGTTGGTTGGTTGGTTGGTTGGTTGGTTGGTTGGTTGGTTGGTTGGTTGGTTGGTTGGTTGGTTGGTTGGTTGGTTGGTTGGTTGGTTGGTTGGTTGGTTGGTTGGTTGGTTGGTTGGTTGGTTGGTTGGTTGGTTGGTTGGTTGGTTGGTTGGTTGGTTGGTTGGTTGGTTGGTTGGTTGGTTGGTTGGTTGGTTGGTTGGTTGGTTGGTTGGTTGGTTGGTTGGTTGGTTGGTTGGTTGGTTGGTTGGTTGGTTTGGTTTGGTTTGGTTTGGTTTGGTTTGGTTTGGTTTGGTTTGGTTTGGTTTGTGGGGTTTAATGTCCCAAAGCAACTCAGGCTATGAGAGACGCCGTAGTGGAGGACTCCGGAACTTTCGACCACCTGGGGTTCTTTAACGTGCACTGACATCACACAGCACACGGGCGCCTTGCTTTTCGCCTCCATCGAAACGCTCCAGCCGAGGCAGGGATTTGATCCCGCGCCCTTGGGAACAGTAGCCGAGCGCCGTAACCACTGCGCCACCCCGGCGGGCTTAGAGTATCTTTTCCGAAAACCTGCTTGATCCCATGGAGGATGTCCCCTTTCTTATGAATGAGGATCATGTTTGCATTCTTCCATGGTTGCGGTACCGTCGATGACATCAGGCACTGCGTATACAGGGCGGCCAGCTTTTCTAACACGATATCCCCCCCCCCCCCGCCGTCCTTCAACAAATCTATAGTTGTCTGATCCTCTCCAGCTGCTTTCCCCCTTTTCATGGTTTCCATTGCTTCTTAACCTTTCTTTCGTCGCTGGTGGAACGCCTGACTGTTTTTCTCTACCGCCAATCTCATTACGGTCCTGACTACTTTGGCTACTGTAGAAATCAGTATAGAATTCCTCGGTTACTTTGACTATCTTCTTCATATTCGTGATGACGTTGCCCGCCTTGTCCCTTAGCGCATACATCTGATTTTTGCCTACTCCCAATTTTTTCTTCACCAATTTTAGGCTTCCCCCGTTCTTTACAGCACGCTCAATTTTCTCCATGTTGTACTTCCTTATATCGGCCACTTTGCACTTATTGATTAGCTTTGATATCTCTGCCCTTTCGATCTGGTCTGTTGGACTGGACGCTGGACTGGCGTTTCTTAATCAAACCTTTCGTCTCCTTAGACAGCTTACCGGTATCCTCTTATTGTTTGTTGCTTCTAGGGTAATGTCGCCATCCTCGGTTAGAGCTGAATATCTATTCTGTAGCGAGATCCTGAACTCCTCTGCCCTCCCACTCACCGCTAATTCGTTGATGGACTGCTTTCTTACTAATCTGTTACGTTCCTTCTTCAGATTTAGACTAATTCGGAACCTCACCATCTATGGTCACTGCATCGTACCTGCCCTATTACCTCCACATCCTTCACAATGGCGGGGACTGAGCACAGTATGAAGTCAATTTCATTTTTAGTCTCCCCGTTAAGACTTTTCCATGTCCATTTCCGGTTCTTCCGTTTGCTGAAGGGTAAGGTCGCCATCCTTATTGCTTTCTTTATAGGATATTATGGTGGCTATGCATCCCCAATATAGAGGGGGGGTTTTATAATTATTTACAGCTTTTTATTTTAAAATCGGTGAGAGTGACGCTGTATGGCCTCTCCAGGTGTTTTGCAGCAAGGCGGACATCATGTACGCGACAAAGCTTGATGATTACAGGAATAATTAACTAGTTTTAAACTAATAAACTATTTTTGTTTTTCATTTTAATGAACAATACTATATATTGCGAAATTGAAGGTAGTCAACAACAAAGGAGAGCCTCGTCCTTCAATTTTATTAATTGGCAAGGTTGTTGGAATTATTGGACGTAAAAATGAAGTTGAGGTTACTTTTTCGCATTGCACTCTCATAAAGCGGCGTCTTTTGCGATTCTGAGACATCAAGTATGACGTCGTTTGTGTTTTTGATAATATTGAGGAACTTAACGTTGTACTGACGTCATTCTCAGGCGTAACGAGGTCATTATGTATGTATGTATGCATGTATGTATGCATGTATGTATGTATGTATGTATGTATGTATGTATGTATGTATGTATGTATGTATGTATGTATGTATGTATGTATGTATGTATGTATGTATGTATGTATGTATGTATGTATGTATGTATGTATGCATGCATGTATGTATGTGTGTGTATGTATGTATGTATGTATGTATGTATGTATGTATGTATGTATGTATGTATGTATGTATGTATGTATGTATGTATGTATGTATGTATGTATGTATGTATGTATGTATGTATGTATGTATGTGTGTATGTATGTGTGTGTGTGTGTGTGTGTGTGTGTATGTATGTATGTATGTATGTATGTATGTATGTATGTATGTATGTATGTATGTGTGTATGTATGTATGTATGTATGTATGTATGTATGTATGTATGTATGTATGTATGTGTGTATGTATGTGTGTGTGTGTGTGTGTGTGTGTGTGTGTGTGTGTGTGTGTGTGTATGTATGTATGTATGTATGTATGTATGTATGTATGTATGTATGTATGTATGTATGTATGTATGTATGTATGTATGTATGTATGTATGTATGTATGTATGTATGTATGTATGTATGTATGTATGTATGTATGTATGTATGTATGTATGTATGTATGTATGTATGTATGTATGTATGTATGTATGTATGTATGTATGTTGCTAGGGGCCAACGGATCGAAGATCAGTAGACAAGTTTGCGTGTGTGCGCGAGTGTTTTACGTGCTCAGTAAGCTTTTTAAAATGGCTTTCATCTCATCTTTGATGGCGACATCCTTCAATGTCGCTTTCTGAAATATAGAAAGCTTGTTCTTTCGTCCTTCGGTGAACTGCGGCTAGTTGGAATGACTATATGGCGCCAAATTCAAGATGCCTGTTCTCGCCATACACCTTCTTCTACTTCGAAGATCTTCAATTTAACGCAATTTGCCTTCGCATTAAGAACCAAAAGAAATTACCTATCATATTACTACAGCGCAAAAAGTTCGAATCAGGCGCTCTAGACTGTACAACATGTCGCATAGAACCATTTGTTTTCCACTGAACTTCGCGTGCACCTCATGGCCTCGCTCTCAATTTTGTTCAGGAAAAAGAGCCTGCGTTCCTCGCCCGGAGGGTTTCGAATGAATTCTTTTTATTCGTTTAAAAAGCTCATATGCCATCGTCCTGTCCGTGGCTTCCAATCAACGACTTCAATGCGCTAATAAATAAGGTATAATTAGTGAAGTTTAGATATATAAATATTTAATTTGCTGGCTTCCTTAATAATTGACGGATATAATTGTTGAGAGATTGTTTTTGAAAATCATTTCTTTTTCTACCGCCCTATCTTTAGTAATATGAGTGCTCAGCCCCCCCCCCCCCCCTCTCTCTCTCTCTCTCTCGTGTTTTAGCCCCAGCGGTGTGCTTCCAAGTTGTTTAGCAGGGCTCTCAGCCACATCTGGCAGTTCAAAGCTTGGGAAGATGTAGGACACGAAACCTTCGCCTTTTCAGAAATTATGGTCGGCGAGGATTCGAAACCAGGCACGCTGTAGGATTCAGAAGCGAAGCCATTGGGCTGTATATTTTTGATAGCGGCTGTGAATTCATATCTCATCTTTCGTCGTACTCCGACAGACGCCTGTACAGACGGTCAATGCTACTATTGGGCTAATTGGGGAAACCCCGCTGTGTCCGCGTGAGCGCGTGAGCGCGGCGGGGCGGTCGCGCCGATTGTCCTTCTCCAAGGGGACGTTCTTCTGAGAAGTCATCCCGTCAATCACTCTCCCACTGATTCTTCCTATTCCGGTCTCGCGTCCCCGTTAGAGCACTCCCCTCTCACGTTCTACGCACGACGCCAGAAGTGTCCCAGACGGCGCGTCTATACGTTCTACGCACGACGCCAGAAGTGTTCCAGACGGCGCGTCTATGCCTCCAGAGGTGCCAACGAACGTGACACGCGCGGAAGTTGTACTGCTACCTGCGATACCGCCATGGCACTCACACAAACACTCGCCGGAAAAACGAACGACATAGTCAGACTTTCTGCTTCGACGAGTTATCAAGTACGGTCAAAAAGAATATTTCCGCACTTTAAGTAGCATGATCTTAAATGCTTCGAAGAAATGCTGTCTGTAGACCTTTAGAGCTCATAATGGCTGCATCCCAGCTTGTTGGTATATAAGGGTTGCGTCAGCGGAAGAATAGAAACAAATAAATTAAAGCGCAGTGTTTCGTATTTAATTTGTTTGTCTCTATTCCAATTCGGAAAAAAAAAACTACAGAACTGTTTCGAGTTCTGTTTTAAGCGTAGTTCTGTAGTTTTTTTCTGTTGTCTCAAGTTCTCTAATACTTTTCTGTTGTAACTACAGGAAATTCTGATGTCACTACAGAAAGTTCTGTTGTCACAACAGGTTTCTCGTCAAAAACATCACAGAAATTTTGTCGCAACAAAAAATTTTGTTTAGTCTTTTTCCGACTGGGTTCTTTCTAGCCACTTTGCCTAGTAATTATGGTACTGGCTACACTCATGTGGTCCACAAACATCACGGCTGCCAGATTAGAGCGAGCTCTATTTTGTCGGTAGGAAAGTAATTAGCTACCCGAAGGCGTTACCAAAATGGCTACAACTAGTCAGTTAGTACCAACCAACGTCAGATTACAACTCAAGAAAGAGCAGCAAATGCACCTCAACGTGACGCCTTCAGCCTCTGGCGTCGGCCTATTTTCATGATCCGGTGGTTAATTCTATTAAGGTGTGGTAAACCTCCTCTCATCTGACACGTTTTCCTTTGTCATTACAGTATTGCATGCGTTACAGAATGAGACTAATTGATTTCAGTCACAATTACTTCACTTCAAATGTAATTACAGCCCAAGAAAGAAACTACAGAGCAAGTTGTTAATATTTACAACTTGTTGACATTTCACAAGTTGTTAATTTTCACCACGAGTTGTGTTTTCAAAGATGTCGCCGCTGATTTTGCAGTTTCCACGTGAAGACATCAGCCACTACGCTGAGCACGCTCTTAGTGTAAACGCAGAGGATGGGGTGGTGTTATACCCGACGAAAAACTTGCGACCCCACTATAGTTCCGCCATGCTTCGATGCCAGTTTCTACGTCATCTATGAAGCGCCATGCTATGTTGCTGACGCTGTGAAAAGGCGCTCCAGTTTAGGCCGCTGAAAAGCTAAAAGCAATCATCTGTAGGTCTTTTCTTGGGAACGTCAGGCAAGTCTTCTGGTGTAGAATTATAGTAACGCCGGTTCGGCCAAGTGGTGCTCCCGAGATTGTCATTGACTTAACGCCATTAAAACTTAAATCGAGAAATTTACAAAGATGCAAGCACAAGTTCGCCTTCCTCAAGAACGCAAACATCAGACAGCGCGTTAGAATATAGGCAGCCATGGACGCCATTGTGCGGCCGAACAATTTGACGCAATCAAACTGTCACAGACGATTTGCCTCTATAGCCACTATTTGAAACAGTAATTGATTAGCGGTAAACAATTTACTATAAAAATGTAATTCAATTACTCGGAGCGTTACTGTTTGAAGAAAGCAATCAGTTCCTTTCTAACTGAAACACAATGTGTATGGTCACACGTAATCAATAACGTACAAGTCTGTTATCATGCAAGCAGTTCAAAATAAATTGCCGACGATGTCTTCAGACTTCATTGGCTGGATGGCGTTTCTTTGGATGCTAAAGTCGCTTTATTTATTTCGTGAATTGTATTTGGCTAGCCCAAAGAGAAAGTTACTAGCTTTTTGGGCATAGACATGAATCAAGCAACAACATTGACGTCTTACTGCTGCAGGACGTTTTGAAATTGCATTGAAGGAAATGTTTTTCTCAACCTGCCAATATAGAAGAAAGTTTTAACGAAGCGCTTTCTGCATATAGCGTTCGACATTGTATTATTTACCATCACGCACACAGAAGCCTTCATAAATAGTATCAGCAGTGTTCTTGCTTTTCCTAAATAGCCAGCTTTTCTTGTGTGTTGAGCGGAATCCAGCTTTGTATACCTGTTACACATGTGTATATATATATTTTTTCATTATGTGCTGCATTTAAATGTTGTTTCATATTACTAGAAGCCTTGATTACAGCAGGTATTGTTTTCTTTTTTTAATTTTTATATACCTTCGTTTGGATGTATCATATGTTAAATTTGTTATTTCCACTCATGCAAAAGTCTCGCAGGGCTGCAGCATCAATAAATAAATAAATAAATAAAAGCTAAGGTTGCTGTTTGCGTATAGCCGCTTCTTGTTGTATTTTGTCAGCACAGTGATGATACGCTATGAAGGGATGTTTTCATAACTGTTACCACCCTGTTATCAGATAGCCTCCTTAATTTGTCGCCTCGAACTACTGGGAACGGGCCTGGACCCTTGATCTGCTGTCATGTTTGTAAAAACAGCTGAGCCCGCTAGTCTGGCTTTTCCGATACGTGTTATATTTTCCTCCAAATGATAGTTTGAAGCAATCCGGCTAGGGACACTGTGCAGCTGTCTCCGCATTTTCGGTCGATCTGTCATGCCAGCAGAAGGTGAAATGACAACCGTCTAGCAGTGTCGCAAGTAGTGAATCGAAGCTTAGATGGCCAGAATCTCACGAAGGCGGGTCCAAGAGGCTGCAGCTTCTGAGAGTAGAAGCACAAAGCCCGCCAGTCGGAATTAATGCACGACGGTAAGATCGCTCGGACAGCGACGACACCATCAGCCTAGACGGAGCTCTGCTTAGAATCCGTCACAAGCACGGCGTCAGCGACCTCAACAACCCTCTTCACTATACCTTTGCCGGTCCTTGCCCACATGTTTACTACTTTTAGTTCTGCTTTTTTAAATTTCTTTTCACAATATATGGTATACAAACAAATTTATAAACTTCATAACTGCTAGTCTAGAGTGAGGATACTTCATCAGTTAGTAAACAGCTAACCTAGCACAAAAATTACAAGATTGCGCTTAAGTCTGCTTAAGGGCACAAATGGTGAAAGCCGTTTTACAGAACTGTTTTTCTTAACTACATCGTCATCATTATGATGTCATTGTCATCATCATCGCTACTATCATTGTTACTATTACCATCAACTGCGTCTTCATTTTCATCGTTACTGTCATCCTCTCGCTAAAGAGAGAATTACGATCGGTTTCTCTGTAACACATCCCAGTAAAACGCCGCAGGACACTTAAAAAAGAACTGCCATTGACGCCACGTGGAATTCGGTACTTGACAACTGTTAATGATGATTTTCAGTATGACCTCATCATGCTATTGGACCTTCACAGTATTTGGAGGAGTATGATGGCTTATAGACACTGTGATGTCGATGCACGATCTGTATGTGATTATTTTGTTGAACAAGTGTATAAACTGAAAGAAATTTTGAAGCAGCAAGACGCTGCAGAGGAGGTCTTGAGTCTGACGGGTGAACTTGTGGTAATGAAAGTCCACTAGACACGGTTGTCAGCCAAGGGGCATGGCAACCACGATCTTTTATTGATGTATTTGTACCAATTCATGCAATAAAGAAAAAAAATTACGATCAGTTTCTCCCGAGCCCGGCGTGGCGTAGTGGTTTGAGCGCTCAGCTGGGAACTGAAGGGATAGTGGCGATTCCCGGTAGAGACAGAGCACCAATTGTGCGAACATTTCCGCAGGCCATGAGCCTAAAAAAGGCTTTCTCCTTAAAAGAGCATGCAGAGAAGGGGCAAGCAAATATGGCGCTCCTTCTGTAAGACGAATTTGGAAACAGGACACGGGCGAAGCCTTTTAATGATAGAACACTCGGCCTACCTTTTGTTTGTTTCGTAATTTTGAGATTAAAATTTTCTGAATCCAACTAGCCCACGTTGCTCCACAGCCTCAGCCAAAAGTGAGTATTATGAGTCAGTGGTGCAACTTTGTACTGGCAACAAAAAAATGTTCCGCGGCGCTGTTAACAATACCTCGTCACCCTTTGTCAGTTTAGTTTCTTTCATATTATGGTTGTGACAGAGAAGGCCAAATTGCATCACGCTTTGGAAGTTATGTTCCTTTGTGGCTTAATTAAATAGTATATTAAGGGGAAAGGCGAGACTCTTTTCTCCTTTCCTTTAGCCTAACTCTCTGAATTCCATGTTCTCTGTCGTGGTCATCATCACCATCATCAGCCTAAATCCGTCCAGTGTAGGACAAAGGCCGCCTTTACTGACCTGTCTTCAAACCTGTTAGTGTAAGCTGAAATCACCCTAAACTCACCGACTTCCTAATTTTTTTCGGCTTCCTTATCTATATCGCTCTCAGTTAAGTCTGCCTCCTCCTCGAATCCACTGCGTTGTCATATGAAAGAGCAGTGTTGCCTCGGGTAGCATAATCGGCCTCTGAACTTCTCCCTCTACTACGATCATGCTTGGTTTCCGTTTACCTCCCAAACCGACTCTGTCCCATCGCTTTCTTGTGACATTACATCTTTCATCTTCCCTCCTAATACCTGCCGCGCTAATACTGGAAGCCTGCAAGCTTCCACCCCATTTGCGTCTGCTGGCAATTACACTACAATTACATGCTTGCGTCTTGGGAGACATTCTGTTATTAATAAAGCTCAGTTCTACAGCTGCTTATAAGGAACAAACTCACGGATAGACAATTGGTCGGCCGGGAATTGTCTAATGTGGCTGTCTGTGCGTTAGTCCTTTAGCGCTGTAGAACTTTACTAAGAATGAACCAACTAACCCGGCAACTGGTTTTATCAAGCAATCTCTCTATACAGGCCTGCAAATTCCAGCTACTCACCTTTTTGGTGGTTTTATCGGAGCAGATCGTGTGTTGAACTGTGTTCAGTCCGCAACCGAGGTCTAGACGCCTTCGTAGCCAAAACTACGCTGCTGGAGGCCGCGGTCGTGGGCTATTAATCCCCGCCGCCTAGTCTCCTCCATCACGCTACCGAGCATCGGTGAGGGTTTTGTGAGCCCTTTTGACGCGCAGGTCGGCAAAATAGGGCTAATGCACCCCGGCCGCAGTTGCGCCTCTTCCCTGTGCGGCTGTCGCCGGGAGCACTGAAAAGCGAAGCACCGACGTTGCATTTTGGAGAGTGGATCCGCTCTTCCCCGAACTCCAGCTGCGGTGACGACCGTGCCGGCCAGACAACAAAGCCGACCCTGCGTAACGCGCAAGTATATGATGTGCCTACATTGACAGCTGGCCTTCGTCCGCGCGCTAAAGCCAACCGTACTTCGAAAGACCAAGCCCGTGCGCCGCGCGTTAGCCCCAAACTGCCGGTTCGATCCCAATGACGCCTATGACAGGTAGGCGTAGTTAGCACTGTGGATGTAAGTACCGTATTTTTTTAATATAGCCCGTGGACTATGTATGCCTTAGCTAGAGGTAAAACACTGACGGCGATGTATTTGTATGGCTCAAGGGTACTAGTATAGCCAAACAACATCAATGCCAAAGTTCTAAACCACGCTGTTGGGAAGAATTGTTTTAAAACGTGCTATAAATACGAGCGAGAAATACAGTAGATTCTAAAATTTGAGTATGACGTCCTGCTTTAGTAAAATGGAGACTGCCCCGCCGGGGTGGCGCAGTGGTTACGACGCTCGACCACTGTTCCCAAGGACGCGGGATCGAATCCCGGCCTCGGCGGCAGCTTTTCGGTGGAGGCGAAAAGCAAGGCGTCCGTGTGCTGTGCGATGTCAGTGCACGTTAAAGAACCCCAGGTGGTCGAAATTTCCGGAGTCCTCCACTACGGCGTCTCTCATAGCCTGAGTTGCTTTGAGACGTTAAACCGCACAAACCAAACAACCAAAATGGAAACTGTGATGTGATGTAAATCTGCAGTGGTGCTTAAGACATCAGTGTGGTAAAAAGTAAGTTAAAATTCAGCGCTTTACGATTGGCGAATAGTGTACAGGTGCTCACAACGCATGCATTTTTCTTTTACAGCTTCAGTTATTGCTGTCGAGCACCTCTACCCGTAAACCGACATAGCGGGGTCGATGTCCGCAGGAAGAAAGGCACCGGATACCAAGGTCACATACGATCCGTCGCCATCGGTGGCATATTCCATATGACCCGTCATGGAACTTCACGGGACAAAACCTCCGACAGCACTATCTCTTCATTTTTGTTCCCAATGACCTTTGTACAAATATACTTGACGATAAAATTGACTTCAAATTACTTTACGCATCAGGCTTTTTTCTTTTTTTTTTTAAGTTATTGTTGATATATACAGTGTGTCGCGCCCGGTACGATTTTATCGCGACGTTTTTATTAATCTCATATTTGCGCTGTGCGTTCGCTTTCATGGCGGTGCCGACTGACTTATTTACGCCCTGACACAGTGGCTCGTGGCATAAGTAGTTAAATAGAAAAACTTTCTGACGGGCTAGTTGGTACACAGTCTTTATTAAATGCTGTGCACTAAAAAAACTAACAGAAAAATAAAAGAGAGAAGAGATTATGCCCTACCGTCTCTCCTTTTCCTGTATTCGTTCATTTAGCGCGCAGCATTTGTTAAATATAGTTTAACTGTTCTACTAAAGCCTTGTGATTTAAAAAAAAAAAGAATAATGGTTATTTTGCACTGCAGCTAGCAACATATGTCAGTGAGAACCAACGCGGTCGCAATGCCTCGAAAACTGGAGTTGTTCCAACGCGATCTGCCATTCCGCAGGAAATTGCAGAATTGTCATTTTTCTCCGGATGAAGTCAATCTATAAAATTTATTTTCACTCAAACTGAAATGAACCTTGCCAACTACTGAAACACGAGATGCGCACTACAGGCTGGAAATAGAGCTTCATGGTCGTCACAGAGGAGTATTTGTTGTCTTGAAGAGAAAGGCAGAGAGGTCATGTCCTCGGGCTTTCCGCTGCATGTGGCGCGGTATAGCTAACTTTTGTTCGGGCAATACCTCTGCAGCCGCGTACAAACTGCTCAGAATGGACGAAGAGGAGGCAAAGCGCTCCTCTATGCTGTGAGAAGTGCGCATCGAAGTATGGCTGCAGCTGTCATTTTTGGAGAGAGTAAGGCCCTAAATGATCGCTGTCTCGCCAGTGCCTGTCACTGCTCTTGACACTGGATAGCTGCCATTGCTTATGCATACATTTTCCACTCAGCTGTGTTCTGCAGTCGTTCAGCGTGCGTTCGACTAGCTGTTAGTTTTGTCTCCCGTCGCTTTTGTGTGTGCACGGTCTGTCTGACGTCTGGACCTTGCGAAGATGCGCTGAATGTAGCGCAAACTCCTCAGCAGAAGCTATATATGTCATTGACCGTGTTTTTACCGTGCACTGAAAACTAATTGAAAGAATACTTGAAGAAATGTGCAGGGCGACGTATTATTAAACGTTCACCTAGTGTTCCCCTATGAAAAATTGCAGGCTGTTTACCCATGGTTTTCAGCATGGAAGAGGAGGTGCGCATGCGTACCAATGCGAACCCTATAATAGTTCTGAAACTATCGGCCTTTTTAAGATATTGGCCTCTATTTCAGGTAAAATTGGTAGCTTTCTGATTGCAAGTTCGTTCTCGATATCGTTACAAATTCAGCCAATATTCAAAAACATCAAGAAATGGCCAACTTTCAAGAAATGGCAGCAAACTTCTTTGCTGTGGAGCTATTTTGGCAGCAGCTGTTCTTGGATGTCCTTTCAGTAATACAACGAGCCGAATAATGCTGCCTTTTCTTTACAGTTCAATACGAAGAAATTTCTCCATGCCAAGTATACACAGCTGTTCACATTGCCGCGTTCCGTAACCGACATTCGAAGCGTTAACCAGCTACCCGACACGTCATTGTACCTTGGAGGTCGCGGATTCGAATCTCGGCTGCGGCATCCGCAATGCGACGCAGGCAGGTGGTAAAGCGCCTGTGAGTTGTTCAATCTCGATGCGCATGAAGAAACCTACCACGGACAAAATTACTACTGTGACCGGAACGAAAGGCTAATATTTCAAGCATACACAATGACGGCTCCACAAAATGAGTGAGTGACCCATCGATAGTGCTGAAACAGAGTCAAATTGAATTGTTGACTACAGCAGTGCGATGGGAAGAAATTTTGTACGTGTTTCGGTTCCATTCATACATCTTGCTTTTCTTACGTGTTACATGCGTATATAAGCGGATCAGTGCAACGAATAAACAGATGAAAGATCGCGCGCTTTACCAGCATCGTCTTCCTGTTCTTTGGTGCTGCTAAGTCCGATGCTGGTGCGTAATATTGCGACTCGAGTCCACATGTGGTAGTTGGGAGGTTGTGCACTCGGGCTTTAGACAACCAAGTAAAACAAGTGCATGATAAACGGAAACGGTATCTTCCTAAGTACTTCGCCGTACAATTTAACGTAACCGCACCAAAACTAGAATAGAGCTTACAATTCCCAAATCGCTGTATCGTGCTGAGCTTTGCTATGGTGTTTTTACTCCGCGCCGTTCCTCCTCTGTACTATTTGTCGTGCGCCGTTGTCTCCTGTCCCCGAGATTTACACAGCGTCATCCCAGAAATAGCAGGAGGGGCTGTAATAACGTTGTCGTAAATGAGAGCACTGTACCTCAAAGCTCGAATTATTTGGAGAAGGATTGTCTTTGAGAAATTATATGCCAATCTTTCTAGTTCAGTGCATTTTCATTGACGTCATTGTAAATAAAATAGCGTGATACACAAGTTTCTTGAAGACGATATACTTATCTCCGCTCTGTGCGCTTGATTATTTATTTCCTTATTTTTGTTTTTCTCTCTATTTCATGGCAGCTTTTGTATACTCTCATAGGTCGCGTGGTTAGACAATGCAGGCGTGGAGAATGCGTGGTAGTCTGACTGCATCTATCCAGCTACGGCCAGTTCTTCGAAATCCTTGATCTAAACAAAAATTGCTTTCAAATTCACACTGCTCCGAACTCTTTCCGGAAACTTGTGTCCTTGCCGCATGCCCTCCGGTGCACTTGTTTTCAGGCACCTTGCACGCACCAAACATGCCGATGGGAAGTGGCAAGATGGAACGGGGGATTTGTTGTGATTCCTGGCACTGTGCGTTAGGCGAGAAGCTTCAGGAAATGAACCGCAACAAATTGTTTTAGAGTATTTCTTCCCAAGCTCGAAGCCCTCGCTATTCAGAGGTCTACCTATGTGCAACATGGGATACGGTAAAAACGTCCCCGGAGAAAACGTCCCCGGAGCAAATGTCCCCGGAAAAAATGTCCCCGGAATAAACTTCCCCGGAAAAAATGTCCCTATCGGCGCAGTAGGAAAAAATGTCCCCGAACGGGGCTGAAGTCTTGCGCTATAGGACATAGACTACGTTTCCCCGTAGCGAGCTGCAGTGATGAATGATGCATGTTAACCTTATTACAGCGGTTTCACCTGCCGGCTGGGAATTGACCTCGAACATCGAACGGATGCGGGCATTCATGAATAAAAAAAAAATTGTGGCAGGAGTAATACCCCCCCCCCCCCTCCCCCTTTAGTGATAGCGCCTCGTCTTCACTTTGTTTGCGGGGAGAAGAGAAGCTGACCACCGGCTTTACCGCAGAGGCTTGGAGCGATGCTTTAATATCTCCATGATGCACGATACCATCATCACCCTCATCACAATTCTACACCAGCATCAGAAGAACGATTGAACCTCGTCACCAGAAGGCCTGGAAAGTAATTCTAGTGACGCCTTTTGCTTTGGGCGGTTCCCCGGTTTTTACATACACCCATGCAATATACACTTTGGGCTATACGGAAACAGCGCCGAGAGCATGCAATTTCCGGAGACAAGCCCATCACGAGTTCCTGCTTAGGTATGCATGTGGAGGCAAGAAATACGAAATAAGAAAGCGCCAAGTTTACATTCAAGAAAAAAAAATTTACTTCACAGATCTTCATTTTTATTTCAGGTCTCTATTTTATTTTCAGGGCTAGAGAGCATGTCAGGCTCCCGAGGGCTTTCTTTTTTCCTCGATGTTGCCTCTCATTCACGAGTAAATAAATTTAAACTTTAACTCCATCGAAGAGGAAGGGCTTGAGGGCCCTTGCATATTTGCACAGAGAAACTACTTAAAAAAAAAAAAAGGCAATAAGTACGTGGACCTCAAACATATAATTGGTATATATTTTTAACTGCGCGCTTAAAAAGAGTTGTTTTTAAACCTTCTTTCACGCGTACTAGAGGTATTTGCGCGAGTTAGCAGGTGACGGGAGATACCCTTCACAGGCAGCATTATTGCATGGTACCACTCCTTCGATCGCATCCCTAAGTGAGGATAGCGCAATTCGGCCCATCCTGAAAGTAGTTCGTGCGAAAACATTTCTTCTCATGTCGCATTTCGAGATCAGGCTTTAAAGATTATCTTCCCTTGTTAGGTACGATAACTTCTTTCAAGGAGCCTGCGCTGGCTGTGAACCGCAGTGAATCATGTGAATTTGCATCGCAATTCGCTCCACCCAATCAGGATTACACCTTCATCCGCTTGTTGGTAATATCGATGTGGGTGATAAAAGTGGCTGACCAAATAAAACGAATTCGATAAATTACGTGGCAGCTCCAAGGAAAAAATATTGTGACATATATGCACTGCATCGCTGGAAGTTGAAGATGAAAACAATCAGCAACAGTGACACAGAAGAAGACAAAGTGGTAGCAACGATTGATGCTAGAATAAGGTCGACGCTGCTGTGTTTCTGTGTTCTGTGTGCGGTGCCAGCCTGGACTAACCTTCGTGGACTAGCCTTGCCACGTTACATCTTGGTGGAGGTGAATCAAGATCCCCGTACGCGCCGATTAGTCCATTTATGCTGCCAAAAGCTGGATTTACGAAGCGGCCGCCACCTACCTGAGATCACAACCACGTCTCAAACACCCACGATGACCTCCGAAACAGCCCCTAGCACCGCGGGAACATCGGCTCAGCCAGTTGTTCTAACGAAAATACGCCACCCTCCCGTCTTCAATGGCGACGACAATCCAGACGTTGACGATTGGCTTGATGAGTATGAGCGCTGCAGCCGCAACAACCACTGGGGCGCCACCATCATGCTCGCTAACATCATATTTTATTTGGCGGGAACAGCTCGAACATGGTTTCAAAACCACGAACAAGAGCTCGTTACCTGGGATACCTGCAAGCGCAAGCTTAAGGACTTGTTCGGGAAACCAATTGGACGCGCTCTCGCTGCAAAAACGGAACTTTCTTCTCGTGTTCAAACCCCCACGGAGTCCTACCTCGCCTACATTCAGGATGTGCTTGCGTTGTGTCGCAAGATTAACACATCCATGCCGGAAAGTGACAAGGTAGGGCATATCCTCAAGGGTATCGCGGATGATGCATTCCACATCCTATTCTGCATGAATTGCTCTACCGTCGACTCGGTGCTCCAAGTCTGCCGAAAATTCGAGCAGGCTAAACAAAGACGTCTCGTACATCGCTTTGAGCGTCTTCCGAACACGGCGGCTACCTCATCCTGCGATGACCTGGCCCCTTTGCACCAACCCTCCCATCCCACGACAGTGACTCGGATCGTCCGCAGAGAACTTGAGGCCCTAACTCCTACACCACTCTCGTCTCCGCTGCCCGACACCGTTGCCATGATACAGGCCGTTGTCCGCCAGGAACTTGCAAACGTCGGCCTCTCCTCTAGCTCCATGCCGCCCCCGCCACCATCGCACCCTGTTCCATTAGTGGCCGCTACAACCGCCAGCACAGCCTCCCCACGTCGTTACCTTGGTCACAACCCTGCAGAGTGGCGCACCTCAGACGACAGGCCAATCTGCTTCATTTGCTGTCGAGCCGGCCACACTTCGCGGTATTGCCGTAGCCGTACTTTCCCCACCCCTCGCTTTTATTACAACGCTGACCGTCGGTATTACTATGGACCTCGACGCTTTGTCGCCCCACCAGAGGAGCCCCGCTCCGCCTATGATCGACCTACACACTCTCCTCCTCAACCAGATGAACCTCGCACCGAAGCCGTCCCAACTGCTCGTCGCTACAGCCGATCTCCATCTCCCCGGGCTCATCGATCCCGTTCACCGCTACCTGGTCGCGGTTCCACTCAATCATACGCCGGCACCTACTCGGGAAACTAGCGAATGCAGCGCCCGGAAGTGACGCTGCATTACCGACCCGGACTGTCAACTCGGAACTGACCCTCGCACCCAGACGTAATCTCATTGACATTCTTGTGGACGGAGTCTCAGTTTGTGCCCTTAATGACACTGATGCCCACATTTCCGTCCTCAGTTCCTCGCTCCGTCAACGCCTCAACAAAGTCCTCACACCCGCTCCCTCATCTACCGTTCGTGTTGCTGATGGCAACACAGTTACTGTGATTGGTATGTGTACTGCGAGAATCACCATTGCCGACCGCCATATCCCTGTGCTATTTACAGTCCTCACCAGTTGCCCTCACAGCGTTATATTAGGACTCGACTTTTTAACTGCACATTCCGCGCTCATTGACTGTTCTTCTGGACTGCTTCATCTGGACCTGCCACTGTATCCTGACAAACAGGCCTCTGCTAATTCAACGCTCCGTCTCCGCTCCTCTACATTTACTCGTCTGCCCCCAGAAGCTGCAGTGTATGTGCTCATGACGCCTTTCCCCTCCGTTCCTGATGGCGACTACGTTGTTTGCCCCATAACCGACGTGACACTGCAGCGTAGAATCGCTCTCCCTCATAACATCGTGCACGTAGATAATAACAACGCTTATATTCCAGTCTTGAACTTCGGCCTTTTTGTGCACGTTCTTCCGGAGGGCATTACTCTCGCCGAACTGACCCCCCTGTCTGATATCACAGTTGCCGCTCTTTTGCCTGACCCTACTGCTAAAGTGTCGACACGACCTGCACCGTCCCCATCTCCGGAGGCTCGCATATCAGGAATGGTTGCACCTAATTTGCACCCTGACCGTGCTACAGCACTTACGAGTCTTCTGAATTCGTACAGCGATATTTTTGATTTCGGTGACCGCCCCTTAGGACAAACGTCCCTCGTTACACATCGTATCGACACCGGAGACGCCCGCCCAATTCACAGAAGACCTTATCGAGTCGCCATTTCAGAACGACGCGTCATACAAGATGAAGTAGACCAGATGTTAGCAAAAAACATTATAGAGCCTTCGAGCAGTCCCTGGGCGTCGCCTGTCGTGCTTGTCAAAAAGAAGGACAATACCTGGAGATTCTGCGTTGATTACCGACACCTCAACAAAATTACAAAGAAAGACGTTTACCCGCTCCCCAGGATAGATGATGCCCTCGACTGCTTGCACGGTGCCAGCTATTTCTCTTCCATTGATCTTCGTTCCGGTTATTGGCAGATCGCAGTCGACGAACGGGACCGGGAAAAGACCGCCTTCGTCACTCCCGATGGCCTGTATCAATTCAAGGTGATGCCTTTCGGCTTGTGTAATGCGCCCGCAACATTCGAGCGCATGATGGACTCTCTCCTGCGCGGCTTGAAATGGACGACGTGCTTGTGCTATCTCGATGACGTCATTGTATTTTCCTCTACATTCGAGAGCCATCTCCATCGCCTTGATGCCATTCTTGGCGTCTTCCGAAGAGCTGGCCTTCAGCTGAACTCGAAGAAATGTAGCTTCGGCCGACGTGAACTCAAGGTGCTCGGTCACGTGGTCGACGCCCGTGGCGTTCAACCCGACCCAGACAAAATACGTGCTGTAAGTGCATTTCCTACACCCCGTTGTACCAGTGACGTACGTAGTCTTCTTGGGCTTTGCTCCTATTTTCGGCGGTTTGTACCCAACTTCGCGGAGACGGCTCGACCACTCACCAATCTTTTGAAGAACGACACTCCATTTTGCTGGGACCAAGAACAATCCCAAGCCTTTTCTGCGCTCATTGCAGCCCTCACCAACCCGCCCGTCCTGGCACACTTCAATCCCTCGGCCCTAACGGAGGTACGCACCGACGCCAGTGGTCACGGTATTGGTGCCATACTCGCCCAACAGCAGATGGGTCGCACTCGAGTCATTGCTTATGCTAGTCGCCTCCTTTCTGCAGCTGAACGGAATTACTCGATCACAGAACGTGAGTGCTTAGCCCTCGTGTGGGCCATTACAAAGTTTCGCCCCTACTTGTTTGGCCGCCCGTTCTCCGTCATCACAGACCACCATGCCTTATGCTGGCTTTCTACGCTGAAGGACCCTACTGGTCGCCTGGGCAGTTGGGCCCTCCGCCTTCAGGAATACACTTTTTCTGTCATCCACAAGTCTGGCCGGCTGCACGCTGACGCCGATTGCCTGTCCCGCAACCCGGTAGATCCACCACCTGCGAGCGAGTGTGACGATGACACATATGTGTTGGCCATCTCTCTGACCTTTCAAACATTCGCCATGAGCAGCGCTTAGATCCGAAGCTTAACAGCATTATCAATCGCCTCAGCACTGACAACTTTGACGCTACCCTAGCTCTGTTTGTGCTCCACAACGGTACCTTATACCGACGGAATATGCGACCAGATGGCACCGAGCTTCTGCTCGTAGTCCCCGAACACCTGCGTACCACCGTTCTTCAACAGCTGCACGACGCACCTACAGCGGGTCATCATGGCGTATCTCGTACGTACGACAGCGTCAGCCGCCGCTTATTTTGGCCAGGCCTCTATCGCTCTGTCCGTCGTTACGTGGCTTGTTGTGACCGGTGTCAGCGACGGAAGAAGCCCTCGGTTATGCCAGCTGGATCCCTGCAGCCGATCGACATCCCAGTAGACCCGTTTTCCCGAGTTGGTCTTGACCTTCTCGGGCCTTTCCCACTTTCTGCGTCGGGGAATAAATGGATTGCGGTGGCCACGGACTATACTACGCGCTACGCTGTCACCCGAGCGATACCCACCAGCTGTGCAACTGACGTGGCTGCGTTTCTTCTGCACGACGTCATCCTGCTCCATGGTGCTCCACGCCAGCTGCTCACTGACCGTGGCCGTTGCTTTCTTGCTCGAGTAGTCGACGAAATTCTTCGGTATTGCTCCATCAAGCACTCTTTTACCACCGCGTACCATCCACAAACGAACGGCCTCACCGAACGCCTCAACCGCACGTTCACGGACATGCTGTCAATGTATGTCTCGGATGATCACCGTGACTGGGATATTACTTTGCCGTTTGTAACGTTTGCGTACAATTCCTCTCGTCACGACACAATGGGCTACTCACCCTTTTATCTTCTATACGGCCGTGACCCTCCCCTTCCGTTTGACAGCGTACTGCCACCCACCGCTAACGCCAGTGCCTACGTTCGTGACGCCATCTCCCGAGCTGACGCCGCCCGTGTTATCGCTCGTCGCCGACTAGCTTCCTCACAAAGTTCTCAAAAACGGCGCCATGATTCTCGCCACCGGGATGTCCACTACTCTCCGGGCTCTCTAGTCTTGCTCTGGACTCCCGCTCGTAAAGTAGGGCTGTGTGAGAAGCTCCTGCCACGATACACAGGACCCTACCGTGTTTTACGGCCAGTCACTCCTGTGACATACGAGATCGCCCCTGCACATCCGCCGCAACAGTCCTCTATGCCACGCACCGAGATTGTTCATGTCGCCCGGATGAAGCCGTATTACCCCTGTAGTACTTCGTCCTAGTGCGCACCGCGGGACTGTGCTTTTCGTGGGGGGGGTAATGTGACATATATGCACTGCATCGCTGGAAGTTGAAGATGAAAACAATCAGCAACAGTGACACAGAAGAAGACAAAGTGGTAGCAAGGTCGACGCTGCTGTGTTTCTGTGTTCTGTGTGCGGTGCCAGCCTGGACTAACCTTCGTGGACTAGCCTTGCCACGTTACAATATATAGGTGCGGGCAGGTGTAGGCAAGGACATGTGCAGTAGGCAAAAGAAATAGGCGCCACTGTGCATGTTAATATTCTCGAATGCATGCAACTGCGACAGAACACGAGCATTCTGTAATCTTCTATCGCTAATCTTCAAATGTGTGTTCGCCAATGTCTCGTCCGTGTCAAGCGTGTAAAGCATAATACCGCCCGAGCCCTTAAGAGCAATGAAGACAATGGAGAACAAAGTGCGCCAAGTAACGTAAGCTCGACGTCTGGAAGATGAATTACTAAAAATATTCCATCTACGCGAGCATGCCACCATCTCCTCAGTCCCGTACCAGTTACGAGAGCCGATATTCGAACTGAATTCAATCGTTTATTCCTTCTAAAAAGATCGCACCTCTCAGCTCACTCTGGTTTAAGGTTCTTGGCTCGAAATAAATCAGGGATCGTGATTGTGGACTCTGATTACATGTTATTTGGTCCGTTAAGCGTACTTCTCTGAAAGGCATCAAAAGTGTACTACTACTATCCTTCGTCGCGTATGTGCCGACTTGTTCCAACGAGGTTATATACTTCGTCCCTAACAATATTTAGTCACTGTCGAACGGAACCAAGCATCTCGTTCGTCCAAGTTTTGTACGAATCCGTTGAGCACAAAGGTGGCAGCGCAGCCGTCTAACTTGCGATTTTTGATAAATTCGAGGTTAGTTCAACTCACCTTTTTCTTTACGTCGTAGTCCGAAAACAGCCAGGAACACCTTCACACAAATCCTCTCCTGGATCCTTCCTCTGCGAGGGTCGGAGAGGTGATAAAAAAAATCCGGGCAAGCAGGGCTACCGCGCATGAGCTTGCATTGTCCAATGACCAGTTACATTAGGAAGTGTTTATCAGGAAACACGTAAATTATATGCACATCTCAAGGGCGCTTGCTCAGCTGTGTGTGCACGAACGCGACAGAAACGTTATCTCCTGTCAGAGTATAAAACGGCCTTATCGTTCACACAGTGAAGGCCCTGCACGTGCGTGCGTCTTCCTTCATTTTCGCACTGAATAAGCACGCCGAGCACTCGTGCAGACTGCGCTTGCTGTTGGGAAAAAAATCCTGCGTCGTCGATAAGGACAAAAACATGGCCATATAGACGTGGCCAAGACGGCTAACCTCTCAGAATTCTCGCAGTTGTGACATTACGAGATAAGGCTTCAGCTGGTACGAACACGATATTCCCCTAACGGTTCTTCATTGAAACATAGATAAGGCCAGCGATATCAGTGACGTGTCGAACATAACACCGACCTCGTTACCGGTTGCGTGTCGGTTTGATTGCAATCCGTTTACCTTTGATTGTGTTTAGGCAGACCGGCACTCGTGACGGCGTGCAACATTTGTTGACAAAGATATCCCGCTTTCCCGTCTCTATCAGATCAAAAGATAAGTCCAGTGTTCGTTATCGAAGTGAAACCAGATGCATTCAACTTCAGTTTCCCGCTCACCAGGTATGAGGGGGCTGCATGACGTCATTGCAGGTAATATTTTTCCTATATATGTTTTGTGATTTAATTTCGTGCTCTGCGTCAGCCCTCGTCACCGGCTAAACATTTTCGAATAGAGTGGCGTGTTTCGCGCAAGTTCCTCCGATATTGTCTAGTTTGAAAGCAAGTAAAAGGCTAAAAATACTTTCCTCCCAGACGCCTACATCAATGAACTACGCGGTCTATTCATCTGGCAACAATCTAGGGCTCCAAAGCGTCAGCCGCACAAAACGCTAACCGAGCACCAATACTAGAGGGATTTCGGTGAGCCTGGTGTCGCCAACAGATATACTGACATCATCATGCATTTGAAACTCGACAGAAGTACGTATATTCGCCAGTCGAAACTAACAATGGAAGTCACCATTCGTAAAATTCAAATCGACAGTCGATCACTTCTGCGGTGCATTACCGCACAAGAGCTCGCCCGCCACATATGATGCGCATTCTTCAAAATGCCAAACACCCTACCGCATGTGGGTTGGGGATGCGAGAGCCAGCATGGATCACCCGCACCAGAAACCTAACCGCAGAGCAGTGGGAGATCCAGCTGTCAAGCCCCAGTCTGAATGATCAGTGTATATAGTCTCGCCGACCGGACTACGGAGATAGATCGGGACCATGGGTTCCTGGACTGAGTCGGCTGCCAACCAAGGGCGAAGAGCGCGGTAGCTCTGCGGTTCCTCAGTTTCGCTCTCTAATGTTTATAGAAACCGTACGCCACTTTCGCACATGCATACGGCGTTAGGCGAGGCCATTCATCATTTCATCACGTGTTCGTGTTCATCATCTTTTAACCTTTGTGCTAGCTTATGCACGTTGAATACGCGGAGGCAATGATGCAAAGAAGCATTGTGTGTACGCTCGTGTGTACGTCTTCTTCCTTTCGTACCGTGTCTTTTTGCGCTGTGCCCTTCCACTATGAATTGATACCAACTCGCCCAATTCTCTATCCTTCTTCAGCATTATGTAACGTGACCTAGCTCGTTCTGTGTTATTAAAGCCCGGGAGAAGACAAAGAGACTGATAGCCTTCTAACATCTACCACCTATTTCATAGCTTGGAGGCCGCAGGTTTGAAACAATAGTGTTTATTGTTTAGCCGCGTCTTTTAGAACGATTGATACAGTGTTTATTCTTTAGCCGCGTCTTTTAGAACGATTGATACTATGTACGAAGGCTATTATGCATACAATCATTATTTCTCTCTCATTATCGATAAAAATATTGAGATGATCCCAAAACCGCATGAGTACCTGAAGCCAAATTTGAGACGTGCAGTAGCCAAGGGACCTCGCCAATAGTTATGTTAACGCTCTCTACGAGTTGTACAACGAAGCGCTGCGCCTTCTCAGTGATGTACTTTGCTGTTTCCATGTGCTCAGGACAAAGACAAAGGCTATCATTTTTATTCAATAGTGTATCCTGCTCGATCGGTCGAAAAAGCACAGTCTTTACCGCAACCCAGTTAAGAAAAAAAGCAAACGTGTCGGAGGAAGTGTGCATGTGATTTTCTATAAACATTTTTACGCAACCGTGTTAAAGAAAAAAAGTAAACGTGTCGGAGGAAGAGTGCATTCTATAAAAATGTTTACGCAACCGTACTTTGTGCGGTGTCAACAGGGGTCTAATATTTTGCGAAACTCCTTGCTCTTCTCTCAACGAGAATTCGCGAATAAAAACGATGTTAAAGGCGCTATCGTATCTCTCTTATAGCGAAACTCAAGCTTCCTCCTACTTTTTTTCTTTATCTCTATAGTAGTGACGTATTTGTGGGTAAATAGGTAGGTGGGCATTGTCGAGTAAGGTAGGGTGGGACAGACGGATTGATTGATTGATTTATGTATATATATATATATATATATATATATATATATATATATATTGATTGATTGATTGATTGATTGATTGATTGATTGATTGATTGATTGATTGATCGATCGATCGATCAATCGATTGGTTTTTAGTGCCCAGAGGTATATAAGCCAGAAGATGCCCCGATCCTCTGAATCGAAGAGAGAAATATACTGCAAATTAGTTGTAAGAAAAAAATTGGCTGGCGAGTACGGTACTCCGTAACGAGAATTTCGAGCGCAACTTTCCTGGTATTTTAAATATATAACATTTATTAATTCATTAATTCGTTCATTCATTTATTCATTCATACATTCAATGTCCGGAGGCATTACGTGAATGGTTGGCTGCAAGAAGAAATTGACATGAATACAGGTAATCTTCGATGGCAGTATTGAAGTTGGTGAAGTTGATGATGGTTGCCACTTTACAGAAAAAGCCATAACAGTCTGGGGCTGTTTTCAACAAAACAGCCCGAAATCGAGCCGGTTTTCACCGAGTCGACAGTGTTAGAGGGGCATTTACGGAAAAGGCGATTAGCCTGTGATATGTGTAGCTCCGGGATCAAAAGTATTATAGAGTTCATATCACAAAGAAAGAAAAGCGATCTTGCGAACACAGGCCAGTGCAGGGGCAGAGAGAGATGGAAAAAACTTTATTTATGCAAAGTAATTACGCGGGTGGTTCACCCAGGTCCAGGAAACCATTGGCCAATACGGCCCTCCAGGCCTGACCTATCAGCTAGTGCTGAAAGGGGAACTCTGTGTGAGCCAGCTTCGCCTCCCACTGCACATGGCTAATTTTCTGTAAACCGCATGATTTACGCTGTTCGGGGCAGTTCCAAACCATATGCAGGATGTCGGACACCACTCCGCAGGCCGGACATGCAATTTTGGGGTATTGCGCGGGCCAAATCTTGTTGTGTCAGGTTGGGTTTGGTAGTGTGCGGGCTTGCATGTTTCGCCATATAGTGGCTTCCTGACGAGTAAGGTCTTTGTGGGGATCTGCGTATGTTCTGCGATTAAGTCGATGATAGTTTATTATTTAACTGTATGTTAGTGGAGACGATGGTTCGGAGGTGACGGTGACGGGGCTCGGAATGTATGACCTCGAACTAGAAGTGTCTGAATTTTGGTTACTTGGGACTGGGTGAATAAAACAACAATTCGTTTTCTACTGTGCAGGCCCTTACCAGTGAAGCACTTGGGAGGGCACCCATATAACATTACGTATAAAAGCAATACGAAGTTGGACGACGAGACGGCGCAAAGAGCATGGCGAAATGTGATGAATGGATCGAGGGTGCGACCTTTAAGTCTACAAGCGTTTTAAGCACGTTTAATGCATTTCTGATTGCCAGAATTTGGCATCTGCTGCCATTTTCGCTTACTTTACCGTGCTAGTATAGTATTCTAGTACTAGCGTGCAGAAGCTTCACAGTGTTGTGTTCGCCGTTTTTATTCGCAGCGTGAATTGTGAACGAACTGCATCAAAAGGGATGTTTTCCATAGACTTTTTCCATTTTTTTGCCATAGAAGCTTTGTCAAAATGTCTTGTTTTCTTGTTTCATTGCTGTCTTTTTTTTCTTTTTTTTTTTGCGACCAAGCCGATCCGTTATTGCGCTTGTAAAAAATGTTAGCCGAAAATGTTTTGTCCAGCTTTGCAGTCTCACAGTTCGCTGATCTCATCGTTTTTATGCGAGAAGTTTCGCCTTCCCTTCAACTACCGAGCGCTCAATTTTGGCTAGAATATCTGAACTTTTTTTCCAGAAATACAAAAACGGCGTAAAGACTTGATAATTACATGTATCTGTGCTCGCATTCTTATATCGACCACTTTACATGGAGGAACAAGACAAGATGTCCTAAAACGAAACTATCCGCTAAATATTCACAGTTTGGTAACCCCCCCCCCCCCCCCCCCCCGATCAAAACATGATTAAATGATAACTACATTTATGTGCCCTGAACCATGTACTGTCTATTTTAAACAAAAGGAGAAGAATGGACTCGGCAGTCGACATCATTGAACAGCTATAGCTGTTTGTATGCTGCTGGAATATTTTTCTTTTTTCTTTTTATTCTTTCCTATGATGTAGCGTACAAAAAACATTAAAGAAAGAATTGCCCATAACTGTACCACGACATCCGATTTACGCTAATCGAAAGCGAAGAATTCCCGTACGACATAATATTGGTACTGGGCCTGCATAATGTCTGGAAAGCGCACATAGCGATTTGGGCTGCCGACGTCAGCATACAGCTAGTTGGAGAAAAATCTGTTTGAAGGTGTGACAATGCTCTGCGGGTGGAAATTGTGGCCGTAGTGAAAATATCTTAACCTACCGCCCTAGCCAAAACTTGGCTAGTGGTCTTGATTCTTGAGCTGACCAGCAATAACAATAATGACAAAAGATGCCGGCCACACGTGCCGGTACCCTTTCAAAATTGCTTAAATGTGGCGCCATCTCTCGCTTTTTTTGTAAGGTAACGCTGTAAGTTTAAATGTTTTCACGACAGATGGCAACACCAAACCACACGCTTTGTAAAACCTAGTATGGAGCACAGAATTAGGGGGCCGTGGCTCTGGTCACCTGACAACTGGTCTCCTGATAACATTGCAAACAAAAAGCACGCACTGCACGGTACAATCGTCCGCATACATCCGACCCGAGCGGCTTTCATCAAATGCTCGATATGGTTTTTCGGTGTCCCTACACTGAGCACGTGGGGAACAAATGGTACTGCCAAGACCAGGCCCCATGGTTGTGCGCACGGTATGTCGAGCGTCGAGTGCGAAATTTAAATTTGCTAACCTCAACGATTACGCTTTAGACTCTGTCATTTAATCCACCATAACCAGTGTTGTTTCTCGTGAAATACCGAATCTAATTTCCGTGTTTTTACTGGGCGCTTTACTAACGCACATAATATTCATCGTTTTGCGCAAACACAACACATTCTACGCATTTGGTTTGCCATTCTAGTAACGTTGGTTTGTCAAACACTTCACGGAACTTCCCAGAGATGTACATGCATTCTCTCTGATCTCCATATCAACTCACCAATATGTAAAGCTTTTCACAGTATAGAAATTATATAATTTTACAGCGCCTGCAAGCGGCTTCTGTGTATTTGTCGGTTGCCATGGTAGCCGTATATGAAACAAACTGAACTCGTTTTGGTTGATTCACGCTCCTGTGTACACCTTAAGGTTGGAAAGAAATAAGCATGCTGACGATAGTTTGGTTCTGCTTGGATAGTAATGTTTGCAAGCAAACTCCATTAAAACCGCTTGGGGACCGATAAATGGTGCTGAGACTAAGCCATGAATTCGGATGGCCGAATTGCACGTTATCGGACAGATTGTGGGAGCATCTGATTTTCCATGCCGGGGCCTCTTTTGCAAGTGGAGCTTGAAATTCGGTAAGTTTCAACTGTTTACGTGCACTCTGCTGCTTCGTTGTCGCATATATGTGTATCCACACCTGCTGATTCCTAAGTTATATTTCCAATTTGCTACCGTGGTTGCCCTTGGTCTGAATTCCAAGCAAGGGTCGCGTAGATGCCGTTAGTCTGTTGAAGATGATTTGTTTGTTGAGAACGTTTCACGTTGTGGTCCACCGCGGTGGCTCGAGTGTTACCCAACAGCGCTCGACTGCACATCTCGTGAAAAGGATGCGAGTTCGATCTCGGCCGCGGCTCCCGCGTTTCGATGGCTGCGAAATACAAGGCGCCCGTGTACTTTGGAATTTCGGCGCACGTAAAAAACCCAGGTGGTTCAAATTATGTTTTCCACTGTAGTTCCCCCCCAAAGCGGATTTCGCACTCGGGCTATAAACTATATCATACCATGCCTTATACAATACCATGTCCATATACCATATGTATGTCCATAGCCTCCTTTATAAAGGAGGTTATGGTATGTCATACCTTATGTCATACTGTATAAATATAACGTCATACCATAGCTAAGTACGCTGCAACAAGTGCGTGATTTCCATTAATTTCGCAGGTTAGCCAGTGTTCATTGCTCAATAAGAGAGCACGTCGACTGCATACACATGTGCACTGAAAGAAAGGTGTCTATCGCAGTTATTTCATGTCACTTGCCAACTACCGCCTGCAAGAGGCATGTTACTGATTTTAAGCTTCGTTCGGTCGAAAAGCTGTCGGCTTCGTAGTAGTAGGCTAGTAGCAGTAATAGTAGTCGGCGCCGCTTATCGGAAATAGCCGTGGGCAGCGTAATAAAAATCTTGTGGTAATATGTGGTCCTAATGATTGATCACTGACTTAAGTTTGATAGGCGAGGACGAGTTAATGAAATCATTGTAATTGATTGATGAATTAAAAAAAAACGGAAGAATTGCAAAAGAAGGAGTTCAGAAATGTCAAAATACTCAGACAAAAAAAGCCATTGATAGAGTATGCTAATTAAGAAAATTTAGAAAGTGAAAATGATCAATTAAAGAATTGATATGATCGAAGAATTAATAAACTGAAGAAAGAGAGTTCAAAGGTGTCAAAATGCTGAGGCTGGAAAGCGGATGCTTGATGATGCGAATTAAAAATTGTGTAATTGATCCATTAATTGGCATAATTGAAAAAAAAATGAAAAATTGGGAAAGGGGGGTCCAGGATGTCGAAATTCTCTGTATGAAAAGCCAGTCCTTGAAGGCGCTAATTAAAAAAGTTTAGGGGGTGTAATTGATCAGTTAATTCCTTGATATTATCAAAAAATGAACTCGCTCAAAGGTACATGTCAGACTGCTCAGAAGGGAAAGCCAGTGTTTATTGATGCTAAGTATTGGTGCATAAAACAAAATTTACAAAAGAAAAATATTAAATAAATAAAAAGTGAAAAAAAAATAGTCCGTGTGTGTGAAAGCCTATCGGGTCGTACACCTAACGGCGGAGCTTGAGCGCTCCCCTAATTTTCTTTCTTTTTTTTTTAGGCTGTGAGGCTACAAATGTTTGTATCAGCAGCACGCACACAATCGGGAAAAAAGAGAAGGAGATATTACAGAGCGCTGAACTTTCAACTTTTAAAAGTTCCTCCGACGTGAAGGTACTAACGCTTGCGTTTTAACGTTTATTGCACCTTGTAGATCGCTATGTGGAGCGCGCACTGGTTCCTAGTTAGGGTCACGACAGCGCCCTCTATGCTACGTTTCCAGCCATGTAGCTCGCTTCGCTGTGAAGCACCTTTAGAACCGTTCCCTCCTAAGATGCCCATAAATCCGTTTCTAAGAAAACCATTGAGCGGAAAGGAAAGATTTAACGTATTCTTTTTTAAACTGGCAAACTGATGAGGCTCTTTGTAGCTCGCTGGCTTGTAATAAAGTAACGAACGCGGCTCAAAAAACATAATTTCGCTGCAAAGGCTCGCAAAAATCAACATCAAGCCTTTATATTACAACCGAGTAACATCCGCATGCCGGAAAAACCAACTCGTCTGCATCCGAAGACAATTCGACGCATTGCTTGGTTTTCTTTTTTTACAAATCATGAAATATGCAGCTTGAAATTTTTGCTGCACGACGCCTGAAATGTGTGTCTCTCTCTTTCAGAAGATAAATTGATCGTTCTTATTTCATTTCATTTTCTTTCATCTTAGCCGCGAAAAACGTTTACAGAGCGGAGGTGTGACAAAGTATATAGATATTATCGCAAGCAGGACACTCACCGGGTATTTCATGCATATCTAATTGTTCTGAAATGGAATTCTTGCTCAAAGAAAGTATGAAGAGACCCGAAAATAAACAAAAACGCTATGACTTGGCCGAATAAATGATTTAATACGAATATGACATGAAAAGCTTAATATTCGGCACGAGTATAACAATACTAGTAAGGTATTTAGTGAGACTCACATTCGATAACAAGAGGAAATTAACAAAGGACGTACCAGTGCCAGTGCCAGGGAAGTTATGCTTTAGAAAAGGCCGCATAAATAATAAAAAAAAAATGGTGTTCTAGTGCGATCGACAGAGGTCCCGTGGTTTGAGTATGTGCCACGTACAGGGAAGGTGGAGGGCTGTGCAGTCAAAAAAGCCTTACATCATGGCGCTGTTTCGTCAACCTGCTCTTGAGCCACTGACATCCAACTGTGTCATTGCCGAATTAAGCACAGTAGTCGTGCGTTTCGAGGTTTTCATCAGCGAATCCATGCACATGCCAAAGTGAACAGGCAATCTCCACATATTGGCCAAGGACTGCCTGCCATGAAGCAGCAATATCAGCTCAGACATTCCCGCTGTCTGGTTAGGTTAGTGTTGTCAGCGCGTGTAACGACACTCGCGTTTCTAACTCTAACAAGGCATCATCAGTTCAAAGTCGCGCAAAATATGTCCTGGCGTCTGCGACAATGAAACGGGACTTCTATACAAGTATATTAGTGGCGTTAGAATGTGAGCCGCAAAATCTGTGGCACCCCCCCCCCCCCCCCGGGCCTTTCTTTCTTTTTTTTTACTTACCTTAATTGTTCTTCTTTCTTTTGCAATGCCTAACCAGCGCATTCCGCCTATTAACAGGTCGTCGTGATTGCCATATAAGATGCTTTAGGTCGGCTGTACACTGTTCCTGACAATGCATGCATGTTTTGAGTTTGAGTGATCTCTCGGCAGACACAAAACACTCGAACACAATATATGCACCCACTGTCAGGAACAGAGTACAGCCGACCTAAAACATCTTATATGGATATGCGCATCGTTGTCACGAGGAAGAAACATAATTATGCATATTTCACACGATGACATGCCCGCCCTAGCACATCAGATTCTACCAAGCACCGCAATACAACATTCCATTCCCACATACGGCAGATCGGCAGCATGGCAAGCAACGAGACACAGCTTGAAAAACCGTGAAGAAACAAGAAGCTACACTCCCACCCTTCCTAACTCAATAATTACCCAAACAGAGGCCGAGAGCCATCCCTTCAGTCAAATAAAGGCTCTATTCATTAATTCCTCCCCTTTGTAATTTGAATGCTTCTGTGCTTCTCAGTTCTTTTCTTCTCGCAAGCAAAAATATTCGCAAGTGCACTTCTTTCGGTTAAATAAAACTATTTCGAAGTGTAGGTGACAGCAGAAATTCCATCATTGAATAACAAAAAGGCGGTGTTTGCACTTGCCTATGCGTTGAAAGCGCGTACACGTGTAGCTCAATTCTTTCTTTGGTATGCTTAACTTATTTTGTTTGCTTCTAGTTTAACTCATTTGGAGCAATAAATTTCCCCATACATTGCTATACGACAGTCAGGTACCCTATGTTTACTCTTGGTTCCTGTCACGCCTATAGTATGTACAGCCTTCGTCAAAAGTGTAGAGCCCAGGGGTCTGCTTGTGAGCAGTGTAGTGGCGCTGATTTAGCACCAGTGGAGGTCCTTCCCATTGGAGAGGGTAGGACAGAAAATCTTATCATCCAGGAATTCAGAACTCTAGTAATGAATTACAAGCCACACGAAGAGACTCAGAAGCAGAACCCCTGGGCTTTACACTTTTGACGAAGACTGCACCAGTTTTCTAAGGATGGTGGTGATAACGATTATACTAGCATCGATTACTGTTACGCATCAAGTGCCGCGCTAAGCAAAAAGTAAAAATATACACTATGCGGCTCTCTCTCTCTCTCTCACACACACACACACACACACACACACACACACACACACACACACACACACACACACACACACACACACACACACACACACACACACACACACACACACACACACACACACACACACACACACACACACACACACACACACACACACGCACGCACACACACACACACACACACACACACGCACGCACACACACACACACGCACGCGCACACACACACACACAACACGCACGCACGCACGCACGCACACACACACGCACGCACACACACACACACACACACACACACACACACACACACACACACACACACACACACACACACACACACACACACACACACACACACACACACACACACACACACACACACACAAGGCAATTCGTGCAGTCTTTATGCGATAATGCGTGTTATTCTTGCTCCACAGTTTCTTCGTTTCTTCAGTGGTGTTTCCTAAAACTTTTATGTGTTACTTTTGTAACTTATAATTTCTCTCTTTTAATATTTAATTTTGTATTCAAAGAATATCCAGGTAAATGTGTCACTTTCGATATATTTTTAATTTGTTGCTTCTTACCCTACATCCTGCTGTAAATGCCTTTTCGTTTGACGGTATAAAATATAATTAAATACATATATGACTGAGTGGTATGTATGTTGCATGCTACATGATTACGTCATCACTTCCGGAAAAAAAAAATTAGAGACGATAATTCTCTTTCTGAATCACTTATTGCACTGGAACAATTTCGTTTTGAGAAATTGCACCTCTGACCATTCGATAGCCGGTGGTGCCACCTGCCAACAGCCACCTGTCAGTGACGTGCTTTCTAAAGGCCCCGTGCGTTAGTTGTGAACGAAAAATGAGCATGGCGTTGGCAGGCGGTAGCTGGCCGTTGGCATGGCTGAGCAGTAACTGGACTTAGGTGACTTTACGTTTGGCAGGAGCTGCCAACTCAAGCCTCTCCTTTCACATAAGAGGGCGACATCAGAATCAGTCTGCCGGGATCCTTGTTAGGGCACGCAGGCACCTTCATTCGGCTTGGTTAGACTGGGACTTTATATATGTATGCCTACGATACGAGCGGAGCTTAAGTGTCCCCCATAGTTTTTTTCCAACGGCGAGGTACCAACGCTCACGCGTTAAAAAAGCGATAATTTTCCCGACAGAATATACTTGCTTAAAAATGCCGAAATTTTCAGTATTTTTGAGGAAGTATGTTTTCCTCAGAAGGCGAAAAAACACCAGCAAAACGTCCGCTGTATTTTCAGGAAACCAAAACAGGAAACTCCTACGTCTAGTTACATGGCATTCAGTGGCGTCGCATAAGGCTAATAAGCAGAAAGAAAATGTATGGGTCGCTACTGCGGAGGCGTTTGAAGCACGGAAGGAAGGGGGAAGGTGGCAATCCCGTTTGAGCCATCACTTTCTAATCATTTTTGGTAAGTTTTGTTTTAATGAGCTTCAGTGTGGTTTTTCTATGTAATTTTTTTTTTATTTATTGTTGAATGGGAGTATTCCCTTTCTCCCCTGATTATAACTCGCTTCTGCTAATATGTCTTATACTTCAGTCTCCTTTTCTGAGACAAGTGTAGGCCTGTTCTAGAAGTTCGGTACGTGGCATCAGGTTACGTCTCTCTAGAAACCCTTTTTGCGAGTGCAGCTTCCTTGGCGCCTCAAATATCCTTGTCTCGGAGGTTCGATGTAACGAAACTACATTTGCAACTCATTTGGCGCTCAACCGTATTCCTCCGCTATAATGCACTTCCAGGCAAGGCTGATTTGTAGGCTGGTTGGTGTGTCATTGCGAATGTTTGTATTCTTTTGCGCATGAAAACGACTTGTGTTTTCAACCCACTAGCTTCCAAAATACTGTAAAGAATTCGAGGTAGCTTGCATCGTGCAAAACTATACGATGGAAAGTTAATTTCCACTATACATATTATGCGACACGCATTCACTTTCATCTCGAGTAGCCTATGTGTCCCGAATCTGCAGGCGTGAGCGCTGGCTTTAATTTGCACTGCCTTGCGTCAGTTACCGGTGAGGCAGTTCTTGGAACAGCAACGCGGCTTAGTTCTTTCATTTCTGTTCATATCTTCATTGCGCTCCCTCCTTCTGGTGTAGAAGCATGTGTTCCAGCCTTGCCACACACTGCATGTCGGCCTCGCTTTTCCCTTTTCTCACTACATACTGACGTCAGCACACTGCATTGCAGAATCGATTGACGTCAGACAGATCGCAACCAATACCGCTGCTCGTTTTCGTCGTCTCTTGCTCTATGGTTTCACTAAGTCTCCGGATATTACAATTGCAGGCTATGGTTAAGTAGTGGGATGGAGTTTCGTTTCTATTGTTATGCGGGGCATATCCGTCGCAGGTCAGTTTTACTGACCCTGCTGGTCTTGCTTGCGTTTCGCTTTTTTTTTTTTTTTTTTTTTTTTACTAAACCATGAAAGCATGAAAAGCAGTACTCACTAAGTGTTCTCTTTGTGCGCCTTTATATATATATATATATATATATATATATATATATATATATATATATATATATATATATATATATATATATATATATATATAGGGGGTAGAGTGTTCACCAGCGCCACCCTATATATATATATATAGGGTGGCGCTGGTGAACACTCTCAAGGTTCGTATACAGACAACATAAATACCCAAGAAAGTAGCAGGGGGGACAGCGGCCGATGTAGCTCAGTTGGAAGAGCACCGGACGCGTTATTCGGAGGTCGTGGGTTCGGATCCCACCATCGGCATGTTGTTTTTTCTTCTACTTTGTGTCTAATTATCTTTCCCCTTAACAGATTACATTACTAATTTCTGTGATTATCCAAGTAAACATTAAAAAAAATACATAAAGTACCATCCCCAACGCTTTCCTTGGCCTCGCCGACTGTTGGCTTCCTTCCTTCATATATATATATATATATATATATATATATATTTTAATGAGCTCAACTTAACTGAAGAAATAAATACGTCATTAGTGCCTTTTGGATTCCGTGGATGATCCCTGAACGTTGCTCTTTCGGAGCTTACTGTAAAAAGGCTACAAAGATGGATGCTGTCGCTGATGATTCATGCTTAACTTTCCAGGACGTGTGGTAGCCAAGTGTTTCGTTTGATTGTCTTTCGTTAACACGCTTTTGATTGCATATACGTAACATGGTGGCCTATATGAAGTATGTCATAGGGAAGCTAGCGCTTCTGATTCACTTCAATTCCCTCGCGTTCTTTAGCATTTTAAAAATTGATTGCAGTGTCGTTCCTTTTTGTTCCCCCGCTTTAGCTTGGAGTACGGTATTGTCACAAAGACTCCGTGACTGGTTCTAACATCGCTCTGTCAGCTGCTAGCGGTCTGTTGCAAGTAGCACTTCATTTCAGGGGAGAATTGGACTCTCCTGGAGGGGTTCAAGGAGGGACAGACACAAGTCGACAGACACCGGTTCGAGGATAATAGAGCTGTCTGGTGTCATCCCGTGGACGTCCACTTCAGCACCAGGGGTATTCAGGGTGAGTCGAAATAAAAGGGATCATTCCAATAGTATTTTCCCTTAGCATCATACTCTGCCCTCACAAGGGTGGGCCATTTCAAGCCGCTCGCCATATTTGACACATAGACGTAGTAGCTCAATAGCTTAACCAAGGCCTCAGCTCTGGCAGTATTGATGCCATAGGAAGAGGGCTTCACTCAGCTGCCGCACTCTCTGTTCAGTTACGCTACACATGTCTCTGCGGATAATACTGGACCTATAGATGACAACATGTACAGTACAAAGACCGCCACCACTGGGTTTTTTCCAAGAAAATATTGTGGTTCTGAGGCTCGCCAACACAGCCATCCACTTCGAGACAGGGAATAGGGGACTTTTTTTTTTTTTTTCTAGTTTTGACGTAGAGAATGTATACTCGTTTTATCGACGTGGATCGAGTGGCGGGAAATTTTTCCAGTTAACTTTTCTAGAATTCGCCTTTTTCAGGCGGAGAAACACGATTAAACGTTCGGAAAAAATTATTCAGGATAAATTTTTACTCACATCTGAAGTCAGATAAAATTTTTCCCGTTGCCTATTTAATGTTTTATCGTTCCGCATTTAGAAAAGCGAGTTATTTCCGCATCCATGTAGGTAACGTAACATCACAGCGCGCATCTATAGGAGTAAAATACCCCCATCCCCCCCTCCCCGGTCGTGAACAACGTGCTCCCACTAGAAAGAAAGTGATTCTTATCGTTTTCCATTTCTACACAAAGCGCCGATTCACCTTACAGTAGAGACTTGCATGTATGCACACCTTTCATTCTGAAACAATGACTGTCATTCGTTTCCTCATGTACCTCACATCGAGTTGCCCAGATGTGTGCTGCATTGAAGCAGATGGTTGCGAACGACTATGGACGTAATGAATCGGCGAACCACGCCGGCACCCTACAATGCGCCTTATCTCCAGAGTTTCTGCCGAGAACTACATTCTTTTAGGGAAGGCAACAATAAAAGTGCAGTGAAAAAACGCATATTTCGCCGGAGAACAGCCACAATGACGCAGGCAAAAGCAATACAATGGATACCAAATTAAATATACAGCTGCCACTCCGCGACACAGACGTAGTCTTGATTTAAGTGGGGGTTAGAGATTTGTCCTGAAAACCGTGCAGCTTGATTGTGTAGAGATTGTAGTACGTCATGAAGAGGGACTAGATTTAGAATTTTCCTGGATGTGACATCCCATCAGTAACTGCATTCATCAAGTGAAAACTTTCATATTGCACGTCGCGAAGACAACTGAAGAATACAGAACGATCGCAAGAGTAAATGAAGCTAGAAAAAAGCGACCATCTCGCGAACTCGAAACAATACATGACGTCACAATACCTTGCCTGTAGACAAATACTAACTTAGAATGCGTGTACATTAGCACGATGTAATTGACGACGAGTACGTCCTTTTTGGAAGCTACAAAGACCAAAGATTTCATTTCTTTCCTAGTTTTGTATAGTGGTGTTATTTTTTCATGTAGTGAGAGCCTTAGCCTCCGAAAAGATGTGGAGATAGATTCGTTACTCTTTCGAGAGCTTTTGAACTCTGAAAGTTCCTTATATTGAGTCTTTACGACATCGGCTAGGGACAAATACACATAGGCTCTGTGTATTCGTCAAAGGCTGCACTTAACTTTGTACTTTAAACGGTGATGGTTGTTGCTGGCGAGATGTGACGTTAAAGAAGTCCTCAGTCGGTTTCCTTAATTGGAAGGAGGTGAGAGTGGAACAGAAAGGAATCGAAGAAAGGAAATATCAAGCACTTAGTCACGTGGGCAAAACATAGTATGCATATATAGGAAGCATATATACCCTGCGAAACAAATCCACAACCTGCATAGTCAGTGGGGGTGCGGATATCGCCGGCAGTATACACTAAACTTTAATAGAATAAAACGGAAGTAACAGTATTCTAGCGGACTACCGTTTAGAGGGTTAAGTTCGTTGCTAAACTACTGGGGTATATTTCTATAAATAACTGCAAGGAATATTTATGATTTTCATTGGAGTCATAGTTCCGTGAAAAAGGCTGACCGCCGAAGAATTGACGCGTTTGAATTGTGGTGCTGGCGAAGACTCTTGAGAGTTCCTTGGACAGCCAGAAGATCAAATCAGTCGATATTGTCAACCATAAACCCTGACTGCTCATTGGAGGGTCAAATTCTAAAGTTAAAGCTCAGCTACTTTGGTCATTTGATGAGAAGAGAGGAGTCGCTGGAGAAAGATTTGATGTTGGGAAAAGTTAAGGGTCGCCGGAGAAGGGGTAGGCAGCGAACGCGATGGTTAGATGGCATCCTCGAGGCACTGCAGATGAAGTTATGTGATGTTAGGAAGATAGTGAGAGACCGGAAAGCGTGGCGTGACATGGTCCATAGGGTCACGAAGAGTCGGACACGACTGAACGACTGAACTGAACTGAACTGAACTGAACTGATATAAAGAAGCCTTCGAACGCGTCATCAAAGCTCCTAAGGTAAGCAACTTAGCGAAAATTGAAACCTCTCTTAAAATATCTGTAACTGCAAAACCTTCCCTTTTCCGGTTGCCATGTAAGTATTTCGCATTATTAGTGAGGGAAATCTGTCCCATGGAACGGGCAACAAACCCTATTTCTAAACTAAAGGGGAGTGTGGTAGAGACGGTTCATTCCTTTTTTACTCCCTCATAGGGTAATTTCTGTTTACAGTGCATGTGCGATGTTGGAAGTCTGGTAAAACACTTTTAATCCGCGTCGTTCCTACGTACCCTGCGAGGCGGTCAACGGCAAAAGTTACAGCACAATTTTCTAGTACTTTTGGTACACCCCATTTATTTCCTATTGGTGTCAGAAGCAGTCGGGGATAGTTTGCGGCCATTTTATAAGTTGTTTTCTGCAACACGTAGGAAGTAGTCCCCCGGCATCAATTAACATATTCGCACACCAACTCATGGCGCAATTCACATTTCTCTCCATCGTGATTAAAAATATTCCCACTCAGTCATGCGTTGCTCGCTAAGCATGGCGACATCTGGTAGAGCTGAGGATGGCTTGTATTTTGTTCCAAGTTCTACGAAACCTACTCCTTTTTGAAAAAAGAAATTGAAGCAATGATTCTCTCTTTAATATACCGGGATAACGAAAAAGTAACATTCTCTTGTACTTTACTTGGAATCAGTGGCTGATCGAGTTTCTCTTGTATACCCTCCTGGCCTCAGAACATTGCAGTTACGTCAGAAAACTGCCTCCGCTGCCCTAATACTGGATATTGGCAATTTTTCGTTACTTGCCCCGTTTTGAAATATTACGCTGTTGACTCACTGAGCGCTCGTCACGCTTCAACTAACCACTCTATAGGCTACGTGCGAGTTCAGCTCGTTGGGATCGTATCGCTGGTGCTTACATGACGTCCCTTAAATTTTCTGCAGCACACAAACGATATCATGGTGTAGCGCACTCACTAAAATCTGCTCACTCGAGCACTCTGTATCCTGCTTGCAGCCAGGAAAGCTCGTCCACCATAAACTTTCCTTTTGTCGATGGATGGTGGGATTATCACCAAAACACCATTTTCCTTGAAACTTCGTTCAAAAAAATCTGCATTAGGCAATTAATTGACAAATCTTTCTGATCTTTAAGCTGCCTCAGTGACGGAGAGATAATGCGAGCCCCACTACAGCCCCACCATGACCCGTATCAGCAGTTGATGAAGGGACTTAGAGGTGTGCCGGGCACACCATTCCCATCTGTCGCATTCGCTAGATTAATTGTATGCTTTTGACGAGACTGCTTCTCTGGCCACGAGAACGCGAGAGAATTATCAGAGCGTATACGCTCTACACCTCGGGATGAAGCTCCGAACTTCGCCTCGCCGGGTCCGAATGGTCTTGACCAATTCAGCGCAGTTGTCCTTCCAGCCAAAAGTGATAATGCACCATCCTCTTTCCAAAACCCAAACTAATAAAATAAATCGTGGAATTAAAAGGCGTTGTTAAAGACGCTACCGTACCTAGGCTTTCAGCGAAGCTTCGAGAGCCCATAATTGAATCCGTGAAACCGTGTACAATCCTGCTAACCATTCAAAACCATACTTACCGGAGCTTTCGCTTGTACCACTAGGCTCAAACCACGCTTAAACCCCAATTTTTTTTTATAATGGCAGCAATGACTTTTCAATGTTGGAGCAACAAAATTATTCTTCCATGCAGATGCGTCTCCTCTGCTCTCCTCTATTAACATAAAGGTAGCAGCATCAGATTGCTCTAGCAAAGTCCTCGAAGTATTGTCGCCTATTATCATTTTCTACCTGGTTCACCTAAACGTTGCTGTATTTCTGACGCGCTGAATAAGAGAAAGCAAACCGCCCTTACTTGCCTGCCGCACTCCCCTATCGCAACATGCAGGCAAGCGAGAATACGGAAGCTTTGAAAACGCAGCTATAAGTAGCGCCGCCATCTGTCAGCGCCTGTCAACACCGTTGCTGTGCAGCAGCTGGGAAGACTGGATCCGCTCATTTAATTAATCGCTGACATCATTTGTCTCTTGCTGTTTCCTAGAAGCAGGCCTTCGTGTATAGAGAACCAAATAAACACCGTCAAAAATCCCATCGGAAGCGGCAAGATTTTTCTCTACTCACTGACTCGTGTGCGATCCGAGGGATAGTAGCGAAATATGATCGGCGCTTGGGAAAGTGCTCACACCGTAAACAAACGAATTCTTCGGGAATAAAGGTCAAGGGCGCGGCACTCCTGACCTTTTAAGGGCGGTGAACACTCGTTGTGTAAAAGGAACGATTTGAATTGTGGAAGGTTGCTGTCGATACATGTGGTGAGGAGCGGTGCGCTCCGACTGAGGGTACGGTATACGGTTGCTGTTGTTGTTGTTGTCGTTGTTGCGACTGTAGGAAGAAGGAAAAAAAATGCATGGGCCTGCTACTGGCCCTGGAGCAGAGCCACCTCCGGTGCTTAGAGCGGACAGAGGAGAAAATACGGAAGAAAGAAAAAAAGGAGAGAGAGAGAGACGCGTGGTCGCAACAGCCGCCTTCCGCCACCAACGCGGTGACGGGTGCAATGACGGCCTACAATAGGTACAACGGCCGGTCCCTGCCGCAAACGGCGGGGACCGACCATTCCCAGCTGGTCCAGAAGCAGCCACCCTTCTCGGTACGGTATGCGGTGCCGTATAGAGGTTTAAAGCCCCAAGGTGGCATATGAGCTACGAGGGACGCTGCAGTTAAGGACTGTTGAAAATATGGACCACCAGGGATTCTTTACCGTGCAGAGACGTTGCACATGATAACCGGGAGCCTTGCGTTTCACATTTATCGAAATGGGGCCGGGATCTAACCCGTGATCCTCAGGCGCAGCAGTCGAGCACCCTAACCACTAAGCCACCGCGGCTCAAGGAAGATAATGAAAGGATTTCAAGTTCTAACCGTTTGAAGGGCAGTTAAATGTATATACTTCCCTGCAACTGACTTTACACTTCCTTAACCAAGCGACCCGGGTAGGAAGACGGCATCTACAGAAAATATATCTAAACTACAATAAGGACATGGCCTTTATTTGTAGGCTATCCTGTTCCAAATACACCTCCACCTATCGAAGATATGTGTCAGCCAGAGAAGAACAAAAAAAAAACAGAGAACAAATTACAACCTACGTCATCCTCGACCAATGTCTCTCAAGTAAAATACGTGCGTCGTCATCGATTTTGAGGCGTATCATGCAGGCTACGTCATACTTCAATTAAAACTCAGGAGGACGCTTCAACTTCGCCTTATGAGTAGTACCTATAACACAGTTGTCACTGCCTTTTCATATCGCGAATATTATTATAGTTTAGTAATAACAATAGCAATAATTGGTTAACAGGAAAGGAAATGTGCAGCTGTCTGTCAATTTTTTCATGGGAATTTGAACTGCGCCGTAAGGAAACGTAGGAAGGTGGGAGTGACAGCGGAAAAAGAGAAAGAGGTACCGTAGTGGAGGGCTCAGGAGTAATTTCGACCATCTGGAGATATTTAAGATCGCACATATCAGATATCAGATACCAGGGCTGGTAAATATATTTTCCTTCCTTTTCTATATATCATAAAATAACCACTACAACAGCACATCACACGGACGCCTCTGTTTTGCTTCCATCGAAACGCAGCCGCTGGCGGTCGGGTTAGAACCCGCGTACTTCCAGGGTGCAGTAGTTGGGCGTCTCAACCACTGCACCACCGAGGCTTTTTTTTGCCATTATTCCCTTAGTTTCACAAAGACTACCGGCTGGTAGATTTTTCACAGATTGTTGTTGTTGTTGTTGTTGTTGTTCTTGTTGTTGTTGTTGTTGTTGTTGTTGTTGTTGTTGTTGTTGTTGTTGTTGTTGTTGTTGTTGTTGTTGTTGTTGTTGTTGTTGTTGTTGTTGTTGTTGTTGTTGTTGTTGTTGTTGTTGTTGTTGTTGTGGCTGTAGGAAGAAGGAAAAGAAAATGCACGGGCTACTGGTTCTGTAGCTGAGCCACCTCCGCTGTCTGATTGAATTTAAAGGAAGGGAAAGGCGCGGTAACTGTCTCACTAGTTTTCTGTGGACACTCCAACCGCGCCGTAAGGGAAGGGAGGAAGGTGGGAGTGAAAGTAGAAAGAAAGAGGAGCCGTAGTGAAGGGCTACGGGGTAATTTCGACCACCTGGGGATCTTTACCGTGCGCTGACATCGCACATGACAGAAGAGAAAATAGAGAAGAAAGGAAAAAGAAGAGAGAGAGAAAGACGCGCGCTGCAACAACAGCCGTCATCCACCTCCTCTGATGGGGCTGGGGCAGGTAGGTCACCGCCGCTTGCGGCGGGTGCTAGCCTGCCACCGAATTTTTGTCTGTTGTAGGCCGTCATTGCACCCGCCTCCGCTTCGGTGGTGGACGACGGCTGTTGTTGTGGCGCGCGTCTTTCTTTCCCTCTTCTTTTTCTTTCTCTCTATTTTCTCCTCTGTCTGCACGAGGCAGCGGAGGTGGCTCAGCTACAGAGCCAGTAGCAGGCCCGTGCATTTTCTTTTCCTTCTTCCTACAGCCACAACAACAACAACCGAAGCAAGGGGGGTGGGGCGGCAGTTCCTGACCCTAAGGGGCTGGGACGGTAGGTCAACGCCGCTTCCGGCGGGGGCTAGCCAGCCACCGAATTTTTATCTGTTGTAGGACATCATTGCACCCGCCACAGCTTAGGTGGTGGACGACGGTTGTTGCGGCGCGCGTCTTTCGCTCCCTCTTCTTTTTCTTCCTTCTCTACTTTCTCTCTTCTGTCCGCACGAGGCAGCGGAGGTGGCTCAGCTACAGAGCCAGTAGCAGGCCCGTGCATTTCCTTTTCCTTCTTCCTACAGCCACACAACAACAACCGAAGCAAGAGAGGGAACAATGACGGCCTACAACAGATAAAATTCGGTGGCTGGCTAGCCCCCTCCGCATGCGGCGTTGACCTCCCGTCCGAGCCCCGTTGGGCCAGGAACCGCCACCCTTCACCGCCTCCTCCTCTTTCGCATGTGAACCGGTTTATATCGAATACCTCTAATTATAAAACGCTCAAATTGATCATTATTATTTTTTCAATACGTTGACAAACTCGGTACACATGACTGAGTTTTCAAAACATTATGTGCGGGGTAGAATCCTCAAAATACTGTCGGGGTATTATTATTATTATTATTATTATTATTATTATTATTATTATTATTATTATTATTATTATTATTATTATTATTATTATTATTATTATTATTTAGAAGATGAGCATGGCGAACAACCACTCGGCGTTTCAACACGCTATGCAAACCTAATAGCATTATCATATACGGAACATCATTTTCTGCAGCTAAGAATCGATTTCCAGGGGGGGGGGGGGGGGGGGGGGGGGGACATATGTCTCAGTTCTTTGAAAAGCGCATTTTGTTTCTCCGAATATATTTTCATTTTTAATTGGTTCGAAAGAAAAGGCGCAGTATCTGACACCTGAACCGCGCCGTAAGGCAAGGAAAGAAGGTGGGAATGACAGCGGAAAGAGAGAAAGAGACGTAATGGAGGGCTACGGAGTAGATGTGGGGATCTTTAACGTGCACTGATATATCACCGCACACGGGCGCCTCTTCGTTTTTTTTTTTTTTATAGTTGGTTCACAAGAAAAAAAAAGGCGCAGCATCTATCACACTTGTTCTGTGGACACCTGTACCACGCCGTAATGGAAGGGAGGAAGGTGGGAGAGAAATCGGTAAGGGAGAAAGAGGTGTCGTAGTGGAGGACTCCGCAGTAATATCGACCACATGGGGATCTTTAGCGAGCACTGACATCGCACAGCATACGGACGCCTCTTCGTTTCGCCTCCATCGAAACGCAGCCGCCGGCGGTCGGAATCAAATCCGAATAAATGTATACTTTTTGTTTAAATTGGTTCTTGAGGAAACGAAAGTGCATGAATTCACTTCCCAGTGGACATCTGAACTTGTCAGAGTTGGATATGTCATCACTTCGAATCCCTATCACAAAATGTATATAGCCGCTAACGTGACTAGAAGATGGGTGCTACATGGGAATCAAAAAGGAATGACATCACCCTGAAGGCTGCACAAAGAACGGCTGCGTCACAGTTTTGATACGAAATCTCGTGCGTGTTTTTCCCGACACCATTTCTTTAAATGCTGGGTTTCAGCGACCGCTTTTCTGTCGAACGAGCAGTATATACTCTCCGCCTAAAATTGTGCACACAGCTCTTCTCCATTAATGACGCCATGCGTTTTAATGGACTGACGAGAAGATTGCCTAATCAAATTTATGGTCAATGCATGATCGCTTCTCGAGAAACGTCAACATAGCCAGCTATATCTAGGTAATCATTTTTAGGAAGAAAGCAGCATCGAGAATACATATTAACTGATGCAGGCGTATTTTTGGTTTACGCATTTGCACCTTTGTTTTGCCTGATTCATTACCGCTTCTAGAAGTTCGTGTGGAAGTTTTATTTTATGTTGAAGTAACATGCAATATAACAAAGATGACTGCATTGCTGCAGTTATAAACTGTGTCTAAAAAGGACAACCTGAAAAAAAAAAAGAGTTCAACCATTCATTTCAAACAAACATCTTTTAATTTCATCGCTTGACTTCGAAGATATTTCCAATATCATGCAGCTTCCAATTGTGTTTGCAGATACTGCCCTTGTACTGCCTGTCTGGATGTGAAGAGGTGAAGCCAGCACCCACACATGTCCTTGCTAATCTAATCAGTGCCCATTTTTACTTAATCACCTCTGTCAGCCTGGGACGACTATCTTACTTCTCATTACGCTCACAATACGCTCTGATCATCGTCAGACTAAAAACGTCCAGTGCAATACAAAAGCCTACCCCATTACCCCGCGCTATCATTGTCCAAGCAAATATTATAAAATATGCATTACGAGCGGCCTATGGGAAAAACTCTCTCTACCTCGCTTGCTATTTCTCTCCAGCGTCTTTCATTTGCATCATTAGAAAAAAAAATACAAATAAGCGGGCAGAACTTACTGAAAATCTGCCGCGCACAACCGACCTACGTCACTCTCACCTACTATGACAGAGGTTGTATATGTCCTAACAACGACTCAAGGATGACGCATTAAGTGACGGAAATATCTGTGGAAGAGGCAATGTTAAATGGAAGCAACAGAGTAAGATGAAATATCGAGTGAGTTCATGGCCTTCGAGCCAGACAGAGATAAAAGGAGTAAATGGCCGTGTTAGGAAGCGGAAAGATTAAAGTAGGTAACGGGGCTTTTTCTTTTTTTAAGGACAAAGAGTGCAGGGAGATAAAATGACACTCAGAAGCCTGATAATCACGTTTAAATATCAGGTGAGGAAGCTTATTGAAAGCTTATGAATCCTGTTCCAAGATTAAAAGGCTTATTGGAGCCCTCCTGAAAATTTAGTCGCAACACCGCGTCACACGAACGTCATCACGATGACATAGACTCAAATTCTACGTCAGTGATGAGTTGACACAGACTTCAGCCTGAATGCAGCACTTCTAAAAACAGCTTATGCATTATATGATTACGTTAAAGGGGTTATGGCAGCTGACATTAGAGCATAAACTGATTATTGCATTTCACTCCACACACGTAAAATTATAATTACCCGAAATTTTAGCTCGTTCGGTTCTGTAGATAGTCTTAAAATGATTTTTTTTTTAATTATTATTATTTAGAAAGCAGCTTGTTGGTCTGGAAACCATAGGTCGCTGACGCCACAACAGCGTAGCATTCCCATGTCGTCTGCTATTGAAGAAGAGGGCACAGTCGGGCTGGTTGGTTCATCTTGAACGGAATGAAGAAACAGCGCTAACAGACGGAACGAGAGGGAAGACGAAACAGACTCGTCTTCCCACTCGTTCCGTCTGTTAGCGCTGTTTCTTCGTTCCGTTCTTCTGCTATTCGCGTTATCGACTGCCCTGTCGCATGCATGCCGTGGACGGTGGTTGCTGGGATTTTTTTGTTTTCGACAAAAAGATTTTCTTTGAATATTACCTTTTTTTATTTGAGAAGCCTTCACTATAATATGCGACCTTAGTGTTCTTCGGAGAACTGGACTTGTTTAGGTATGAGTGCTAGCTTCATTTAGCAACAAGCGCCCGCATATAAGAAGCGTCGTATATATATATATATATATATATATATATATATATATATATATATATATATATATATATATATATATATATATATATATGAGAGTGTTCACCAGCGGGTAGCGTAAGCCATGGGTAGCGTAAGAGGGTTCTAGCACAGCTTTCGCTCTCGCTCTTGATCACGTTCTACGTGACGCTGGCGGTAACACAGGACGTTCCACGTCCACTGCTATGGTTGAGGGCGTCGCTGGTGAACACTCTCAAGGTTCGTATACAGACAACATTAATACCCAAGGAAGTAGCAGGTGGGACAGCGGCCGATGTAGCTCAGTTGGAAGAGCACCGGACGCGATATTCGGAGGTCGTGGGTTCGGTCCCCACCATCGGCACGTTGTTTTTCCTTCTACTTTGTGTTTATCTTTCACCTAAACAGATTACATTACTAATTTATGTGATTACCGAAGTAAAAATTAAAAAAAAAAACACAAAGTACAATCTCCAATGCATTCCTTGGCCTCGCCGACTGTTGGCTTCTTTCCTTCATGTATTATAACGAGTACCCTCATTTCCCCTTCATTTATATATATATATATATATATATATATATATATTCCCTTCCACCGTGTACTCCGTGAAAGGAAGAAGGGGCTAGCGTTGTGTTGCTGATTGCTCAGCTATTGCCCGTCGCTCTTCTGGCCCCAAAACAAAGACGAAAACCCAAACAAGCATATGTTGACGTGTGAGCACATCTTGCGGCATTAGAGGAGCAGACAAAACTTTTGAACTAAGCGGTACCTCTTGAGATGCTGTTATATGCGCGTGTTAGTCAAACTTAATTATTTTTGGCGGGTAAAGCCGTTTTGCTAAACTATGTTCGGTCTGGCAAAGGCCAGCTCACGAAAGCATGCGCCGCCGGCGCTGCCTAAGTTCCCCAGCCTCACCATCGCGAAACTCCACGCGACTCGAACGCGCTTCACTGCCCGCACCAAACGATAGCTCGCCTCACGTGCTGCCTCGCTCGCGCGACCGCGACCGACTAACGAGCCTAACCTTGCGTTTTTTTATACTTGTCCAGCAAATGACTCGTTAGTGCTTCAACGTAAAAACACAGTTTAGTATTTAGTTTGTGAGCTCTAGACTCCTACAGGAATGCGCCGATTCACAGATTACGTCTGCGTCCGCAGCGTGTTTGTTTACATAAGTTCTGTATATAACTGGATATATGCTTCTCATTAATATTCACATGGCATAGAATTCAAGCTGAGCTAGCAATGCGAAAAATATTCTCTTCTTTTCACACCAGTCGTATCCTTTATTTCTATACGAACTGTAACAGCGCTGCAAGAAGCGTCGATGATGCTACGCGTCTCCTACCTGCGCCGGATGCCGACAGGCTGCGTCGAAAGCTGCCGGCTGCCCTAAGAAAATATACCTTAATACGTCGTTTTTGTGAAGCAACATGTTCATGAAGCACTTCTTCATGGGGATGACCACTGTTTCAATCGTGCAAGAAAGAAAAAGAGACGTGTCCTTTGATATAACAGACGACGCTCCGCCGTCGATTCTCTTGTGACGTCACACGAGCATTTCAAAACGGCGTTAGCTCTTGGTAGGAGGAGTTTCCAGATTACGATTTCTATCGCGTTTTTTTTTTTTTTTTTTTATGTGCCGCGCGCTAGGTACAAAAACTTTGCGAGTATAGTCACAGTCGTACGGGAAAGTAAGCGCAAAAAAAAAAAAGGACAAACACAAGAGAGGGGACAGGACAACGCGCTACTGTCTCCTCTCTTGTGTTTGTCTTTTTTTTTTTGCGCTTACTTTCCCGTACGATCATGAACCAACTAGCCCAGCAACAAGTTCTACTTAGAGTCACAGACTTGTATAATATTCACACAAGTATAAAACGGCAACAGACATCGAACGACCCTGTCATTGCCCCTTTGATGTCTGCTGGTGACTTCGCATACTTACCTGTACTGTCTTTGCGACTTTTCAGATTGGCCTAAACTTCTGGTACAAGTGTGGCATCAGGACGGCTACGGACGAAACGAACTGGTCGGCTACGGATCCTGCCACTTACCCAGCTCCCCGGGATTTTCCCATCTGAACTGTGCCACCTGGAGACCCGTGGGAACTTTCATGGAGGAAGTGTCCCGGCAGTTCCTTGGCGGCGGACTGCATCTGAGGGATCCAGAGGAAGTGCTTGGGTGCGTTGGTGACCGCTTCCGGTTACGCACCGAGGCGATGGGCACCGTGCACTTGGAACTGTACACCGTACAAAGAGACTTCCACAAATACGGCATCGAGGCCTAATAAAACATGGTAGGTTTTACTGAACGGTGCCGTCAGACCAGTGAGGTAGTGAGGGAAATTGCCAAAACTTTTTGGGCATAATTACTCCGCATTTAGCGATTGTGACCACTCTGAGAAGCTAAGCCTTTCTGGTGACCAAGTCGAAACGTCATCACGCCAACGCTGCCCTTGCAAGATATACACTGTTGTGTTCAGGTACTGTGGATCTATTCAAGTAGCATCTGTGTTGACATATTTCGTCTAAATTCCGCGTAATGTAAAAATGCCTGATGTGTCTCGCTTTTATATTTTGCGTACCACCTCACATGGTATAAGTGTGTAACTGCGCATTTATACGTTTTACTCATCTGAGAACTTTGTGGCCAAGGCAGAGCCAAGGATGCTATTGGTAGCGTCTACACTTTCAAAGAACTCCTTACGTCTGTTTTTTAACTTGTGGTTCGGATTTAACTTCATTATTTACGTTTGTGCCAATGAGACAACACCGGGTGTGACTACAGAACTTTCTAAGGCTACCACGACACTTGCGACTACAGGCGAAGAAACATCGCAACCGACACAGACCACTGCCGGGACAACGGTGACGCAAGCGGTGACGGACAGCACGACGTCACTTCCTCAAACGACGACAGCGCCCCCACGTTCCACGTTCCTCGTGACTCCTCGTGACCACTGTCCTTGCGACCTCACGGCAAACTCTTGCGACGTGAACTGCTGCTGTGACGGCGAGTGTAGTGCGCACGACTCCAGGGCGTTCCAGTTCTGTGCGGACAAGCCGCAGCAGGAGCCAGACCTGAGGTACTGCACCAAGCGGGACCTGGTCTTCAAGAACCGGACTCTCTTCCACAAGAGGCCGGTCGGTGACCTGCTCTGCATAGTCGTCGATAACGTCAAGAAGAAGGACGTATACCCGGATCCACCTAAAGTAGCGACGTTGGCCGAGGCACACGGATTACTAAAGGACCGGGTCAGTTACGAATGGATGCCCTTGGACAGACAGAGGCTTCAGTCCCAAGACGCTTTCAAAGCGGGAAGCCCCTTGCTGCGAGTTGACGACCGAGGAACCGCCCAGGAATGGAGTGAGTTTCTAAGCCCTTATACTTCCCTTGTTGATTTTTTTTTTTTTCGTTCAGTCGACACAGAGAAGCAACCCGTTTCTTGAGCGACCAGTTAAAATGACGCCGGGAATCAACTTCAACCAGCCTTTATTATTGCGTAAAAGTCGTCCTGTATTTCTTTTTGACTTTGTTAGTGTATGCCCGACAGAAAAAGATCGACTTGCTGTTAATCAAACTGAGTTCAGATTAAAATCTCACAACTCAGGATGAACTCGGACGTCAACATCGAACGGGACTCCTTGATTATACTGTTAAGTTCTTCAGGCTCCGCGAAAATCACCAAACTATACTAACTAGCCCAAGAAATTGCAGTGCGCTTAAGACGATGGTGTTGTGGGCATGCATTGCGAACAGATGTGCATCTTGGGCGCAATAACAGCGAGTGTTGGGGCTCTCGAAACGACAACAGCTGCAATAGATCATCTTTTGTAATGATTGCGTAAATCGGAAGCACTAAGCTTGCAGTGATCATAGCAACTTGCTCGGAGTAGTATAAACGCTGAGCTAACAGTAAACCTCGAGAAGACTTATGTTGGCATGAATACACAAATAAATGTGCTCAATTTTATAATCCTTTCGCAAGAGCTGTCGTCAAAGGTTTCCAGTGCGTCGGTTGCCATTGCTTTAGACTAAACGCATGATGACAACTGGAAAAAGGAAGAATTCTCGACAGTTCAAAAAAGGCAGTTTAATACTACTTTGTTAGCTCCAGTTTCCTCAGCGACCTTTTCTGTAAAGGAACACAGGGGGTATTACGAAGATTGATGTCGAGAGAAATGAAGTTCAGTATGGCACAATGTTGGAAATAAATTTCATGTAGTTGGTTGACAATATTTTCACCAGAAATGTTTATGAGGAACTACAGAATAAAACATTCGATGCAAACGAAGCATCCGTAATGTAAAGGTACATTATGAGATAATAAAATAAAAAATCTAGGCTGACGGCAAGTTTCAAATATTCAAAGCGATCACAAGCCACTGCAGTCGGTGGAAAAGTTTTCAACGATGATCATTTGATAAAAAGCAAACTAAATTCCATTCGAGCTAGTCAGTTATATACTGATCATATATATATATATATATATATATATATATATATATATATATATATATATATATATATATATATATGTTTCATAAAAGTCTTCCAGGATCCAGAAATATGTGTAAGATGAGGTAGGGGCTCACAGATGAAAACAACGGTTCATTTCCGACGTTTCGGCCGGAGCCCGGCCTTCGTCATGTTATATATATATATATATATATATATTTATATATATATATTTCACATTTTATTGTAAAACCCAGGCTATCGGGCTATTCGGCTCGAAGTGGGCAAGAAGCGCTGAAACTATGATGTCAGTAAAACGTTTCCCACACGATCATGCAGCACGTGACTCATTCTTATCGCATGTGAGAGTTACTGAGAAAAAACAGAAAAAGTGGCATTTCGGTAGGATGTCACAGTACCCATCAAGAGGCAGGCAGAGCTTCGGTTAGCTTTCCAGATGCCTTCAGATCCCAAGGTGGTCAGCTGAAAAAATTCGGGCTAATTAGCGGGAAGGACTTAAGGAAATGCCTTATTAAAGGGTGGCCTAAACATGGCGAAAAAAATCAACTAATGGCAGCCAAGGTTTAGTTCACCCTGTCCTGGCTGAATTAATCCTCGAATTCAAAGGCCGAGAAAGGGTGTGTAAAAAGAAAAAAAAAAGAAAAAAATAAAAATCAAAGAGGGAATCAACAAGCAGAACTTTAAGGGCAAACTTGATAGCAACTTTAACGTCGCCTTTTCATTCCGCGATGCTTTTTTTTTTCTTTTTTTCATTTCTTTGTTTTAGTGAATATTTGAAGGAAACGGAGGTGCAATGTCTCGCTTTTCAGAGGACAAAAACACTTTATTTCTAAATTAGTTCGGAAAGGCGAACCGCAGCATGTATTACGGCTCTCAGGGGACTCTTGAACCGCGCCATATGGGACACCGCCTCAAATACAGGCCTCCATTTTTCCTATTATGTTCCGAACACGTAATTCTGACGACACTCGGGGAGAAACTTCGGTACGGCGACAGCTTTTCGACCGAACGAGCTGTATATAGGCTCTGCCGTAAAAGAAAACGAAAACAGAAAAAGAAAAAAAAAAACGAACATTGTTGAAATCAACGCTTTCGAAGTATGTTCTATCGTAGATCACCGATTGAAAGGATTTATAAATTAAGGCGAGTGAGAAAGGGGCTATGGTAGAATTCGTTTTCTCTACACTTTGCTGCAGCGTTACTCCAAGCATGCACTGGCTGACCGCTGTAGTGCTGTGACCGAAACACATCTGAGCTTCCGTCTGCTTTTCTCCAGTTGCCCTGACGCCATCACAGAGCTGATACAGCGCTAGCCCCGCGTCGCCTTTCCAGAGTAAAATAGCGCGCATCACTTTCTTCGCAGGACTGCCGACCAAGCTGTTCAGCTCCCGCTGCGAGGCTACCGAGGCGGTCGTCTACCTCCACGACGTACAACTCGAGTGCCGGCGCCAAGTCGGCACACTGGAACAGTCGTGCTCGTCGAGTTCTGCATTCTCCGCGGCCTCCTATCACAGTGGATTCGCGATTCGCTCAAGCCCAGAGGAGAGGGCTAGGATAGAGGCATTTGTGTGCTCCGACGACTCCTGCGTTGCAGCCAACGCCACAGATGTCGCTCCTCGCTATGTCGATGGCACCTGCGTACACGTGGTGTCGGACGTGTCGTATCGAATCTTTCACAGCGGCGCAGACGGCATTTTCAGGATTGAGGCTTACTTCAAGTTGTCGACCGTTGAACCCGGACAGGCGGAGTTTAGCCAAAAGTTCTCTGTGTCTTTCGTCTGGGCGTCCAGCAACGAAGCTGACACATGGAAGGCAAGCGGTAACCCGGGTTATCTATCAGGGCTTCCAGTGTTGGCTGGCTGTTTTAACCAAAACGATTCGACTTGTGAGAAAGGCGAACACTCCGCGCTCTACTTGAGCGCGCCAGAAACGCGTGATGGCGACTGTTCGTCTCCTAAAATAATGACTAAAATCAAATTTCGTACAAACGTAAGAACAGGCTGCCTTCTGCGGCCGCAGAGATTCCAGAACTGTTCGGCCTTGTTAGACACGCTACTGTCCTATGTCACCGGCATGGACCGTTACGTCACTCACGTCGCGAGTTTCGGAAACGCCAACAGGTCCCGAGCCCGGGACTTCGTTCCTATCCTGGTTGAGAACCCACTGCCAGCAGAGACGAGAGTCATGGTAGCACCATCACCGGCAGGAAGTGACGTCTGCCTTCTGCCTGCAACGCTAGTTCGCGTTCACATCTTGCACGCCAAGACAGACCACGCTTCCGAACCTCAAGCGAAGATAGTTTCGGTTTTGCGCTCGTACAGCGGAGCATTGGAGTTTCACCTCTCCTCCTCCCGTCACAGCGCTCCGACGGAAGTGACGTACATTGTGAGTTTCGTCGACGTCACTGCACCAAAGCCGCGCCGCATCTTCGCGCCACCGCCCACGATAGACGCGCGGCTGCCGCACGACTTCTTCTACCCGTTCTTTCTCGAGTCTGCAGCAGCTGCGAAATGCCACGGCCGAGCAAGTCTCGCTTTCTATGCTTTGCCCTTTGTCATCGTCATCTTCTGGCGGCTGCTCCCGCTACTGGAGCATTGTTAGAGCGTTGAACATCTGGAGCATCTCGTGTTGTGTGGATGCGCTTCAAGGCCAACACCTGCTGAGCCGACCTTTTGGGCGAAATAAATGCGGCGTAGAGTGGTGAAGTGCGAGAGACGTTCAAGCTCTCTTTCTTCGAGCAGCCGTTAATTGTTCCGTGTATCGGAAAGCGCGCACATGTTGGCCTTCGTTATTAAACTCCTATTTGCGCAGCTGTGGCTTGAGTCTGCGCTGAAACGAGGCTGACGAACGTCGTATGAGATGTTTTGAAGTGTGTTATTTTCCCTGCAAGCAAAACAAAGTGAGAGACGGTGCTCTGTATCTATGCTGATTGTATTCCTCCGCTCGCCTCGTGTGTTTTATCTCAATAAATGGTTCGAGCGCTTCGCGCCTTTTAACGCTGCCGGAGTCGTTTTAGTCCAGTTGGGGGCACGCGTTTGCAATGAAATAGCTCGCGTTTTCGCTGTATTGTATTTTGCCATACAACTCCATCATTCATACAAGACCGAGACGTGAAAATTCTAAGAACTCTGCCTGTGGCTTACACCGAATTATATACAAAATGAATGCTGAAGATTTGTTTGTTTCCGAGGTGACATTCAATGAATAAAGTAGTCGACGTATTTCGAGGAACTTGAGGTATGCCTTCCAAAAACAAGCTCCATTTACACGCGTGACAAGTTTCGACAGTGTTAATTGGCTTGCTCTGCATGCATGGTGAGGTCTAGCGGTATTTGAGCAAATACCTCTGTCAATTTTTCAAGATGAAGCTATCGATGTCTTTACAGCCGAGTATCAAATTTTCAGCAGGCGCGCGAAAGTGATATCTAGAAGGGGGAATTAGTTGTTCGAAATAATGAGCCGACTTCACAGGAGGTGGTGTTTAATATGAAGCGTTGTCCAGCCACTGCTGACGAAGAACACAGAGTTTCAGAGCAGCGCGAGAGCACTTTTTGACGATCTCAACCCTGGGCGGGGCAAGAGCCGCAAAAAAAAAGCAAAAAAAAAAAAGAAACGTCCGAGTATTCATAACGATATTGCAAGCCTCATCACCAAATGGCCTTTCGGAGTGGTGCTTGCATACTTTAGTATGTGTTCACCCACAATATGTATTATTTTACATCTTATCTGTACTCAGTTATAGGGCTGAAGCGCGGAGGTTAACGAAAAGAGTTCTACCTAAAGGGTCCCAGAAAGGGGGGTCTGGGGTTGGTTAGTCTAATGCTTGCGCTTTGTAGAGCACAGGCGACTGGGCACTCTCTCGTAAAATTTTTTAATCAAGCTTGCGTAGAACAAGAAATAGCGGCTCTTAAAAATGACCCCCTGCCTTTTCCCTCTCAACTCGTGCATGGGAGCGAGCTATAAAAACATAAACATTACAGGCGGGGCCCAGGCTCCGCCCACAAATATACGTCATCGATCGGATCGGTTTGTTGGCTTCCGGTTTGCGGTCTCTGTCGCTCACTCGCTGTCCCATCAGCCGGTCGTCTCGAACTAGGGGTTGTAGTTATAATCGTGCGGTAAGAAATGCCGGCCACAGACGCGGGGGCTCCGGAGCTTGCTCGACTGGGCAGTCCGATGCGTTGGAGTTACGCAGTTCGCACACCTTCATCGTTCGACGAGTGGCGAAGGGTGATACCTTGCCGGTCCCTGGCTTTACAGTCGACGACACAACACGGTGTGTTCATTGCAAATCACTTCAAAGGTAGCTCCGCTCCTAAAGTTCCGAATTCGAGGGCGGGAAGCTACGGATTCAACGGCGGCGGCAGCAGAGTAGCACGTGAGGTACACGCCGACGACAGGACATAAACCCGGAAGTGCTGCACTCATTTTTGATACTGCACCCCCCAGGCACAGTAAACCTACACGCAAATGACTTAATTTCTTTCTGAAATGAGGAATTATTCCAGAAAAGTAAAAATGTATTGTATCTAGCGCTTTCATTTTGGTAAATGCAGGGTGTGACGTTGGCATAACGAACCAATGATAGCCCTCGAGCAGGGGACGCAATAAGCCAGATGTGACGCAATTTGCAAAAATTCGCGCCAAAGACTGGCGTTGCTGGTCGGCGCGAAGCGCATGTTTGGTAAATTTTAAAAATGTATTGTAAATTATCTGCTTGCTTTTGAGGTTTTGTACGCGGCGGTGAATGCCCAGTGACCTGTACTCTACATAACGCAAGCATTATCTAACCAACCTCAGACCCCCCTTTCTGGGACCCTTTAAGTTGCGGACAACGCATATAGCTATGGAACAAAACAATGGTTGGTGCAACACTATAGAGATAGGAAGCACGCAGAGTGGATCAGAGAATAGCTCGAGTTAATGAGATTCTAGTGAAAATCAAGGAGGAGGAATGGGCATGGGCAGTGCATGTAATGCGTAGAGCGGACAACTGATGGTCGCTTAGGGTAACAAACTGGATTCCAAGGGAAGGAAAGCGTAGCAGGGGCGGCAGGAAGTTAGGTGGGCGGATGAGGTTGACAAGTTTTCAAGGGTCAAGTGGATGCAGCTGGTACAGGACTGGGTTAATTCGAGGAATATGGGAGAGGCCTCCGGCCTGCAGTGGGTATAGTCAGGCTAATGATGATGATGCATTATTTTATTTATTTTACTTCTTCAAAATCAGAAGCAGCTTATGTAAGCATCCGATGCGTAGCAAGTACTCTCCTATATCCCTCATTCAGCCCTGTGCCGTGCCTGCTCTGTCCAAATTACTTTGTGGGCATAATCTCCTCCGAACTTCCCTTTTGCCTCCCAAAGTATGCTTGTCTGCTCTTCTAATTCATTCTGCTATCCTAAGGAACCACCGGTTTCCTTGCTTTCGCATTAGGTGATCTCCTCGTGCCCATTTCTGATTCTTGATTAAAAAACTGTATTAAAGTAGCAATTTCTCTATAGCCTGTAAGTTTATCCTCGTCCGAGAAGTAAGAGCTGCCAATAAGGTACATCTTTTGTAAACTTTCTTCATGGGTTTTTTTGGTAAGGTGTCGTTTATAAGCTGAGAGCACTTGGCATATTTCTCCATCCCATTCTTATTCTTGTAGCTAGATATTTCACCAAAGGGGTCCTGGTCAGCGATTACAACCGGTCAGTTTCATACACGTTACAGAAACGTAACAATCCATTTAAATCTACAATCACTCCATCCTAAAGGTAACTGATTACTGCGGTCAATCACTGCCCAGGAAAGTGACTGAATAATTTCAAAAGATTAATTGAATTAGTATTACGTTACTTCTCGTCGAAATTTATTGCCGTAGCACAAACTCGCTCAGTGGCAAAACCGTAGTGCGGCTTCCTTTAAATTTTTAATTGTTGTTAATTAAAAAAAAAAACGTTTTTCTTTTCTCAAAGTTTTCATCCCTAGTTTTGCGACGTTTCCTCTTGAAAACACCAGCAGCTGCACTGAGCATTCTAAGCGCTGTAGAGAAGCATGGCGTTCAACAAACGAACACCTTGCGCTCCCATTCGTTGTTGCGCAATGCTTCGATGCCAGTTACTGCGTCCTTTTTGAAACGCTCCCTTTCGTTGTTGGCTCTCTGAAATAGTGCTCAGGCAAGGCTGCTGAAAAGCTGAAAAAAAAAAAAATGTCTGTATATGTATTTTTACGAACATGACAGCATGGCTTCTGGTTTGGAACCGCAGTATGGTCGGTTCAGCCCTTCGGTCAAAAGCTGGTGTGGATCCTGACGTCCCCCATATTTAGACACCCATTTGGGCACCGTCGTGCGGTCGAACAATTTTGACGCAAATGACATGTCATGAACTCTTCATTCCTGTTGCCTTTCTTTTTGCAAAAAAAAAAAAAAAAAAAAAAGAAAGGAAAGAAATAATGGCCGGTGATCAATTAGAAAAATATTTTTGAACTACCCGAAACTTTACTGTTTTAAAAACTAACACATTTATTACAAACAGAAAAATGTAATTAAAAAGTGATCAATTAGAACTCAGCTGTCGGCCCTAGAAGGTTACTTACAACTCTGCTGCCGGCCCCTCTCAAATTTAAGTGTTTTCGCCGTACTCGCAGCGGATAGTAACAAGGACACAAGAAATGAAGAAGACGGGATGCAAGGGACGGAGGCTATGTTCCAACTAGATTGTTGTGCCTGCAGCAAACTATTCTGCCACTCCAAGGCAGCAGAACCTCACTAAAGATTTCTTCAAATTAAGCTTTAAATCTGTACACCACTCTGTTTCGCCTGACTGGGTTCTCGATCATGGTTCGTATTAACCTGTTTGAGTTTCTCTAGTCACGTGAGCACTAAATAAACTCACAGGAGAGTATATTATGAATGGGGGGACGGGGGGTCAGTTGTGAACAACGACACATCTTACAGTTGTACCATGAATAAATATCCCTAAGTAGCTAGAAAGTCTCATCATTCTGCTCCTGTACTTAGCAAATGCTTGTAAGAACAAACGGAAGTGGAACGGCGGTGATCATACACGAAATTCAAAGAAAGGTTTCATTCAGCACCAGGCCGGTCGACGGATATTTTAAAACGAGCTCGTCATTTCAGGTGAGGTATTTCCCTGAAAGCTAACGATCAACGTAAGTTCTCACCACCAGCTTGAAGCTAGGGTAAATTAAGCAACGGTCTTCAATTGTATAAAGCCGCGACGGAGAGCTGCAGTATCGTCTGCTTCAGGGCGGCCCCTCACCTTGGAGCAGCAGACGACAGCGGCGGCCCGCATAGCAGACGACGCATGAGCCGCCCGGTGCTTTCTCTATAACAGCAGACGACGTATGCTTTAAAGCACGGTGCTTTAAAGGCCGGTTAGAAAAGCCGGTAAAAGAAACTGAATCCGCCATTGCAATGTCTAACCCGGCAATTCTTTTTGCTTTGTATTTCGTTACGTCTTCCTCCCACCTCGCTTCCGCGACGATCACCTTTTTACTTTTTTTCGCTTTCCTGTCGCGGCGCTCCTGCAGAGGCCGTGTGTGTGCATGCGTCTGTGACGTCCGGTTCCGCCCCCGTAGCAACCAATCAGCGTACACAGCGTGTCGCGCTCAAAAAGGGAGAAAGAAGTGCGCCGGTGGTACTTGCGGCGTGTGAAGTGCTGTTAATTTTTTTTCTCTGGCCCCGAAAAATAAACGGTTATTCCTTTGGCGCGACCTGCTACTCGACTTGCTTCATTACCACGTGCAGCGAAGAACTGAGTCTCGCTCGGGTGGAGAAAACAAGTCCGCCCCTATTTTTCATCTTTCTGTTCTTACCCGCCTTGCGCTCTCACCAAGAGCAGACGACCAGCTAACTATTTTCTGGCGCGGATGAACGACGCTAGCAGGGCAATCGCGAGGCGCGGAGTGATATGCGCGCTTCGGCTTTGTGTTTCCGGTTCCGCTAAGGAGAAACCGGCCCTCCCCCTTTCCTCGTCGTCGCAAGCGAGCGCCGCCGCCGCCGCCGCTCGCTCGCCTCGGCAACTTGTTGCAGTCGGGAATTATCTTCGTGTGAGTGAAGTGCGCTGCGCGCTGTGTGGGCATCCGTCGTCTTTGGTGGAGCGACGGTGTGTGAGCTATTGGTGCGCTTTGGCTTTTGTAACGACGATTCCCGACAGAGTGCCCCTCGTCGTCAAGCCGTCCGTGTAGCAAGGCGCCTTCGAACGCGCCGCCCTCGATTACGACTTCGGACCGTGTCTTCGGACTCGCCTCAGCCGGCGCAATCATGACCATGGAAAACCTCGAAGTCGACCGATCCCTGTACTGTGACATCGGCGAAGCCGACCTCAAGGAGCTGTGGGCCCCGGAGTCCTTCGAATCGGTGAGAGCTGGGTGCCTGAGTCGTGTGTGTTCGATGGTGTTTTTGTTTTTATTATTATTTTAGTGCGTGCCTGTGTTTGTGTGTTTGTGAGTGAGTGGTGAGGAGTGACCAACGCCAGGTCAAGCGTGAGCCGTCAGAGCACTCGCGCGAATTCCAAGGGAATTTTTTTTTTTTTCTCCTCGCGCCGTTTTCATTTTCTTCGGATTGAATCTCAGCGCTCCCCCGCCAGCTCACGAGGCTCTCTCGTGCCGTTTAGCGGATTGGAACGGGATCTTTGACCTCCTTGCCTCGAGGCACGCACGTTCGGCGGCTGTGGAAGGGAAGGAAGATGACCGGTCTTGCCTTAGCGTGCTGTTCTCTCAGGCGCTCGCCAACGGCAACTCTCGACGGTATCGTCGGCACATTCCTGACGTTCCCTCGGCCTCCTTCAGCGCAACCGCCGAGCTTTCGGTTGGTTCTGCCCGCCGTGTTTCGTGTATCATATTTTCTTCTGGCCCGAATTTTTACTCTGATTTTATTTCTTCGCCAGGTTTTTCGCTGTCCATTATTGACAATACCGTGTCGCCTGTGATGTGCTGCACAGAAAAAAAAAAAAAAAAAAAAAAAATCCCGGACCTTCTTCTCTGCCTGAAACGGCAAAACACCTATATTCATATTTTATAAACCTTTAGTGGCGTTCGGTAAGCTGGGGTTTTATTCCTGTGACCCGGTCTGGCTCGCGCTTGCCAGCATCCGTCGCATGCCTGGCCGTTTATTAGCGCGCACGAGCTCTGATTCCGGGATGAATTTTTATTTGTATGTCAGTTCGATGCGTGGCTATTTATTACTCGATGTCGTTGGCTGGCAACTCGCTTTTTTCGTCGCCGAATACTGTAACGAAGCACCCATCAGACTGTCATCTTAAGACAACATAGAACGCGAACTTTACAAAACACCAACTATACGGCATCCAGAAAGACTTCGATTGACGCGTATCGGCCGGCTGTTTCATAACTATTCTGCTCAACCCTCACACTGGCGACCACTTGTGTTTTCCAAATCCAGTACTTCGAGTCCCATCCCCCTAGCATATAGTATTTTTGTCGTCCCCCATGTTCGTACCATTCATATAAATAGTGCGATGGCTGCCTGCTTGGCGGCCTTTGAGGCTCTATTTTTACTTGTTTTTGTCTGTCAGGCCTTCGCGCCACATTTCTTTTATTATTATTCCATCGAGGCTGGCTTACGCAGCTTGTGCTCGTGTCGCGCGCTCCGCTATCGACGTACACACAGTGCTGCTTCTAGCACTGCTGCCGCGCTCGAACAGCTGGTCATACTCCTGCTAGCGCTCTGCCCGCTGTATAGCGCACTTGTCGCGAAAAAAAAAAAAAAAAGACCTGTGTGATGGAGCCGGGCCTCTGCCGGCGGCAGTGGGGGGATTCAACTGTGCAAACGAATCCCTCGGCTAGCCCGACTTCTTAGCTTGGCACCGGTTGTGTATTCTATGTCGGTGCGAAATTACGCGCTCCGCGCTGCATTCTAAGCCTCCCCCCTAGCTCGCCATGTCGGGGAAAAATTAAACAAAATTAAACGCGAGACGTTTACCAGTCATCACCGTGGTAGGTACTACATGTAAACAACACTGAGTGTAATCTCCGGTGCAATTGCCAGATCGAGGGTGAGTGTGTTGCATGTGTGTCAGTGCTAAATGCCCCGGCTCCATTTCAGGCGTCTAATGCAACAAGCGTTCAGCTATCTTTTCGCCGTGAGGTGTGGATCAACCACACGCTCGCCGTACGATGGGACAGGCAAAATTCACCGCTATCGATGCATTCCTGGATTTTATCAACGCTGTGATAAAGAGACACGCCCCGTACCTTTCTTCTTCTGTTTCGATTCCATTATCTTAGCCATTATTTTCCTATGTCCGTCAGCATGCTCCAGGTACACGACGTTCCATTTCACAGCTGCTTTCAGCGCACCAGGTCAGCCTGAGAAACATGATTTAGAATAGCGGTTGTTGACGGATATCAGGCAGTGAAGGCAATACATCTTACCCCCTGAAAGAGAATTTACTGAGACGAGCCAGTTGGGTCATTTCAGATTTTTTTTAATTTTTTTTTTTTTTGGTTGTTGGTCTCCGAGGAACCTTGTGGGACCATGATGGAGGCGCCTCAGCGGGCAACGGTATTGCAAATTCAGAGCTATTGGACGTTGATAAACTTCTTAGAGACCTTCCTTGATAGTACACGGCTCCGTGCGTAGTTACTGATTACAACCGCGGATCACACGTTCTAAGCATGAACGTAGGCTTGTTTGCCGTATTCCGAACTGTGGGAGGGATCACTGTTTGTAAAAGATGCACTTTATTAACTATCCAGAGGAGATATGGTAACTACAGACATGTTTAGTGTTCCGTAGTGAACATCATGATGGTTACTAAACCACTCGACACGCTGAATTCAAAGACTGAAGCAAGGTGTGGGGCATTTGAGCTTTCTTGTGGTCATACCTATTTTTAGCATAATAAGGCAACGCGTGCTTGGGGAGGGATGTGACGAACGTTGCAATGCGCTCGCCGAAGGCAGTTGGCAAGAGTGCCGGCTTTCCGTGAAGGTAGGCAAACCTGAATCGCACCGCGGAGTACATCGCGCTCGTTGCTTCTCGTCGAGGACAAAACGTTTCTAGACGCATGGGCCGTCGAGCTGCGCCGTACGCTTACTTCTGATTTGAGGTCCTTCTTCGGCGCTCATGTATGGGCGCTCAACGAAGCGAACGGTGATCATGTTTCACCCGGAAACTCGAGCTTCTCCTTTGGGGAAAAATATCAAATGTCCTTGGCGCGTGTCAGAGTGGGCTGCCGTGTATCGCAGAAGTCCACACATTGGACGAAGTGAAATTTCTTAACGATGCATGAAAAAAAGGAAAAATATTAGTTTATTCTGTTTGCGATAGTCTTCATTCGGTAAAGTCAGAGTCATTTTACTAGGCTAACGAGTCAGCAGGCGCTCCCTTGAAAAGTGTTTAGGTGTTGTACGGAAGCGCACCCCTTTAATATGTCATCGCCTAGCTGTTCGGTGGTAATATTGAAACCGCAATCAGGTGTCCCGGGCAAGAGCCTGATTACGCTGAGCCTCAGTTGAAATCGGAGACGCCATTTTGGCATTGTGAATTCTGGAGCAAACACACAAAACTCGTATTATAGGCCGATACATGCGGTACTAGCTCCATTTTGAAATCTGTAGCACGTGTAGACTTAAAGGCATGCTGCAAGCACAGTGGGACACGGGGGCTTCTGGCGGCGGCCCGCATTTTTTTTCGCCATGTTCACTGACGTCGCCGTGCAGTTGTGATGGGAAGCCGTAAAAGTGTCTCCGCGAGTTCAGTGACTGTACATACAGACTGAATTTCACCAGCTGAGTTGCAGCAAACCTAGTCTGCCTCCCTCCATTGGAAATGAGTAAAATACAAAGAAACCGTTAGAAAAATTGGACATGAATCGGTTGAAGAGTGCTTTGTTTAGGCAATTTATGATTGCCTTGCTGGCTGGTGTCGAAACCGAGAGAGTGCTTTTTAAGAGCGATCGAATTGTTAGTTGTAATGTTGATGGACCAATTTATACTTAATTTGAACGCTTTAAGCTTGAGCGTTTGAGTGTATGTAACGCCAGGACCTGTGAATTTATTAATACGACTGTTCCACGGCTCGGCAAGCTCGGCTGGCTAAAAAGGCCGTGGAGTGGACATTAAATTACGCGATGCTAGTCCCCATTTGACTTCGTCCTCAAGCGCTAGTTCATGGTAGTTCTTTAGTCGTTCATTGCAGGGACGAAAAGGCCCACCTCGGTGCAATTATTAGGCGAACGTAGTGGTTTATCCGTGCGCATTTCTTCCTCAAACGGACATACGAGAGCGTCTAGTACATCTCGCCCTTTCAGCGCTATTTGGCAGAGCGGGGACTGGCTCTCCAGACATTGCTACTCTCGAGTTTTCGCTTGGCACTACATATCTAGTGAAGACTGCGCTACCAGCTAGGTTCTGCCACTTGTACAAGCAGCATATTTCCTCTCAAGCGTCGGAATGCACCCTGGTAGTGAATTGTTTCTCAAACATGAAATGTATTCCGAAATGTATTCATCTCCGAAGGTGCGTTGCTCTAAGATTGCGTATTTTTCTGCCACCGTTTTGTGAACGAGCGGTTGTTTAGCACGATGGCAAATCGCCTCGAGTGTTTTGCGAAATCCCGGAAGGCGAGAAATGTGTACGCGCAGCGAATGGAAACGGATAAACGGTAGGAGGGAGTCATTGTCCGTTTTAATGTCGTCACGTTCGGAGTTGGCGGTCCTGTAGTACTTGCGAAGTCAACAGTGTCGGTCTCTTTAATGAAGCAGTCTGAAAGGCTAAGCCATAACTGGTTAAAAAAAAAAATCGCACTCAAGCTAAAAAAAAAAAAAAATGTAACCGGCTTTTCCTTTTCGAACTTCTTCGGTCGCTGTCTCTGTCTATAGTCCAGATATGGAGTGCTCTCTAGCTGTTTATTTCTTGGTCCCCTGTTGTCCTCAGGTAGCTTACCGAGGATATTTGTTTACTTGAGTTCAGTGTACAAAGGCAGGCCTATCTAATAAGGATAATTATTTCCAGTTATCTGGTGATAGCTGTTTTCTCTGAAAACATGATTGTTTCACGTTTCAGCCACAACTCACAATCCAAAAATCGTGTAAGGCGTAGTCCTGCATTTCGTTTTGTTTCCGCCCGTTACAGAAGCCATGATCCCTGACGCGTTACGAGATTTCATGTCTGATAACGTCGCTCCTATTCACGTGTAGAGCAGTTGCTGCTTTTTCTTGTCATTCTGGGGGGTATTCGGTCGTCAGCCGCGTTTTGCGTACACCGGTGCTTTTTCTCCCCACTTTTGAAATTTTGCTTGCACCTAAGTCCGGCCTCTGTTTCTCTTTCGTGCGTGTGTTTATTTATGACGTAATAGCTTCGCTAAACAACGCTGCGACGAGAAAGAGGCGAATGCGCACGCAAACAGGCAGCTGGCGTGCCAGTGCAGTTCTAAACGGTGCGCATAAAGAGGCGAGGGCTTTTGTTGAAGCGACAACGGTTAAGCCTTCCAGCCAAAAGCCTAGCGAGCTTTTGTTCTAAATGAGCAGGAACCTCACGTGCTTTCGTCGAGAGCTTATGGGAAGTTTCAGATTCTCTTTGCGCGTATTGATTTAGCCATCGTTTGAATGGCCCCAATCAATGCTGTAGCTAGATACCAAATATGATTCATGTGCTACTGAGAAATTTGAATGATTGGCCGTGAATTAGCCTTCTTTTTTAGGATGCGACACCCAATTACTCATTATGTGCTCGCAATGTGCAATAGCAATGGAGGCTGTTGATGCCTTCACAGCGGCTTTTGCGTTATTCTGTCAATGTTATGTTTGCGGACAGATATAAGTCTGTCTGCATGACGCAGGGGTCATCCATTCATGTCATCTATAGCTTGCGATCCAGATGTTTACCCGAAGGTCTCTAAAGGCGGCGACTGTTGCCATTTACGGTTTGACCCTACCTTGTTAGCTGTGTGATTAGGGCGCTCGCCTACTGAGCCGAGAGACCCGAGTTCGATCCATGAAGCGGCGGAGGTGTTTTAATGGAGACGGAACTTAAGGTGCCTGTGTAACGATGTCGGTGTATATACGGACTACAGGTTGTCGAATTTATCTGGAGTTCTCTACTGCGGAGTCTCTCATAGCCTGATTTCCTCTGGGAGGTAATGAACCCCGTGAACCGGATCGAACGAAACCAGCATCCAGCTTGGGGCGTCAGTTCCCTCCATCTAATAGCGAAATTATGCGACCGACGATTCACCCCCCTCTCCCCGATAAGGCTTCTGATGCTAGCTGGTTAGTCACTTGTGTTATGAGAGGCCCTGATACAAAGTTTTTGTTTCGTTCTTTTTAGCATTAGTGTACCTGTAATTCGTGTTAGAAATCTTTCAATAAGCTACTGTACTGTATTGTATTGTATTGTATTGTATTGTATTGTATTTTATGGCGCATAAGCACTTAAGCCTATCATGAGCCAACCACGCTACTAAATTTGTTAAATTCCTCACAGGATTGAGAAGACAGGAGGAGGCTTCCTCTTTTTGATTTCGGCAGTTAAGATTTTTTTCTATCTGCGCTTTCCCATAAACGTGCGGAAAGGAGGGTGGCTCATTGCAGAATGTCATGTTTGGGAATTGATTCTGCACTCAACCGAGAATTGCATAGATTCTGACAAGGGGGCAAAAGGCCGAGTTTGTGCTTTCCGGCGTATAATGACAGTTGTTTTCTGCTGATTTGTGTGTGTGTGTGTGTGTGTGTGTGTGTGTGTGTGTGTGTGTGTGTGTGTGTGTGTGTGTGTGTGTGTGTGTGGGTGTGTGTGTGTGTGTGTGTGTGTGTGTGTGTGTGTGTGTGTGTGTGTGTGTGTGTGTGTGTGTGTGTGAGAGAGAGAGAGAGAGAGAGAGAGAGAGAGAGAGAGAAGTCGAATGTGCCTTTACCGTCAAGCCATGTGTTTAGTGGGTTGGGAATTACTTTAGAAATGGGATCGAAATCATTATATACTAATCGATTGCTTACTCACATATTCACGAACATTCAGTGCGGCAGGCCTGTGTGGGGTACGCCCTGTGAAGTCTCCTCGCCGGAGATTTTTTTGTTTAAGCTTTGTCCTGAAACTGTCACTGCGGGCCATCGCGTTGTCTTGGTGATTATTCATTCCTTGTTTTTTTCTTTTTATTGGGGGAGGGGGGGGGGGGGCAGTAATTCTTCGATTGCTGCAATCGTGGCTCAATTCTACACGTGTCCTTTGCTTTGTTCGTTTTGATCATTCCTTTTTTTTTTTTTTGCTTAAGTGACTGTTTCTTGTTTTTTTCATGGCAGCAGCTAGTTCAATGTGGCGAGATTCAGTGAATTTTTAAATGTTTCTTTTTTTTTCCCTTTTTTATACCTCATTTTGTCATGGTATGTTAATGTGTTAATGTCTGATGCAAGCCCCTCGTGCTTGGGGCGTCTCGAGGCTGCAGTATTGCGTAAATAAATAAATTAATGAAAAATAAATAAAAACACGAGATCTTTGCGGTGGCAATGATTCCTGTAGTCAACGCTTTTTTCTTTTTAACTAAAAGGCGAAGCGTGCGTCATTTCTCAGCTGCTGCGTCTTAAGGACGTGAGCGATCGAAACAATAACTAAACATTGCAGACAATGTCACACTGCACCTGGCCTAGAGCCCCGAAGCTGCTGATCGATTTGAATTTTTTCCGATAGAAATGCTTTATCTGCAGAAGTAGGGATAGAACAGTTATCTTCAGGTCCTCCTCTGCGATTGAAATTGATCGACAAGTAAAGAAAACAAAGACGCGTCGCAGGAGTTTATATAATTTTTATTGCTGCTTCCGTGTCGCGTCTTCCTAGTTATTACATTGTTGAATATATTCGGTATACAACGCTTCTAGGTGCTACATGAGCCGATGCATTATTGCACGAGTCTAATTATAAGCTGTTTCTTGTAACCGCTATTTGTGAGACCCCGCCATCGTGTGTTGTCCTATACATAAGTTTACAAAAGCGAAGTTAGACTTTCAGATGTTGTCGAGGCCACCGATTCCTCGCGTGAATAATTTGAAGTCAAGTGAGTTCAGCCTCTGCGCCGTTCAGGTTGCGGAAACGTAGTCTTTGTCAAAAGTTTAAAGGTCATAGAATTTAATTCCGAGCCACACCGTGTGGCTCGTAATACATTCCGAGCATTCCAAATATCCTGAAGGTTGTAAATGTTTTGTCCGCAGGCCCCGTGGACTCTAAACATTTGACAAAGGCTGTACATGCCTCGGTTCTTAAAAAGTAGAACTCTCTCGGCGGGCATCGCAGTTTTGAACATTGGCGAGATTCCTTTGTGGGGCAGAACCTCGCTTGAACACCAATCTTAGGAAGAGCTAGTCCAGTTATCTTCTCCACTCGTAACGAAAATGTTGGGAAGAATCGCGTTTCTTTTTTATCCCTGTAAATATGCGGGTGGTTTTCGATGTGAAAGGCGGTAATAATATTGTTTTTAAAACTGGATTAATATTTGACACAAAGGTTTAATTAACACACTACTTAAGATTAAAGTTTCCCGCGTGTAACGTATGCCGTGCGGTGGGCTGTCACTGCTGTAATGAACGGATGGCATGTCACAGAAAGCTTTGTTTCGAGCAAGAAAAGAAAAAATATGTCCACATTGCGCCATAACTTACTCCGCAGTAATTTCATGAACAGCACACTGATATCGCTGTACAGCCAGATGGTTCTCAAATGTACCTCATATCAGACTTGTCTTTATTCGTTAGTTATTCCACGTAATTCGTTATGCTAGTTCAAAATTCCTGAGCTCATCGTCAAACTGTAGGCCATTGTTGCTAATTATGTCTTCGATCCCTTCGTGTTCACTCTGAAGCTGTTTCAGGACGACAGTTGTTGTTCCTATCCATCATTTGTCCTGCCAATTATACTTCTGCGCGAGAGAACATTATGTTAGTATACAATAAGAATAATTTGGCACAGAGGTAACGTTATTAGTCACTAAAAATATTTTTCTAGTAAATATCGCCTCAATCCTGCATATTTTTGTGACATCGCCTAATATAGGCTTCATGTGGAACTTATGTAATGAGATCTTCATATTCTTATGCCTATTGCTCAATGTTCTTATTTCAGGAAAGAATACAAGTCTATATTCATTTTTAGTCCATATATTAAATGCGATATGTACGTTCGTGGTATACAGTGCAAACGATATAGTTCTCAGTATTATATTTTTGTACAAAAATAATACTTCACTGCTGCTGTTTTTAAAGGGCTTGGTGCCGTTAAATGGCATTATAATCATGAAGACTATCGAATTGGGCGAAAAAGCTTTAGGCATTTGCGAAAATAGTAAATTGTTACGTAAGGTTCGCATTGGCTGTACCGTTAAAAGAGTAACCAGGCACGACCCGGATGTATTTTTGCGAAGGAAGCCTTGATCTGTGCATAGAAGTTCCGAACAACGCTGCTCGAAAAAACGCTGCTCGGGCAATAATTGCATGCGCGGAATAACGTAATATTTGCAACCTAGAAACACGTGCCCTGACATTTCTGGCGACGATGCTACAAATCCATTTCTCATTTAACTCATTCGCCAGAACTTCGTTCGCCCTTTCCCCAAAAATGTCCCGCTTTCTTGGACACTACATTAAATTCTGGAGCAGTCGTAAACTAGTGCACCATAGTGTTGTAAATATGCTGACGGGAAGGCTATAATATATCCCGGTGCGTAGCGAAATCTTGATTTTAAATTTCCTCCTGTGCTTGTGTCGAGCAGTTATGACTGCCATATAGAAAGTCAGTGAGTGTGTTTATGACAATAAGTAAAATGAAAGTACTAAAGTCTCGATTCTTATCTTGGATATATTTATTTTTAGGCTGCAGTCTGATGATATGCAAAACAAAGTTGCGTCCGCAACACCTTCACTTTAAAAAGATATTCTTGTCCGCTGTTTCAGGATACAGATATTTGTAGTTTTGGGTACGCGTGGTTCATTTAACGGTCTACAATATATATCGCTAAGAATGGTTCGGCGACACCACGGTTACGGAGTCTGGTACGTTCCACCCTCCTCCTCTTCACTTTGCCTCCAAGAAAAAAATCTTGGCTAGTGTGATGACGACGCGATAGAGCTACTAGGAAGCACAGGCGAGAGTCGCCTCTGCTTGCTTCTGTTTCGCTCGTTATGGGGCCAATTATAAATGCAGACCGGACTTAACCGATGCAGTAGTCGGATATCCCGCGCCCGGGTCATGAATTGGCCAAACTCGATTTTGAGATTTCTCGAATCGCGGACAAAAGAAGAAATACCCAAGAACGTTACGCGATGGCAGCGTAGATAGGTTGCCTGGATGCCAGGAACGCATGTTGGGTAAACCACAAAACATCCGTTATCTCTTCTCGGCCGATGACTGGTACACAGTCAGCGTTAAACGTAATTGTGTTGCGTGCCCGAGCGGCGAATTGCATGCTCCCATCCCATCTCCTCCCTCTCCTCTGCTTTCCTCCAAACAAGCTTCTACATTCTAGACAAAATTCTGCACACACAAGGCTCAGTAGGCAGTCTACATAATATACTCCTTTTAAGGTTTATGTGGACTTTCGCTATTTTTGTAACACGAGCAACGTACGCTCACGTTAACATACGGAATCATGCGCAAGCCTATGACGAACGAAACGCTTTGCTCTCCAGCGATCAGTTGCTCTATTCGCTGATACTATTTTCTGATCAGTTCCCTGTATAGCTATCAAGATGAGCAGCGAGCTGGAAGTGTCGACAGAAACAAAAGAGTGTTCTTGCCCTTTAGCACCCATTGTGTCTTCCGCATAGCTATAGGACATCTGCCAAGATATACGCCGATTTTACACTCGGGTATACAATTGTGTCCCGGAGCATCTATTTGCCGTAAAGGCGTGGGTATACGATTCAGTAGGCTGCCGTTTGGATGACTTTTGGACTGCGATGAAACGCGCCTCAATTACTGTACGAAAATTTTGGGGACACTCCGCTGGATCATATCTTCATATGCTTATCGCCTTGTTACATGACAGTCATGCTGTTGTGGAGTCTCTTTTTACGCATTTTTCATGCGCGTATTGCGCCATGTAGGTGTAAAAGCTCGCCTTACAGAACTGCCTTTACCTACAAGGGCTTCCAAACAAAATCTGGACAGCCTTGTCCAAGAGGTTTATTCCATTGGGCTGTTTTTGAATTTTGCATTTCCGAGCTTGCCCCGCCGCTGTGGTGCAGTGGTTAAGATGCCCGACTACTGTGTATGAGTACCCGGGTTTTGATCCCGACCGCCGGCAGCTGTGTTTCGATGGAGGCGGAACGAAGAGGCACCCGTGTGCTGTGCGATGTTAGTGCATGTTAAAGATCCCCAGGTGGTCGAAATTACTCCGTAGCCCTCCACTACGGCTCCCCTTTTCCTTTTACCGCTTTCACTCCCATCTTCCTTTCTTCCCTTACGGCGAGGTTCCGGTGTCCACGGAATAAATGTGACAGATACTGCGTCTTTCCTTTCCGCGCTTTCAGTTTGCCTGATAACTGTGTTGTCCGCCCCTTACACTGCATGTCATAAACCAGCTTTTATGTTGATCGGCTGTAGCAATACCTAAGTGCTCGACATAAACGGAGTACTGTACAGTGCAAAGATGTAGGGCCCAACAGTTAACTCTCGACAAAGATTCTTCGATTTTTTTAACTCTCCAAAACGTGCAAAGGACAGTTACCTCGGGAACACTGTGGTATACCGAGAGCAAATGGTGTACCATAAATCAGGTTATCCACTTTTCCACAATTTCCGCCCTGCTAATCCCCGTTCTGCAATTGCCGGTTGGTTAGCACTTTTCATTATTTTAGTCTCGGGAAAAAATAACTTCGCGTCTGATTCAGACAGCGAAAAGAGGGTCGCGATCGAGGTGCGAGGCGCTCGGAGCGGGAAACACAAGTAGAATAGACCGGAATAGGAAATCCGGTGAAGAGAGATCACAATATAATTACAAGCAAAACATTAGCAGTTCGGTCGCACACACGGCACTGCAGTGCGTCAGTGTCCACATTACCTGTGCGGGGTTTCTCGCTCTTCCCGTCTCGCATCGGATAGCAAGGCTGTGGGAATTCGCCAGAACGAGAAACATTTCCAGTCCAGCTCGCACCCATCTCCTTTTCTCCTTCGCTGCCGCACAGACGGCAGAAGAGCTTCCTGCCAAAGACCGTCCACGAAAAGTAGAAATCTCGAACAACCAGCCATAAAAGTGGAGAGACAAAGAAAAAAAAAAAAAAATTGCCCAGGAATTCTTCGTTTAGGCTAGGGTATAGAGGTGGTTCGAATATATCTCTCTCAGCCTAGTCGTGCAACCCTCTCCCCTTTCCACGCTCTCTATCCTACCTGTTTCCAAAAAGAACGCTAGTATTGTTTGTTTGTTGTTGTTTTTTTGTGGAATTTTATCTGTCGTTGCTTTCTTTGGTCAGTCGCGTTTAACCAGGCCAAACTCGCCTCTGAGTCCTTCAACTCCGATCGCATATCCCATCCCCTCCCCCAATCTTCCCCGTCTAGCTTCTCTTCGGCCAGTCTGGCAACCGTCGCTAGGCTTCATCATAGTAGTGTGTCTGCCTCCATGGTTGCCCCAGGTAGAAATATATCGAGACCGCTTCCTCCTTTATACCGTCGGGCGTCGGTTGAATGAACCGACTGCGTGCGGCCGCTCTTTCCACTCTCCATCCTTTATTTCTTTTTAGTTTGTTTTTGCGCGCAACAACTTCCTTTGCCGCCGCCGCCGCAGTTGTGACGGTGTGTTGTGCAGCTCTGTTTTCGTGTCTATTCTTCTTCCCTCTCCCCTCTCTCTCTCTCTTAGTGCTTCAGTGTTGCAAGACTTGCCTCCTCCCTCTCTCCTCTGGCACCCTTCTTTCATCATACCGTTCCGGAATGTTTCCGCCTTTTTGGTGCGGCTTTTTCTGTCGCCCAGTCGTGGACGTGCTTTGACGCTGGCCCAGTCAGCCCTCTCGTGTTTGCCGGATGACGCCGCCATGATGGTTTCGTCTGCCGTGCATACTAAACGAAGTGTGCTGGGCAACGAGAATTGTGGTGGACCGAAAAAGAAAGGAAACGCGTAGAAGAAGCATCTGCGATGCCTCGAGACCAGGAGAATATAGCGGTTCGGTCGCGGTTCCATTCGATCCGTTTATTTTTTCTTGTTGCGCGCTGGTCGTTGCCCCTCGACGCCATTCTCTGCCTAGCTCGGCAATGAGCGTCATCGAGAATTTCTATGGTCGCGTGTTGAGCATGGTTTGAAGGCAAATTTGGAGGCCCATATGAGCCGATCACATGGATAATGGGAGTGTCGATACAATATGATGCGGAAACATTTGTGAAATCCGTGTTTGCCTTATCTTCTCCATATGGTTTCCATGTCATTTCAATTTAATTTTCGTATTATTGTCATATGTTCATACGGAGTCCATATACTTCCGTGTGTGCAGTCGATATATTCCACACCCTCTTCATACGTTCCATATGCTGTCCATATAATCCACATAGAAATATATGGAATTTATTTATTTACAAATACTGCAGGCCCTTCTCGGGCCCGTGCAGGAGTGGATACAAAGGAGACAATACAGGGGAACAAGTTGGGTACATATATAATACAAAATAAGAATTCATCATCATAGCGGCATTGTGGTGGTATGGGACTCATCATATAGAATGTCTCTCTAGGGAGATAGCGAATATGGTTGCAATGTTTTGGTCTTGGAAGTTGCAACCTAACTTCAGGTCACTTTACATTCGTTAAAGAACTTCATCCAGGGGTGCTATGCAAAGGGCGATGTTGTACATACATGTAGCCACAATTTACTTACTGCGTAAGTGAGGTTTGCTATTATTGTCTTGGAGTATTTGTAGGCACGATGACAGATAGGGTATACATTTTTATCATGGGAAAACTTGGGACATCCATGCTTTGCGGTTGTGCCCCATAATCCCCCCCCCTCCCCCTTCCTCCCCAATTTTTTTTTTTTCTCGATTCAGTATTGCGGCCGAGTTGTCGCTAAGTTTCGGTTAGAACTTTCCGCCGACCTAACATCGGGCGAACACAAGCCTTCGCGGCGCCAATGAACGCTGCCAAGGTTACCGGAGCATCGATCTTGTATCTTTGGGCGGCGATTTTTCGCTCTTAATCCGCTATTTGGCTTCGTCTTACCAAAGAGCGATTCGCGGTACAAGTCACCGAACTCTCGCTAGGCTTTTCTCGACAGGCAGCGGTAAGTGAACGAGCATAGTTTCTGTAAAGCGGATCGATAAGAACGCACCCGCCAGCATTGAATGACAAAACCATGCCCGTTGATTGGGGTTTGCCTCTCTGTCAATTTTCGCCTGCAAATTTAAACCGCAACCTTCGTTTCGCATTTTTATGCACCCCAATGAATGTGTGTGCGTGCTTTGGCATCGAGAAGCTGTCACTCGGTGTCCAGGCTTATATACTGACTCCTTCTCTGCCAGCTGTTCGCCCATCGAGCCTACAAAGCTTATTATCGGGTGCGGGACCGCATTATACACCGCGAGTCGTCTCGCTGTTAAAGCGGGGCCCTAGCCCATCCCTCGTCCGCTCTTTCGCTTTGGTGTATTGGCACCGAATACAGCTTCTTTTCAAAACATCGTCACGCATTTCACTCCTTGTCTGTCCTCGACAGACTCGATCGGCAGGCTGTTTCCTTGTTATTTTTCAAATAAAGCAGTACTCTCTCATTCTTTCAGTCACATTCCAACTGCGCGTCGATCACTCAAGAGCTGCTTACAAAGCCACTCACTCTCAGTGATTCTAGACTTTTCAATGATGGCAGGGCGCTGGCGGCAGCAAGCAATACGGAGGAAGAAGCGCGAGATCTTATGGGCTCGTTGCGGCGAAAAGCAGGCGCCGTAGCATGGAATAGTCGAAAGAAAATTTGGCACCGTTCTAAACGTGCCGAAAAAAAAAAAATCACACGTGATTTCATGTCGGAATTGTTACGCAATCGTTCTTTGTGCAGCGTTCATGGTGGTGTCATACCATTTCGTTTCCCACTATAGCATACATCTGTTATTCAAGTTGGAGGCTGGGTTGCGACAGAGATGCGAACCGACGACGTATGTAACTCGAATCTTACGCCGTTAATTATAAGTATAGGTTTGCGCCAGTAAGTGAGACAAATACAGCGTCTTCCTTTCTCCTAGAACTAACGTAAACAAAAATATATAAAAAAATTGCAGAAAGGCAAGGCGATGTCAACTACTCTGTCGCGTGAAATCTTGAGGCACAGTTTCATTGTCTCTTATTTTTCTCGTTATTTTATGGTGGTGGTAGTGTGTGTGGGTGTGTTGGGGGGGGGGGGGGGGGGGAGGGTAGGAGAGCGACAAAATTGTCTGGATTTTTCTGAAGAAGATAAACGTAGCGTGAATCAATATCTTCGTTCATAATCTATGGATGAAGTCAGTAACACTGTACTGGGCGTTCTAGCAGGTTGCTTGTGGTACCGTAATGCGGTGCATTCGTGGTTTCTGTCGGTGAACATCTTCCATGCACCGATTCTCTTGGCTGTCTATTGCTTCTCTGTGTAATATCTGTCATCAAAACGGGTCTCTACGCTCGAGTCATCCGCCGATGTGACACATCTTAGTGTTCGTACTGGCGCTGTTCATGCTTAGTTAAGCGAATTCCTGTTTTTTAAAACATTTTCGGCACATTGTAGTCGATCGTTGCCGGGACCCTCTTCAGTGCAGGCTAATGGCCGACATTTCATAGCGGTGTATGTACAGTTTTTTTGTCAAAAATATGCAGCCCTAAAAGTTTGCTCTTAGCTCTTTAACTGTGCTCTAAATTGCGCATCTGCAGTGTTCGCAATCTCGTCAAGGGAGAAATATCATCCGCAACCGTCTCGCACTTAGGTATTCCAGGAGTGCTTCCAGGAGCCTCGCTGCAGGGCTTGGAAGCAAACCCCTTGTGCTGTATGTTTTTGACAAATACGATGTAAACGTTAAAGTGACGAGTACTTGTTGACTATTGATAAGAACATTATGCAGAACATTATGTAGTTTGCAAATTGAAGATTCACATGGTCCTCACGCGTCGAGAAGCATCCATACACTCCTCCTTGTTTCCGCTTGTTGACAGGCGGTTTTTATATAGCTGACGTCATCCACGTGCGTCGATCCCATTTCGCCAGTCTTTCTTTTGAGACGCACTGTCTCTGTTGGAACGAAAACCCGACGTCGTCATAAATTGTCATTCATGAATCAATCACCAATCACGAATTAATTGCAATTAACTGTATATGTGTGTGGTAGTTATAGTCAAGGATAGTGATAGCAGATGCTACCACTATATGCAATTCAGGGGTATTTTATAAATTGACTCTTTTCGGGTTTTGGGTGTTTCAACATGCTCTTTGTGGAGTGATGCTGATGCTATACGTATTTATTCAAGCTTTCTGCTGCTTGCTAGCCACAGATTCTTTGGATACTTTCTGTAGATGAGGAGTCGCACGTATATTTTACCACACTTTACACACAGTTAAGATACCTCACCAGGTGGTAGTTTTTTTGTTTTTTTTTTTTTGCTATGGTTGATGATGGTTTAGTTAACCATTCTAAATCAATAATTAAGATATAGGGAGAAAAATGAGCATTATAGCTACGGCTACCACCCCGTTTCAAAGGGGACGCTCCTATATTCCATCCATCCATCCATTCCATCCATCCATCCATGCTTTACAGACTTTCTGCAGAGACGCTCTGCAGTATGTTGTACGTAACTCAGCACTCTCTCCACAGACCAGCCTCCATCGGATGTTATACGAGTGCCTGAAAGTAGTTCCCGGGAAAAAAAGCAGGCCTATACCATTGACGTCACCGCTACTCAGGACCCGCCATTGCCGCTTAGAGAAAGACCGCTCTCCAACCCTCCTTGAATGAATGCTCGCCATCTCGAGAGAAATTCCTGCACAGCGCTCCACAGGTCCAGATCTCACCGTGGCGTCGCGTCGTTCCGCGAAGCCCGACGCTCAGCGCGCTAAGCGGCGCCGGGCGCCGAATTTTTTACGGCGCACAGGTGGCGACAGATCACGCTTCGCGCCGGCGCCCTTCTCCGCAAGGACAGGCAGCAGCCCTGGCAGTGTACGCGTCCAGACGCCCTGGCGCCTAAAGTGTGTGCGTCTCCGTTCATCCGGGTTATAGTGCTCTAGAAGTTAGTTCGGATCTTGCGTGCGTGCCTCAGTGTGGCTGTGCTTATCAGGCGTGTTTATTTGGTTACGCGGTTATGTATGATTGTGTGCAATGTGCTAACGTCGCACTTTTATGCGGTCGTTGGCACACCCTTTTTCAAAAATGGTCCCCAGTCTGCGAGGTCTGCTTTTGAGCAGTCTAGTCTGCACTGAGACTACCGTGGTCCTCACTGGCGAGAGTGGCGCTGTATCCTCCAGAGACTTCAAAGCTTCAGGGGTATCACTTATGTGGCGCCAGAACACTGTGAACTGGACGCTGCAATCCAGCCATGAAATATTTAATTACTTGTACTCTTGACGTAAAGTTTCGGGGGAGGCTGTGAGTGTTTGTGTCTGTGTCTCCCATGAGTAGGCACGTCTCGGAGCGTTGTGAATTTGTTGGCGTTCGTGATCGTTATTTTGTTTTATAGGGGCTTGTGTACTTTTGTGTTCAATGTCTGTGTAATCTCCCTAGCGCAATGTCGCTTAATTCAAACTTCCGGTTCATTCGACCTGGCGCCTCGCTCCCGTCGGCACCATGTGTATGAAGATTTTTTTCTTTCGTTTTTTATTCTTTTTAGGTCGAAGTCGATATGGATGATTAAAACCGGTTGTCCGGTCTCCTTCAACTGTGCTGAAGAGCCTTGATATGTACGCATGCACTATTTGTCCAGGCATCTGCGTTCGCATACAGGGCATATGATTGTGCATTGATGTCTGTCCATGTGTATGCTTGGTTTGGTTTCGTTTGGTTTGTGGCGTTTAGCGTGCCAAAGTGACTCAGGCTATGAGAGACGCCGTAGTGGAGGGCTCCAGAAATTTCGGCCACCTGGGGTTTGTTAACGTGCACTGACATCGCACAGCACGCGGGTGCCTAGCTTTTCGCCTCCGTCGAAAAGCGGCCATCGAGGCCGGAATTCGATCCCGCAGCATTGGGCACAGTAGTCGAGCGCCTTACCATTGCACCAACGTGGCGGGGCCATATGTATGTGTAACAATACTTACATAGTCGTGGCCTTGTGCATGTTTACCTCGCCTGGAGCGTTCCTCCAGCTTTATTTGTTTGTTCGGTATTTCGCTCATCTTGCATGAGTTTTCGGCCGAGATTCTCCACTGCGCCGTTTCGTAACTCATTAGACACTACGATAAACGCAACAGTAAACGTCCGTCATCACAGTTTTTAGCTCTGCGTTATTGCAATTAGTCGCTAAAACTGCGGCTACCATTGATTCTCACAAGCCGTTTATAACGTGGCCGAAACCTAGGCTGTGGGTTGTCCGCTTTCTATTCTGAAGAAAGAAACCGTGAAACTTTGAAACAAGAATAAAAAGAAGAGGCAGTGTGACTTCAGCACAAATAGTGATTCTTCAATTTAAGGAGTACTTTACAATGGCTTGATTTTCCAGTACTGCGTTACCACCCGCCGCGGTGGCGCAGTGGTTAGGGCGCTCGACATGCGTTACCCAAGAATACGGGATCGAATCTCGATTGCGGCGATTTTCGATTCAGCCGAAAAGCGAGCCGTCCGAGTGCTGTGCGATGTCAGGGCGCGTTAAAGAACCCCACGTGGCCGAATTTCCAGAGCCCTCTACTACGCCGTCTCTTATATCCTGACTCGTTTTGGAACTTTAAACCCTGCAGGCCAAAACTAAACCGCTGCTGTGTTACCAGCTGGGACACTGATTGTGCCGGCTACCTGTTTCAGGTCATTCCCCATGCCACTCAAAAGCTTGACAGGTGGGTCTTATCGACTAAAGCGCATCGAGATTTGTTAATAAGCCTCTTCCCTTTGAGCCTGAAATGAATTGTACTTCTCTTTGACATATTCCTAACACCTAACATATTTGGCATATCTCTAACGCCGAACATCTAAAGGGCTTCTACAGGCAACACCTCCAGTGTCCTTCCTTTGCAGGTGTAGCTTGAGTCGTTGCACCTGTCATGACAAAAGTCCCGACTTAACGACTGAAGTTGTTTCTAAACGCCACGTTATGAGTGCGGCCTCTCTGGGTATCTTTTTCAGCCTCCTGCTTGAAGTTACAGCGATCCGTTTCTGAAGACACCAAAAAAAAAAGATTTTAATTTCCTTTTGGGCATCTCTTTTTTGCTCGCACACCTTGGTGGCGTGTGCACAGTGAGCAAAGATAAGAAAAATGGGGTTGGGGATGATGCATGCGAACTGCGTACTGGAACTTTCTTTTTTTTTTTCACCTCGGCCTGTTTTTCAACCCTGTGCATGAAAAACATGTTGGAGAGTAGTACTTGAGAGTCCAAACTCTTACGCAGTAGTCTGCGCAGAAAAATAAAAGAAAGAAAAGAAATATATATATATATATATATATATATATATATATATATATATATATATATATATATATATATATATATATATATATATATATATATATATATATATATATATATTAGAACGTATGGAGCACGTGGTAAGCGATATCGCGTTCTGGGTGCGCGTGCGTCCTCTTCTTGCTGTTTCCGTTTTATGCGTAATATTAATAGCAAAAGAATGCATGCTGTTTTCTAGCCCCATGTGTCTGTTTCAAAGCCAGTGTTAAAAAAGGACAATGCATGAAAGCATTCTGCCCATCAGTAAAACATAACAGTGTGTTGCTGCTGCCTTCCACCGTGCTCGATTGGGTTACCTCGTGCGTCGAATGAGTTGTGCTTGCCATGCTGTTTAGTAGCCTGCTGCTCAGGACGGCAAGCTGAGCCTGAACTACTCCATAATGTCTGCGCATGCGTGTCCTGCGTGTGGTCATTTGCGTTGCTTAGTTTCATTCCGGGCGACTGGATCGTTTCTTGACTTATAAAATGTGTCAAGCCTGCCTGATAGCGGCATGTAAACTTAAGATCCAGTCGAAAAAAAAACTACAGAACATTTTCTGTTGTTACGGTAGAATTTGTGTGCGGGTTTTTTATAGGAAACTTGTGACAACAGAACTTTCTGTAGTAACATCAGAGTTTTCTTTAACAACAGAAGAGTACTATAGACAACAGAATGTTACTGCAGGAGAAACTACAGAACTACAGAAAAGTACTGCAGAACTACAAAACATTCTGACGTTTACGACAGAAATACAGAATATTTTGTCGTGTTTGGACACCGCTCTGTTGTTGTTTTTCTCGACTGGGGCGTATCATGGGCTCCGCTTACTGCAGGGATCGGCAGATCGAAACTATGCAGAAACTTCACGAATCCCCAATACAGCGTCCTCAGAGCTTAAATCGTTTTGCGACGTTAAACTGCATGGAATAAGACTAAATCAAAACAAGCATCCACTGTGACTTTTTCCAGCAACTTTTTATTTATTTATTTTTTCTTAGAGGTGTTTGCCTCTTATGCATGGTAGTTGTGAATGAATGGTATGAGAACTTTGTGATGTTGACAGAAAGGTTAGATTTATTCAGTTACGAATCTTGCTTTTTGTCATAAGAGCCGCCGGTCGGACTGGGTGCCACGTTGTCGAATATTTTCATCATTGTTCTCAGAAATAAATACAGAGTAAGCGCGGAATTCAGCGTGTATTCACCTTTGAGTTTCTCCCACCAATCGTCCAGTCGCCATTTTCTAGATTTACAGCGCATAAGGCCGTATTGTTTCCAAGCGTTATTCTTTCCTCACGTATTTTTTATTCTGCTCATCTTGTCCTTATTCTCGCCACTTTCAATGCGAAAGCATAAAGAATGCCAAAAACTGTCCTCCGCGTGTTGCTACCGGACAAGTAGCAAGAGGCATCTTCCAAAGTTGTCAGGGCACAAAATAGAAGGAAGGAAATGTCCCCTTTGCTTTTGTCGGTGAAAGGTAGAGAGACGCAATACTCGGATATAACGAAATACCCGACTGTAACGGAAACGTTTCGAAATACTGGATTGTGAAGAGAGCGTTTAATGTACTCGTAATCACTGCGTATTCCGAGTAGAACACATGTAATGCTTTCGCACTTCCCTCGCATCAGTCGAATTCACCGCCCTAAATTTATTTACTTCAGTATAAGGCTAAAATCATGGCGTTATCAGCAACCGTTCCCTGAGTTCTTGAATCTAGTCCTGGAACCGCGTGTTACTGATTTATACTGCGGTGAAGTTCACTCTTTTCTCTTATTTGTGCACAAAGCTCGAGGCTTCGGGAATCGGATGGATGGATGCAATATAGGAGCGTCCCCTTTGAAACGGGGTGGTAACAGTTGCTATCGTGCTCATTTTGCTCCCTATATCTTAATTATTGTTTTAGATTTGTTAACTGTACCATCATTCTATTTATTGAATGTTTGTTTCTACATTACCAACATTATGTCACTTTTCTGCTTTTAAGCCACCAATCTTCCAGTCGTTTTTTGCTAGCTTCCACCGCAGGTTTATTCACCCGGCCACATGGTATCTCTAAACCCCAGAGCTTCAGGAAGAGTGACTGCGCCTGAATCGACTTCCGGATGGATACCATTACATTCGAGTATAATATGGTCAATTGTTTCACTGTAGTTACCACATGCAGCACGTGCGTCATCTTCATTGTTAAATTTATTTTTGTAGCTGCGTGTTCTACGGCACCCTGATCTAGCTTCAAAAAGTAGGGCACTGCCTCTTGAGTTATCAAAGAAAGCTTTCTTCCTGACCTGCCTTTTCCACTTTCGGTATAATTTCACACTCTGTTTCTTTTCCATCGAATTTATCCAATTTTTACCTTCTGTGTTTTTCACCTGTTGTTTAACGCTCTTTGTTTCTTCGTCCTTGTGACCAGCATACTTACTGGTTAGTTTCCTACTTCTTTTCCTCCATTGGGAGTCAACGCTTTTTAGGTATAGGTATTTAAATACGTTAGCTGCCCATCTGTTACTGTCCACTTTTTTCAGGCGTTCCTCATATAATATTTTACTCTGAGCTTCCCGTACTTGGAAAGACGCCCAGCCCATACCTCCCTGTACTGCCTCATTTGTGGTTTCCATGGGCGCCTAGTGCCTATCGTACGGCTCTCTGATTTATTTCTAATGTCGACTGTACCTCTGATTTTAGGCATAAAACCGCATCGACGGGCGACTCTGGCGCCATCTTGCGGCGGTCGCTTGCAGCACGCGGTGGTTTTGCCTTAGCGGCTAAACATAGCGCCATGTTTCCTGGCCGCCCCAACCAATGCTCGGCCAATGCAAACACGGTGGCTACGGACTACGCTGCGCCATGACGGACCACGAAGGCGAGGCGGCAGCGGCTGGGAATGTTTTGGAAAGAAGGTCTAGAGAGGCGGGGAAGGGGTGTTGTGGCGCTGTCGCCTATCTCGAGGCCCTATTAATAGAGCCGGATTAGCGAGACTGCTGCGCGGCCGCGTAGCTGTGGCCACGTGCCGTCTCTGGCTGGGATGCGGGCCAGCAGTTACGATTTCTCTCTCTTCCCCCTCTCTCTATCTGCATGTCTCCAATCTCCGTTTCTATCTGCTCTTCTCCCGCTGCTCGAGTCTAATAATTTAGGCAGAAGCATGCCGTCACCTCGCGGGCCTTTATCGCGTCCCACGCTACTTTCCTCGCAGCAATGGCGGCCGGCACCGGGAGCGCTGCGACGTAAAAAGGGGGGGGGGGCTGCGGTAGAGCGTGATCACACGTCACTTTTACGCCGAGAGAAGAGTGCTGTGTGATCACGCTCCACCGCAACCCTCCGTTTCTACGCCATGGGTCTTTCCTTGTTGCGTACTGCTCGATAATTCTCGTGAATCGCTGTCAAGTTATTTCCTTGTTAAGCACTGGCGGGTAACTTCTCATGAGTTGCTGTTGATTTTATGTCGCCCCTTGTAGTTTTGCGCTCATTATGTTGTGCTCAAGTGTGTTCATATATGTTCAAACGGCTGCGATAGAAGAGAGGGAAGACCACGGGACTTTGAACCGCTTGGCGTTGTGCATGCAGATTAATTATTGTGAGTATCGATCCTTGCCCTTTGCGAATAATTCTCTCGGCTGAATTTGCGCTCGTTTTGCGATCAGGCCTGTTCACGATTTTTGTTGAAACTAGAAGGGTGTGAAACGTCTCACGAGTTTCTCTGCTGGTGCTCAAATACGAGTCGTCCGTATTTACAAGAGTTGTCTGAAGCGACGAAGAGCAGGAAAGAAGGGAAGAAAGAAGATGGCTACACTTTACGAAAAAAGCACTGGGCAAAGGTTGAGTGGAAGCCTTAGTTGACAAGCCGAGCCAGCATTTCGACAAAGAGGCTGGTCTTCGCCAGGACGAAGACAAGTCCCCTTGTCCAAATGCTGGCTCGGCTTGCGAACTCAGCCCCCCCCCCCCCCCCCCCCTTCTTTCTACCCGTGTTTAGGGCTCTTTGATATAGAGCAACAGCAATTGTGTGGGTATATTTTAAACCTAAGAACAGTGAAAAACATACTACAAATATTGTCTTTGATAGCCCAGTCGAAAAACACACAGAACCGTGTAAAAATGCGACAAACATTGTGTATGTCTCTTTTATTGTCAGACACGTTTTTTTTTTTTTTCTGAAGTACTTTTCTGTAGCCGATAGTTTTGTAGTACTTTTCCGTTGTAAACAAACAAAATCCTGATGTTACTATATAATTTCTGTTGTCACAACAAGGTCACGCTCGCGAACCACACAGAAATTCGGTTGTGACAACATATTTTTTTTGTTTCTTTTTTTTTTTTTTTTTTTTCTTCTGGGATGTGCAAAGTGTTAAGTGAAATTTATTCTTCAACAGAACAGCATGGGAACCCTGGTTCATTCCTACTCCCGAGGTCTTGTCCAGCTTTTCGCTGTCTTAAGCCACGCTCCTCAGTGAGCCGTCGTGTCTCGGTGTTGGGTTCTTCGACCACTGTTTTTTTTTTCTTCCCGCGAATGCAAGGGTCGAGGAGGTTCGGTCTTCACGGACAGCTTCCCTCTGTTTATTGACTTCCTCCTGTAGGCAAAGGCAGACCCCGCAGCCCGGTTTTACATAGCGACTACCTCCTCTCTCTCTCATTCCTTTCGCACACACAAAACACACCGAGCCTCGGCAGCCTGATTAGTCTTCCGCAATGCCCAGCGCACTTCGTCTTGCGCGTGGGTCGCGTGGGTAGGCAGCGCGGCTATTTCTGCCCGCCCTGATGCCCTTGCGGCTTTCAGGTTTATTATCTGTGCCCGTTCTTTTTAATCTTTTATACTTTTCCATTCATCAGTGATTCCGAGTAGGGCGTATGTGAAGAAAATTGTGCCGTAACATGCTGTTACCGACAAATGTTGGATTCAGCTGCTTATCAAGGCGGATGTTGCCCATTGGACACGGGGATAAATTTGAGCAATATAGGGGAAAATGAAAGATAAAATGGGAGTGGATACTTTAAGTAACACCGCGAGATGTCTTTAAACTAGGGCAACGTGAAATATTCTCATATTTTCATAATGTTCCCTTGATGTCTGTGTGGCCCACGTGTTCCTTGTAGTGGGTACTTCTTTGGCTTCCAACAATACGAGTGATGTACCGTAAAAGTGCCGCTATCCTTCGTCAGCAAAGACGAGGGTGAGCTACCATGGGCTTTCATAGCGGCATTTGTCTGCGAGTTCTTACAAAGTACACAGCTTCGATGTCGTCTTACTCTGTAAGCACAAACTTCGAGCCGCTCGCCTCCTCTCCGATAGTAGTTTTTGCCTGGCGGATCTCTAACAATGAAGGGAGGGCAGGGAGTTTTCAAGTGCGTTTACGAGCGCTTAATGCCGGTGGCGGAGTTCATTCGAGGGTAGTTTATGGACGTTGAGGTGGGAGTGTTGTGTTACAACACATGACGCAATTGCCACTTCTGGGCAACATTCGCTCTGGATATTTTGTTTCAAAATAAATGTGAGAGGTGACTCAAAGGCGACGATTTTAGTTGATATATATATTTTTTAAGCAGCCGTCGCTGTCGAGGCGTCTGTTTTCTGTCGCCACAAACGATGTTCAACTGGGTAACCGTTGGGCACGTGTAGTGAGTTCTTTTTTGTTTGTTTGCTTTTTGTTTGTTTTTTTTAAGTGAAGGAAGATGTAAGAAAGACTCCTATACCTTACGTTGCGGTTTGCAGGTGATATGGAGCAATGGAAGTACCTAGAGAAAATGACGGGGCATGAAATCAGTGTAGCGACGTTAAGTTCACGCAGTGAGATGGGTATAAAGCCCTACTTAGCATATTGTGCTTACTACATTTCTCAAGAGTATGTGCCTCTAGCTTACCGGCCTGGGTTTACATGTCGGCATGCACTTGTTTCCCCATTTCTAATCCTGATTTCTGGCGCGAACCGCAGGCATTTCTGAGTTTGGTACCCGTTAACTGGGACGTCATTATTTCTGCGGTCTATGTGATCGCCATGTGACTAAAGTGGTTATCATCATGCTCGTTCGTTTGCTGGCCAGTCAGAATGACTGACGAGGGCTGTCATGAGATCACCGTGTCGGGTTCGGCTGACGTCGGCGATAGAGCGGGGTCATCATGAAGACGGGCCTGCTCGCTCGGGTGAGTGATGGTTAGTGAAGGTCGCTAGAAATCACTGAAACCGAAGAGAACATCAAAATTTAAAGAACGATTAAGAGCCTCAAAGAATTGATACAATACCTTTGCCGTATGGACACTATGCATTGTTGCTTAGCAATGATCTTAATTAGTGGTGCTAGTTAATACTACTAATTAGTAGCACTATACAACAGTGCGTAGTAGTAGAGCCAGCAAGTATAGCTATTTAGTAACGCTCATTTCTATTAGCTAATCAGAGGCAGCAATTTCAACTAGGTGTTGTTATCTACTCTGAGGCATGAAGAGCGGGCATAATGCCTCTTCCACACTTTTGAAACGATCCTCACCCGTGGAGGCAGTGCGCTTAGCCAGCAACCTGAAAAAGCTGGCGGCTCGGTTCAAGCTCGAGCACATTTTCATTTCCGCAAGTGTTCTTAAGGCATAATTGGCAACGGCGGTTAAATGATGCCGAAACGATGCGTTTACTGTGTTGACCAATCGGGGAATTTCACAGTCACAACGCCAAGTTTTTCGACGAACATGCATATCCTGCAACGATATTGCTTTAAAACAACTGGGGATATCTGACCCAGGTGTTGTCTCTTCTACCTTCGTCCTTGTGATTTCCGTGCTCTGGAATAATGTCTCACCGTTGTTAACATCTGACGTCATTTTTGTTTTACATTCTGTGATAAAACGCAAGTAGCATTAGCAGGCCGTTGCTGATACGGTTTTAGGGGGTATGTCGCGATATCTAATTCTTCGAATCAGTGCCAGATAAAGTGTACAAGCCTAACCCACCTTCTCCATGGTACAACCTCCTAGATTTCTGCGACATATCCCTGACACACTTCCATATGAAACGATCCCCGCAGCAACACGTCACGCATGAAAAAAAGGCAAGGCAAATGCGTTAACTTTTACACCGGCGTATCTAAAACAGCCATTTATATTCTAAGTGAAGCTGTACAAAAAAACTAGCAGAAAACAGTCTGCTTACCGTGGAGCTCCTAAAATTTACAGCAGAATGTTGCGCTTTCGCAATAAAACAAAACTGCTTCACTGAGCAGACATAATAAAGCCGTTAGTATAGGTATCATCCAAAATGTTGCAGCAATCGAATGGTATAGAAAAAAAATAAAATCATGTTGGGTCTTGAGCCATGTCGGCATATCCAGTAACGAAAGAGCCAACGTATGTGCAGAAAGATGTGAGCAAGTCAAACTAGAGAACTAAGGGTTACGAACAAATGTTGCCTAAATCTTGTAGACACGAAACTAATGAACGGTAGCCTTTTTGGGATAATGAAACTAAGAACTAACTGCACCTGGTAAACCGGGTCCGCGAACAATTAAGTCGTAATCAGCACAATTCAGGAAAGCTTTATAGAATTCATCTGGTGTCGCCTTCACATTGATCATTCTCATTTTAAACATAATTTCGTATTTATGAAAGAACAAAATCTTTTTTTATGAACTATGCGGGGACGTGATCGCAGACACATATATGTTTTTCATGTTTTCGACTAAAACTGGAAAACTAAAGGAAAAAAGGCGCACATTCCACAGTATTTAATGAACAATGCATTCCCTTCCACCGCTACTCTCTCTTAGGAGGATATGCAATAGTCGACCCTTCGCAAGTTTGTAGAGCCCAAGAAGTAAATGTCAACAAATTATAACTCTTGAAAAACTGGTGTAGTCCGAAGACGTTGTGACATTTTGCAACCCTAAGTTGGGCGCATGATACTATACCTTGACGCGAAGGCCGACGCTGTGGCCCAAATGACCTTGCAAATTAGATTATTAAGGACGCTCCAAATGTCATTACTCCCGTGTCGGAATTGAGCGAGGTCTATCAGTGTAAGCAGCCAAGGATTGTATTGGTCATGTACCCCATGATGTTTCCGGCGTCTTTCCGCTAACACCATCGGCATAGGGAATAAATGTCTCTGAAAGGCCCCGTACAAACTGGATTCTCAGCTTTCTGGCCTGGAACTACAATGTCCGGTTATCCGGATAACAGCGGTGACCACTGTGAGGAAAAAAAAAAGTAAGGTATAAGGAGGGCGAGACCGATTACATGAAGCAACTCTAGGGTGCAAGTTTCTTTTCCCCGGTCAGTCCGGAACGAGTCACGTTCCGACCTCTCGGCCATGAACACCGTTCCAACGTTCGCCAACCTCGCGCGGCCTTAGCACTTCTCGCCACCACCATTGCCAGAGGGCGCCTGTGTCGCGCCCTGCACAACCAGCCGCCATGTGGATGCAATCGAGCCATTCATCAGGTCAGGCACGCATTGGGCCACAAGATGGATGGCAGCGCTGAAAGCGCGCTTGATCGCGGCACAGTTTCTTCCGCTCCGGCCATGTGAGCTTGAAGGAAAGAAAAAAAGTGATACGAGCTTTAAAGTACACCAGAATTAAGAAGAAAAAAATGTAGCACGCTATGTATTTTTGATGCACGCACTGCTACACATTTGCCTCTAGGTGTCCCATGGTTTGTGTTCACTCAGTAGTCCTAAACGAAGTCTCAAACGTCTCAGCAGTCTCGCACCCGTGTGCAATCGCAGCTCCTGCGTCCGAAACGCTTCCGAAACGTTGAGCTTGCTTGAATAAAGGCTTCTGTACAATCCGCATATCTTGCATGCCGCAGCTGACCATAGATTTCTTTTTTTTCCTTCTCTGCGAACCTGTCCCTAAGGACGAAATTTGCTGCTTGCTCTGAAGAGATCTGGCTGTCGCATTTTTACAAAGATGCAAGGAAGAAACAAAACTCTAACTCGTTCATCCGAAGCAGAGTTGACGTAGAGCCCCCTGTGATCACGGCTGCGTTAGTTTGCTCTGAGAGTACGATGGCGAGAGTGAGGAAAATAATAAGGGGTAATATATAAGCATATATTCGCATTTTAGATCACTCCCCCCCCCCCCCCCTCATTACTTTGCGAACTATGCCTCATCGGACCAGTGTACTATATATATATATATATATATATATATATATATATATATATATATATGTCTGTGAGAAGGAAGAAACGCGCAACCACTTATCTGGTATTCTGTGTCGTTATCGCTTCCTCTTCTTTTATCGGTGCAAGTTAGCGCATTTGCATTGCTTGGCGTTCGAAGCAAGATCGGCTCTTCTTTATTCCGTGTTCTTTCTCCGCTTGCTGTTCCCATCCGAGCGACTTTATTCTAGCTCTGCTGGCAGAATTATGGGGCTGGCTGAGGACTTAACTGACTGCTCATTGGAGGGTCAAATTCTAAAGTTAAAGCTCAGCTACTTTGGTCATCTGATGAGAAGAGAGGAGTCGCTGGAGAAATATTTGATGTTGGGAAAGGTTGAGGGTCGCCGGAGAAGGGGTAGGCAGCGAACGCGATGGTTAGATGGCATCCTCGAGGCACTGCAGATGAAGTTATGTGAGGTTAGGAAGATAGTGAGAGACCGGAAAGCGTGGCGTGACATGGTCCATAGGGTCACGAAGAGTCGGACACGACTGAACGACTGAACTGAACTGAACTGTGGACTTAACTCTTCGACTTTCGGCGTCCATGCAAGGGCTCAAGGCGTGCTGTTCTAGTTACTTGTTTCTAGTTGTTTGTTCTAAGCTGCAGCGCTGCGCGTTATGTCAGATTTTCCGTGGTTACACCTCGCAAGGAAAAAAAAAAGGGGGGGGGGGGGGCACTCTAAAGTATGTTCTGATCTCATCATTTAGCCTCGGCTGCATGATAGGTGGAGGTAGGGGATAAAGTCACGGCGTCCGTGTTAACGTTGAAACTAGATGGCTCGATCACTTTTACGGCCGTATGTACCTCCATCAGGGTATCCGCAGTTTGTCACGTCTGAATGTGTGACACATGTGGACTTTCAGAAGTGAATGCTTTGATATACTGTACGGGAGCAGAGGAAGTGCAAGACGTGGCGAAGAACGGAAGCACTCAACGATCTCGCAACACACCGTGACGTCGTGTATCGCGCCATAAGTTGAGAGGTTACCAATCACTGGTGTATATTCTTTACGTCACGTTTCTCCTACACCGTACTGTCTATAGCCACCATCAGAGGCCAGTGCAGGAGTGGGTTGCTTAGTAGGACTAGTGAATACTTATTTACATACGATTTTATGTACGTTTCCGCTGTTATAAACATTTCGCCTCTATAATACAAGAATATAGACCGTCACAGTAAAAGCGTTTTTTGCATATTGAAACCGAGAAATGGGGTCCATTTCGTGTAGCCTTGGAGGAATTCCTGTTTACAGCAGTCGTAAAGCCACCTTCCTGTCACTGTCCTGTGCCCAGGCAACATTTCACCGCTCGCAACATTCTAGTTGTGTCCCGCGCCCCATTTAAATTCCTCCTTTTTCTTCAGCCCTGCTATTACTGTGCCGTGCACTTAACTCTAAGCAGCTGCCACGTGCGAGTCCTAGCCTGTCTTGCTGTTTCGGCCGTTTCTCTTCTGCAACGGTAGCAGCTTCTTCGTTCGTGCTGATCTCGTCGCAGCACTCGTTAAGTGGTCTTCTTCGAACCTTATTTCGTTTTCGTTTGTTTTTGTCGCTTTCCTCGTTGCCAAGCGGTCACGTTGCAGCGTCCCTTGAAGTCCCCGGTCGGTGGCGCTGAGCGCGCGTGAAAAGCGATTCTGCGCGAGCAGAGGTTGAAAACCCGTCGCGAGCGATAATGCGTCGGAGAAGTGGCCTGGGAAGAGGTTTGGCCAAGACAGCACCTAGCATTCTAGGAAAAAGGACTGTTTATGCAAAACATGGGCGAAGAAAAGGAGAGGGAAAAAAAGTTTCGGTGCAAAGAAGGACGAAACGAACGCGAGTAAGCACTGGAGAAGCCTGAAGGGGGTGGTGACGACGGTAGAAACTTTATATATACATGGAGTGAGCATAGTTTGTACAAAGCGAGATAATAACAAAGCTAAGGAAGAAAGAAAGAAGCAAAGGGACGTCCTTGTTGCAAGCCAAAAAATATTTGCTAGTTATGGCGATAGTGTCCCGTGCATGTAGTACTGTAGTACTGTAGTACTTGTACTGTAGTATTGTAGTACTTGTGCATAAGTCTTAGGTCAATAGCCTCGCGCCAACTTCTTTGCATCTATCGACTTCTTAGCCCTGTGCTGCAGGGGCAGAAGAGGATAATCACGGAGAGTACGAGCAGGGATAAAAAATAAAAAAGACAAAAAAAAAAAAAAACAAAGCCGCAAGCGAAGCTAGACACCGAAGCGCGCAACTCATGTTTGCACTCAAGCGATACGGCGGGGCCTAAAGTGTTCTCGAAGGCGCCCCCCCCCCCCCTTTTTTTTTTCTTTTTTTTTTGTTCTTTTTCCTTTTTACTCTTCGGCGCTTTCTTCTTACGTCTTCTGTACTCTGTTGTTGCCGAAGGCTGGTTGTCGGGGCGGCATGATGGAGAGGAGGCGTAGAAGAAGCTTGAGAGCAATCGTCGGCTATATCGTGTTTTTATGTTCGCATGGAGTGGTTGCTTCTGTCCGACTGGGAGCTTGCAGCAAGAGCACCGCACCGACCCGCCGCCGTACGACATGCACGCACTATGTGTGACAGTGTCAGTCGCGTACCTCTTTTTCTTTCTGGTGCAAATTCAAGTCTAGCCGTTTCCTTGCCATCATAAGCCCTGAGTGCCTAAGGCCCTTATGGTTTACGCTTTCACTTCTGAATGCTTATGGCATTTACGAGGTCGTAGCCCTCGGAGCTGTCCTCCAATGTGTCTTTCTTAATAACCATGCTACTGCACCTGGACAACCTATAAATGTTAAGCTTTCGAAGAGCCTTTGAAGGAAACCTCAGAGGCAGCGAGATTTCGTTTTTTCTTTCTTTTTTTTTTTGTCCAGGAACGAGAATCTTGCGATCTACGATTTCGAAATGTCAGAGTTGGAACGTTTCTTGTTCTGCACCGTGCTGCACAGTGGATAGGAGCTTTCCATTGTTCCGGTCCTCGGCTTTTCAGTGTTGAAATGCTTGGGGACATGGATCTTTAACCTCCAGTTCTAGCCATATGGCCCTCCTTGTCACATGCGGCACAGTTATCCACGGCGCGCGGTAGCCTCGGGACTCTATGTCGGATCTTTCCATGCCATGATAAAGGGCAATCATCATCATCAGAATCACCATCATCATATTTAGAATCGGAAGTCTATACGAAAGGACGAAGCAAAACTGAAGGGGGGCGAGGTCGACATATGATGGCCCTTCCTTCCAAGTTTTTACCTTGTCCACCTTATGCATCTTCTATACCGCCTTCATATGAACCGTTAGCTCTACCACGGAACCTGCGTTTTGTTCTCTCTAGTCTTGAGCCACCATTTCCACCATAGAGTTTCTTAATGTAAGAAACTATGATTTCCACCATGCGTCTTCTATAACGGTCGTCATGTCGTCTCGGCGCACGCGGATATCACCTCCGCGTCTCGGTTTCCTGACTCGAGTGGCCACCCGCGCAGCGCGTGCCAGCGCTGGAGAAACTGATAGGGAGCAGTGCAGTCCAGCGCAAAGCTGCAAAGGAAAGTACAAGGCGTGCGTGTTTTATTTTTCTTTTGCAGCACTCACGCGGTTTCGTCTTGTCCTTCTCGCGAATTGGCGGCCTTTCGTTTGATAGTTTTGTTTCTGGCGGCTCCGCAGAAAGGACTCTGTTGGGCACAGGAATAGAACCGAGAGTGAGAGGTCGTTAGCACATAGAAGGACCTGCACGGCTGGCTAGCCTACGATTGGCACGGATTCGCGCTGCTGTCGACATTCGAGCGATACGAGCAGAATGGAGGGATAAAACGAAGAGGCGATGCGAAGAGAGCCAACGTACAGAGCGCAGGGTCTAAGCTTCTTTTGCTTGAGAGATGGTGTCCCACTGACTCCGAAGCAATAGCGTTTCAGGTAACAATAATTTGTGAGGTCTAATGTCCTTTTAAGGCTCCTGAGCAGGTTCACTGCTCATGAGCAGCAAATTCTGGCGGCTTGGCATTCGTCTTCAAGACATCAGCTCGGACACAGTTAGCGACGGCAAATTCTAAAGGGCCTCTTGGCCCACGTAAGTTCACAGGTCTAAAATTGGTTAAAAATGCTCCTATTGCCTCCAAATTTGTCTTGAAGCTGTGTGTAACCAGAGGTAAATAATACAGTTGAAAATAAAAGTCGGTTAATTATATTACGATTTGAATCTAACCAGGGCCTTCGGGTTGCGAGGCGGGAGCGCTATAGCCGCAGGTCACGAAAGCTCGTTAGCCCTAGCTTCATAACTGTGAACCTAGTGAATTCGTGGTGCACAGTTAGTATATAGTAATAGTCTTATAATTAGAAAATAAAAAGCATAAGAAAAGCATTACAAAACATCATAAAAACAAAGAAAAACATATCACCATTAGGCATTCATGCTTTCTGCTTCGCGGGCTTAAGTCTTAAATACCATCCGAAACTTTTTTCTTTGTACCAAGAGATTGTCCAATCTGCGCTGCTTCCTAATGTTCGTACCTTAGTCACGGAATTGAAATAATCTGCGTTCATAAGACAGGTTAGAAAGCCTTCTTTATCCAGGTGTCCTACAATGCAAAGGGACGGAAGTGTATTATCGCTGGCGGGATCTACACCTCCAACAGCTTGCTCCTGGTAGAAAAACCCATGTGAATTTTCATTGCAATGCAAGGTATTTCAGCCGCTTTTCGATGGGGGCGAAAAGCAAAGCGCCCATGTGCTGTGCGACTTCAGTGCACGTTAAAGAACCCTATAGGTGGTCGAAATTTCCGGAACCCTCCACCATTCTTTCATAGCCGGATAGTCGTTTTGGAACGGTGAAGTCCATAAACCAAACCAAACTGAATCTTTCAGTTTCATCACCGAATGATAAATCTCATTCCTAATGGTTAAAACCTTTTCGTGTCGCCGGTTGACTTAGTTCGTGCCGGGAGTCTCTTCAGCATCGTCGGCTATATATAATTTACGTGTCGCGCTACGCTAAGGTTCATTTTCAACTTGTTTATCCATGCGGTTTTTGGGGCTCAGTTTGCAAAGGGTTTGCGGACTTTCCTTCAAACCGATAGCTATATGAGCTGCTTTCGCAATCATAATCGGCTGTGCAGTATGCCATATAAATGAAAGCCCCATGGTTTCTTCGTTCATCAACGCTCAAAAAGCCTAAAGTTGTTCAGGTGGGGCGCAGTGGGAGGCAGAGAGACCATGAACCGGAAAGTGGATATGCTCTGGAATTTCACTTGGTTGAGGAAATCACATGATTTAAGCAGACACATAAACACGGTGGACTTCAGAGTGAATAGTCGATAAAAAAAAAAAAAAACGTACGGGTACGGCTCCAGGGCGACTTGGTGTCAGCTGCCCTCTTTATAGGGTGAATACATTCCTCATTCGTAGCAGTACTTCAAGCTGGGTTTGTTGCTTAACTGTTGTTTACAGAATTTTAAGAACGTACTTAAGATCTTGCTTCTCACGTTTGGCGATTTCTGTCGGTTTGTCCGAGGCTCCAAATTTCTCTAAGTCAAAAGCATGTTAATCATGGTGGTGTACCGCCATAGCAATTCAAGATGGCGTCCACCCTAAGGTCCGACGTTCGGGCCGGTGCTAAACGTTTCGTTCAGTTAATGCACACAAAATTTCTAGTGTAGTCAATCCTCAAGATGTGTGATTGTATCGACGACGTCTAGTCATTGCAACCGTAACGCGGGTATAACTTCCGGAGGTCATGGTCAATAAATTGTTGAATTTATCTGTCACACTTCTCGGTGAAGCACTGGTCGCAGACACATGCGGGTGTTATCAAACGATTCGTCTCTTCGAAATCGATGGTAAATAAGATTGTGATTAATAACAGCTTACACCCTTGCATTTTTTCCAGCGATATAGCACGACACAAAGAGAACGTGCACATTACAGCGCTACTATACTGTGCATCTTGTCTGTGTGTTGTGCTGTATAACAACAAAAATCCTACTGGGACACGTCATTCTGGGAACTGTATATCGACTCCGAAGAGGGGCAGCTGTCCACTTTTTCCCTGAAGTACGACTTCGGCGCCTAGCTGCAACAATTGCACAGTGTCGCAGTCTGCAGACAAAATAAAAAGACTGCCATGCTTTGTAATATTATACGAGCCCGTGAAATCTGGTTAGGTAAAATTAAGAAATTGTTTTTGCCGGTTTTCGCTCTTAAAATTAGAAGGGTTTTTGGTGCCAAGGCAGCCGAAGTCACTCTAGTTTCATTTGAGCGAGTGATAAAAGTAATTAAGATAAATTATGCCCTTCCCGCCCCTCTTATGATGTCGCAGTAGGCAAGGCATCCTATACAGGAGCGGTTTAGCTGCGAGTGCTAAGAAAGAGGGCCTCTCGCTTATGTCATTGCTTTACCACAGTACCTTTGCAATTGTCAAACATTCAGTCCAAGAAGAGCGCGAGGCGTGTTTTTTTGTTCTGTTATCACAATAAAGCTTTCTAACCATCGCCGCGTAGCTTACTCGCCTCAGTCCATGCAACATCCTCATGCCTCTTCCTTTCCGGCACAGATAAATTTCGTAACAGTACCTAAAATAGAATCTTGGATAAATTCTTTCCTCTCTCGGATCCCTCTCTAACGCCTTCGTTGCGCTTGTGCCTCCATGAGAGCGAAGCGTGGCATGTTAGTGGCAGGATCCTCTTCGCATACGCCATGGTGTCCGCGGCGGCGCTTTTTCAAGCGAGCGTTTCCGGGGCTAGCGGTGACTCGCCGCGACTTTCCCATGCGCGCTTTTGCATCGGCCGGTCTGGGATGGGCTCGTCCTACAGTCTATATACAAAAGCTCTGTCCGCCCTTACTCTAGAACTATGCAGCATTTACGGACACGAGTCGACTGTCTGCCGGATGCTGCGCAGAGGAAGAAAGCCGAGCTATCCGAATGTGTAAAGCGTTTGCGACCTAAAACTTGTTCCCCGATGACGAATCGCTGACAAGATAGCACTGGCAAGAGGCAGGGAAATTGAGTCCACCATTTACCACTTGCAAATAGTGCGCACTTCCTGCGTTCCTTGAGCGTTTTCCTGCACAATGTTCCTACGTTGTTTAGGCGCTACATTGCGTTCGGTGTTTTTGTTCGGCACCACAGTTTCTTGGGATTCGTACAGTTGCGAAACACGATCAAAATCTGGTCATGACCTAAGGTCAGCCTCTGCTGGTGAGCAGACGCAGCGCCACCTGTGAACGGCGAGCAAAGCTTCTCTTCTCTGCTACATTCACGTATTCTCAAGCCTTGTTCTTTTGAGTGCCGTGAACTCGTTCGACACTCGATCGGCCAACCCCGGAATTTCGGGCCAAATTGAAGTGCTGGATTACAATATATCGGCTTTTTGTTATGAAACTTCCGCTGCCGAAGCGCTGGCTATGGAATGAACGCAACTGCTCTCGTCTTCCGCAAAGCGCCATCGTTTTAATCGAGGTCCGCAACCGCGCGGGGAATTCGACGCCCATTGCGTTCGGAGCCTCCTCGTCGTCGGGCTGGCCATTGTAACCGTCCGCTCGCACATACTCTCACATTGTTCGAAGCGCACAATGCACCAGCCGCGCTGAGGGAGGAGAGGGAGAATGGGGGAGGGGACCGCGTGACGCCATGGCGGAAGGAACCGAGCAGCCGCCGCAGTGCTCGCCTTTGCTTGACCACCCAACCGCCCTTTCTCTATGCACCCTCCTGGACCAAAGCCACCTACGACTCGCTGTTCGTCTTCCTCTTACATGAAGTTATTTCTTTCCGCTTTCGCTCCATGCTTTTGTTTCGCTTTGCTTGTTCTGTCGTCCTCGAGGGAGGAAGTGGGTGCACGCTCGTCTAATCCCGTTTCTGCGTGATGGATTGGGTCCTTGCCTTTGTAACGAGCCGTGCTGCTTGGAACCTCTCTGGTTCTCGAGCTTCCTGGAGAGCACATGATCGCTTGGCTACGGGGAAGGACATAGCTGTGCTCTCTCTGGGCGTCCGAGAGAAAGTGTTTTTCATTTGATGAGTCTCCATTTTGATGGATGGCGAGGTCGTTCAGGGCGGGCATCGTGAATGTAGCCCGTTACTGTGCAACACCCTTAAACTGCTCGCTATGGTTATAGCGGAGGCCAGAAACAGGAAAAATGGGTGCAGATGCTTCCATATATCCATTATTCTCTCACAAGACTAGCCGTTACTATCGGCACCAAAGTTCTGAATACTCACACTTACTCTCTCTGGGTGTATGCCTGCTCATTGTAGGGAGCATCTACTTCAGTTAGTCCCGTTTTATGTATGTTTTGCTCACGAAATGTTCGTCAGTCTCTGCAGCATTCCGCAGTATCGGAAGGATCTCACCAGTGCGCTTTCATCGTGTTTGCGACTTCTTGCCGTCGCAGTGCTCTTGTTTGGCTTCAATTAGCATAGCGTCGACCTTTTTCATCCACTAGCCTAATGGGAAACTGAACGACCACAGAAAGGATAAAAAGAGAGAATGAGGTGTGGCGGGTGCGAGTGCAGAACGCATCCGGGCGAAAGAGGGGTGGGAGATTGACCGACCCCAGCAATGGCCGGGGAGAAGCGAAGCAGACGCACCACCGCAACCCTTCTTTCCGGTCATGGCGCGAAGGCCGAATGCAAGCGTTGGTGTGACGGAACGCCAGGGTCATTCATTAAGCGGCTAGTGTAGGGACTCCTCCTCGACGATGAGCTCGCGCATGCTCCGCTGGCATATGTGCCTTGCGCGCTTCGCCGCTTTTCCTGGAAGGATACAATGAGGGAGGGCATACGAAGAAGAGGGCGAGAGAGTGCGGACAGAGGGGAACAATAAGATGTTAACGTCGCTTTTCGTTCTCGCATTATTTTGAGGAGGCATGTTTTCCGCTACCCGGGGTTGCTGTGACATGTAACACTGGGTGCTTCATTTTGTGTTCTTGGTTACATACATCCTTGCAGGAAATCTGTACCGGCGTGCAAATGTCTTAACTGCGCACTTAGTAGTAGCCGAGACGACGTCTAAAATCGTGTGGAGGCATACTGTCACGATGCTGCTCCCTTTGTATGCAGTTACTATTTGAGGGAGCAATGTTTGCCCACTTAAGGGACTGATAGGTGGTGCCAACTCCTCTTTTTCTCACTCTTTAAGGGAGTAATGTTCCCTCAGGGCATTAATAGATATGGCAACTCACACTAAAGGTATAAATTCTGCGGCACGTTTGGTCCCTTCCAGCTTGAACCTTACGTGCGAAGTCTACGTGCCCGTGCGGACGACAGATAAAACGCATTCCTTGCTTATGGCCGCTCGTAGACCTGCACTCGGTTCGAGGCCGCTCCGCATTCCGAATAGCTTTTCAGTGTGCCTGACGTTAAGCTCGCAGGCTCCCCAACTGCGTCTTGGCGTGAATCCGATGGCAGAGCGACGCACGCTCTAGTTAGCCGTCGCTTGTCACGGTCTTTGTGTTGCCCTCCCGCTCGTCGTCGGCGCTGTGGTTAGGCGCAGTCGCGTCGCGGTGAAATATGCAAGCGCGCGGCTTGCCGCCATAGGTGTGCTGGAGGTCGCGCTGCTATTCTCTCTTCTTGCAGCGCGAAAGCGCATTTGGTTGTTTCTGCTATGCGCGGCGATACCCGAGCTGTCGCTGCTGCGTCTGCGCTGCTCGTCGGGGTTTTTAGCATCTGCCTGCATTTGGCATTTATATATGCGCGTTATTTTCTTCCATGTCTTTTTTTTTTTTTTCGTTTCACCAGAATGTGTTTCGCTCGGGTGAGCTTTAGTTCGAATGTGTCGATTCGAAGCAATGCAGGGGCGGAGAGTGCAATCGGATGAGGAAATTGCTGTCAAGAAAGCATTGCTCTGGCGCCTTTGAAGAGTTTTACGGTTGCTTGGCAGAAGCGACTTTGTCTTTCTTTATTTTCACTACTTTCCTTATTTCCTGAGATTGCCTGCGCTTGTTCTTTTTTTTTTATATATATGTCTTTTATCCTGGTTCTGCCGGTTTTCTTTCTTTCCTTCCTCACATTTGTCAGCTGTGCGCTCAATTCTTTTCGTGAGTTACGGGGATGCAGTGACGCGGGAGCGATGTAATAGCATGGAATGTTTTTACTTCGTCAGGGGGGGAGCGAGAGAGAGAAAAAACGCTCTGTATACGTTGGTTCGCGTCCATTGGTGTGGCTAAATTAACTACATGAGAAATTTTGAAACCAATGTTTCTTCGAAATTGAGAGTTATTGGTCGCAAACACTATTACACCCGTTTAGAGGTCATGCCCTACAACGTTTTTCTCCTAACACCATCTAATTTCGAAAAAGGGAGGGACAGAAATTTTATTATCATTTTCCCAGATTGAATGTAAAAAGAATGAAAAATGAAATAACACCCTGCGGCTTCGACGCCCGCTGCACTCGCCTCTCGGTAAAACCGTGCAATGCGGTAGGAGCTCTGGAATTGACCTTGAGCCTGTCAGAGGGCTCAACATTCACCCTCCTTTCCTGACGTCACAGCAGCGCCGTCTTCTGATTGGCTTTCTGGGGGGACGAGTTCATTTCGACCGATAATCGGGTTACTAGGTAACGTTTTTTTTATTTCTTACTCCGGGGCTTGTTTATGCGTCTCGGTTGAGCGTGTACAGTTAGGCACACTATTGATGGAAACACACTGCGAGCGTTCACCTAACGATTGCTGTTCATATATGAGGAGCACGCTGTTTGCTGCTCATTACGTAGTTTCTCCTCGGATGAGTCATACCCATAATGTGCAGCTTCGAAATCGTGGCATAACTGACGATGTATTTCGTTCTTTTCTAGAAACTGAATGTTGGCTTTGGTATATCGTCTATCTGCATAGCCGCTACTTTAAGTTTGTGCATTCTCGATTCTGGCAAAGAACGTTAATTTCCTTGTGTGCAGGTCACATTGGCTGAGGTGAAGCGATGTGATGAAATGTATAGTTCACAATTGCGCCGCATATCACAGGTATGCAGCTCATAAAAGCAGCGGCGAAACTAAGACCCGTAATATTGCCACCTGAATGAACCTCTCACGGTTTGCGCAAAGTCCCTGCATGGTTCTACTGGGCTGAAGCGGTTTAACGTGGCTTGCGGAAACCGAAAGGCGCGTCGCACCTTCTTATGCGCGACCTTATCAGGAGGACTGGTCGCGCATGAGTACGCGATATGTTTACACGCATGTACACGCCTGGCCGCTTCCTCAAGTCTCTCAACTTTTTTTTCGTTTCTGTTTTCTGTTTTGCATCAGTGAAGTTGAAATTCGATTGGTGCGTCGTGTAACGTACATGGTTGCTTGCTCACGTGTAATACACGGACCTTTTTTGCTTTCTCCGGGTGTAGCTGAATGGGAATTTTGTTACTTTAACCCTAACAGTTAAACAACAATGGTACTGTATCGTCATTTTCGTTCTTAGTTTTGGTGTACTTTTCGAGTCATACTCGTCAACCCATCTGGTTACAGTGCAGAACAATGCAGACCAAGCCTTGCACATAAAGCACTCATTAAAAAAGCCGGCGGTGGTTCTGTTGGTATTTACTGTCTGCACAAGCAAATTGATAATCTGTCGACACTGAGTGAAACCATTTGCTGTTGCCGCATGTTTTTGCAGGGTAGTGTCAACACGCGGATCGATTTTTCATCCGGATAAGTTTACGCTCGTGGAAACCACATTGTTTCCCCTTAGTGCGGCAAACCTACTCTATGCCTCCGCGTAAGTTGAAAGCAAACAAAATTCCCCGCCTGCGTATCGGAGTCAACCGTAAGCGTCGGGTAATATTTCATTTCGCCGTACAATAATCGAGCACTGCAAAGCGCGCTGTTAGGTTTGGTGCCTGACTGGAAAAGTTCCTCGTCATATAGTTCGACTGTTCCGTGACGATCCTCCGGACTTGCATGAAGTCTGACTCCGCAGGGCATCGCATGCCCATGATTTTCCGTCTTGGCCAGCGATTGACGCTGAAGCGCGCTCTAAGCGGCGGCAGTGCGAACCCGCGACCTTTTCGCTCTCGCTGCCTGCGTAGAACATTTGAGCCTCGACGCCTCGTATGTGTCGCGGTGCACTGCGGTCACTTCGTTTTTATGGAATGTTGTTTCTTTTTCATTCGAGAGAACTCGCCGACATTTAAGCCGTGCTTTTGAGGCCATTGCACCGGCAGGAGAGCGGCATGCGGGCGCCATTCAGTGTCGACTTTGTTCTAGGTGGGAGCTGTTTGGTTCGTCAAGCTCGAGTCCTCGTACTGAGCGGAGAAGGGACGTTGCTAGTTAGCTGAGTTGTGCACGGCTTCGTTATTTTTCGAGTAGTGTGCGCTACGGGGAAGGGAGGTATTTTGAGTACCTCTCTTTTCCAGGAGCTGCAGGATTAGAAAGAAGACGTGACCGAAAGAAAAACGCACACGAAGGGGTGTGGTGTGACGACCGCGTCACAAGGGCGACATTAATCTGTGACAGCCGGATACTACTGAATTCTGCAGTAATCAACACACACAATTTCTCCGCTTCAGAAAATATAGTCCGTTGTTAAGTCTTTTCTGGTTGCCTATATGAAAAGCTCACCGTCAGAAGAAATGAAAGGCTCCGCTGCGGTCGCGCAGTGGTTAGGGTGCTCGACTACTGTATACCCAAGGACTCGAAATTTAATCCCGGCCACTGCGGCCTCTTTTCGGTAGAGGCGAAAAGCAAACCGCCCATGTTCTGTGCGATGTGGGTGCACGTTAAAGGACCCTAGGTGTTCGAAAATTCCGGAGCCCTCCACTACGTCGTCTCTCATAACTTTAGTCGCTTTGGGGCGTTAAAACGCTAGAAATCAAATCAAACCATGCGAAAACAAATCAAAATCGCAAGAATTTCGATGCCTGTGGCTTGTTTAGCATTGTAAAATATTAAAAACTGATCCTGTATACGAGTTCATCGGAGTAATATGCACACGCCACTTACCACTGCCCATATAGTTAGAAACTGCTGTTTCTTTTTTAAGTTGTATTTTAGTTTAGTAACAGTTTGGTCATTTTAGCTATAGGACAACTATAGTTTCCCTGTGCATGTGACCTCACACTCAGTCATTTTCATAAAAAACAAACACCGCACGAACATATTTTGCAAGAATACCTGGCTCTAAAACATAAGTATAAAAACTGCACTGATCAGTTTTATACAGACGGCTCAAAATCATCAAACTATGTCGGATGTGCACTTGTGCAAGGTAACTGGGAAATTTTTCTGAGGCTACTGAATGGTGGATCCATATTTGCAGTCGAATCTTATGCTCTCTATCTAGCCACAGACAGGATAATAAACCAAAACCTTAGCAACAGCATATTTTTGGAACAGTGAAGAAAGAAATAAGTTACACCTGGTGAAACCCATCCTTGGAGAATGGGAGTCATTCACACACCGAGTGCGCTTTTATGAAGTAATTCTATGCCGTCTTCGTATTGGGAATATACACATGACACACGACTTTTTACTGAGAAACAGAACAAGCCGCATTGTGAGAAATGGGGAAGTGAGTTTATCGTCAATCATATTCTGTTCTCATGCATAGAGCTCACACCGCTAAGGGAAAAAAAATATATATTTTACCTCATTATACAAGGAATTAATTCATTTCCATCCCGCTTTACTAATAGGAGAAAACTCGTTAGTTGAAATTTCATCCGTATTTAGTATCTTCAAAGAATCAAGGATCCTAATTAAGTTGTAACACACTCAGAACTGCAGTTCTGCTGACCAAAGAATCTACTTAGACCTTATGTTTGGCGCATGGTAGCCTTAGCTGCCCATGCGCTATAAAACTCAACACAACACAACACGACACGACAACCATAATTGCATTGGTACCACAATGCGCTGTAATTCACAGCTGTGTTGAATATTTATGACGAACCGATAACGCAGGACCGGGAGCAAATGTACTCACCTCTTGCATATACAGCCTAGCTTGTTACAAAAACGGCCGGGTCAGGTCCTATTCTCGACGTTTAGACAGGGTCTATGCCCCTCTAACCTCCCCCTCCCTCCCCTCACCGTACTCCATTTTCGACTTTTCCCCCCAAGGGTACGCATATACCGAAATTCATTCTCGAATAGCTGGTCTGTTCTTTGGCTCCGTCTCGTATAAACACTGATGGCGCTCTGTAGAAAGTAATTGTTAATGCCTGCTTGCTATGAATACTTGGCAGTGAATACTTACGGCTATACTTCAGTTTGCCGTTCATTCGTTTTTTGTTTGTTTGTTTTTTTCTCTCATGATGCGGAATTATACATAAGGGCTTAGACCCATAGCTTGTGCTATTTGTTGGATGTCTAAAATGGACCGTGTGCAGTTGCAAGATAGAAATCAAGATAAAACAATGGCCGGCAAACGGTTTCGCAACCGAAGCACATACTGGGCGCTTATTTTAGGATAACTAAACGAGCGTAAGCGATATGAGGTCAAAGGATTATGTCGTTACCTGAAACGCAAGCTAGTCCATCAGATACAAACGGAAGCAAGCTTTTGCATAACGAAGTACGCCTACATGTTCGTGTTGTTTGTTCATTCATACAGGTTCTCTTTTGCAAAGCAGATTACGCAGAAATTTGAGATGGAAAATTACTTTATCATCATTTTCTTGTGATTTCGCAATTGCTCGCGCGTCCTTTTCGTAGGGAACGCTATCGCCGGCATTCGCACAAGAAAGGTAATGCCAAAGGTCTTCACGTGATTCAAAGCGTGTCGAAAAAGTTAAGACATTTCGCCTTCAAAAATGTTATCGAGATGGATGGCCCTTTCAAACGCAACCATATGCTATTCCGACCCTAAGATCTCGATCTGGGCAGTATTGGCGAGCTGTGGCCTATTCATTCCTGAGTGCTGCAGTTCTTTATTTTATTTTTTTCGCAGTTTGTGCCAGTGACGTAGTGACCGTACATTGACGTCAAGCGTTCGTGCAAATGAATCTCTGTGGATGTCTTGAAAATGTAGCTCTCCTTTATGGCCGAAGATGTCCCACGGTCGCCGATGACTCGGGGAATGTGGCAAGCTGTGGAGATGCACCTGTTCGTTAACATCTTCCCCTCCTCCTCCGACGCTCGGTCGGACGGGAAAGGGTTCTAGGAGCCCGACTCCGTCGCGCTCTTTTGCGGACAAAAGCCTCTTGCAAGATTTCATAGGCAGATAGGTACCAAAATCACCTTGAACGTCACTGAGAAGGTATACGTATCAAACGGCCATATGGCAAGATCTTTCATTCATATATAATTTCAGATGGATGAATTTTTTTTCTGCAGAGATGCGATAAAGACGAATATGTAAACCGGTTTTAAAGCCGCCTTCTCAAGTCAAAGCGTTTAGAAGCGCACGTTGTAGAATATCCGAAGGCACTGCTGCATGAATGCTTCTATTTTCTAAATGCCGTTCTGTTTTGTACGAGCCATTGTCAGAGGCTGTTCAGTTATTGCGGAAATTTTTATATTTTGTGGCAGATCCAATAAATGAAATCAAGTGCAGTTCGGCCCCTGCCCAGGCAGTGGTTGTGATGTGGAGGACCAACCATACGTGCAAAGGAACATCATTCGCCAAAACTTTTGAGGATATGAAAGTTCCAGTCAGTTTAGGGTAAAATAAACGCGGGTTGCCATACCTGTGGCTAAACTCAAGTTTCTGCAGAATGAAATAGACTCTAGCTCTCACCCCTCTGCATCCAAGTCTCCGGAGGGTGAAATAGACAGTTATGTCACTTCTCTATATCTGTGCTGCTTCAGTGTTGCTATGAATGAGCGTAATGGCCTGGAGAATTCTCACCATTCATTTACTAGCACTCTCCTACACCAGTGCAGGTTAACGACAACATAGAGACGCGTACGTAGCAGGGCTATGTAGTGGATTTAAGTCCCTGTATATAGTATACCTAATATGTGTACAAGTCCTCCTGCAGACATTCGGCTTTGGACTGGAAAAGTTTACCTGCTGTGTTTCCACCAAAAAAAAAAGACTGGTTTATTTATAGAAAGGGAAATGAACTTAGCCAGATTAGAACAGGTTTCCTTCATATCAAACGCACATCCAATCTAAGTCGGGAACGCTGCGCTTAGGGCGCGGTTCAAGTGTTCACAGAACAAGTGTGGCAGATACTGCGCTTTTCCTTTCCTATGAACCAATTATTATTATTGTTATTATTATTATTATTATTATTATTATTATTATTATTATTATTATTATTATTATTATTATTATTATTATTATTATTATTATTATTAATGCGCTTGGCGTTCCGAATTTATGACGAAGATAGTCAGCTCGGCTTTTTTGTTGGATGAAATCCCATTTGCATAGTTTTTTGTTAAAAAAAAAAAAAAAAAAAAAAAAAAAAAAAAACAAGCGGTTTTGAGTTTTTCCTCCAGTACCGATTGATTTATTCACTTCAGCGCTCTTAATTATTCGGCGAGGTTAAAATTGCAGTTCTGCATCTCGTATCTACAGCTTGTGTATTGCCGTAATGATATTTGAGTTTAACTACAAACTTATAAACGTTCAGGAAAAAAAAATCAAATAGTAGTAGCCAAAGATGTGCTAGTCTGAAATTCCATGCTCAGGCAGGCATTTAAAGGGCTGTAAATGTTGTTCACCATGCGTAGCTCTAAATTTGACATGGTGACGTCAAGAGCGTGCGTTTTGCAAATACACTCGGGGCTTCTGAAGCTACGTGCGTCCTGCTATTTATGTTAGTTTCTTCTCTACGATGTTTTCGGAGCTCATGGAACTAGAATTCCGTGTCTGAATGTTGTTTACCACAACGCGCGCGCTATTGCAAAATGCGGGTTCACATTACTAGCGCCGCAAGCAGCTTTTAGACTCAGGCGGTGAACGTACATGGATATCAGCGAGAACAATTAAATTTTCTCCCAAGCAGAGCTCTTTTGAAGGTCGTTTTTAATAACTCGCAAACGGATTTGCTGAAGCATGAAAATAGAAATTTTCTTTTATATGAAGTGTGATGCAAGTTTTGATTAAAGGCGTTATTGTCACTGCAGCACGTATCACGATCAATGCAACCAAATTAAGTCAACTGGCTCGTGAAAGCAATTTTTTCTTCCACTGAACTAATTTTAAGGTCCAGCGAGCATCACAGTATTCTATACCTCGGTATAGGTGAAAACAAAACATGAATTTGCTCATCTCCCGAAAAGCTTAAAAAATTGCTTCATCGTTCCATGGAAATGATTCCATTTTTTTTTCTTGCTGTTCGGTAGATCTGTTTTTCACTTTACGCAATAGGAACATGGTACATTAAATTTTGCCATTTTTAGTATGTTTTAAGCACTGTACTTGTGTTACAGTATCTCTGCCTGTTCCTTTCTCTTTTTTTCTTTTTTGTGAGCAAGCGAAAAATTGGGAACGCAGTTTTGCTCAGTGCAATGCGATTTCATTGCACATTCTACAGAACCGGGTAGTCGTAATTTGTTGGAACCCTACACTACATCGTCGGACGTAGGACGAACTGGTTGGTGCCGTTAAAACGCATAAACTAATCCAATCCAAACTCTTCCTTGTTCCAAATTTATTACACGCTTACTTCTAGGTAACGAGTCCCTATGGTCGCATATTGCTAATTTATTTGCACTTCAGAGGGGAAATTACACACCACAAAGTTCTCAGTGTAGGCTGTGAATCATTTTTTTTTTCTTTTTTTTTTCACAAAACGTCTTGCACTCACTGTCGTAAATCGCTCTGTAACATCAGGATCGGAACGTAAAAGCGTTCTCTCCTTTATGCGCGGTGTAAATATGTACAGCTGGGTCATACATCATCAATGGGGGTCACTTGCAAAGGTCGTTGCTTCGCGCGAACGAGAACAGAGGGAAGGAGATACACGAGCACTCAGCTGCAGACTTTAACAAAAATATTTGAGTCACATGTTTAACTTCTGAGCCTTATACTTACGCTCTTACAGCATTCCTTGGGATCAAAAATATCGGCGTACACAGCCTCTGTAATATCTCTTCGACCCACATGCCTTGCTTTCTTGTAAGACGTAGCCCTTATAGCACTCCTGAAGGCCAAGCCCATCCAGAAGTGAGCATCAGAATACTCTTAACCTTACAGATGATTTAAAACTCCAAGTCTGCCTTGAAGGGCAACTGCATCACTTTTCGAGAATTCCGCGATTTTCAAGGATTCAGATCTATAGACGCTGTATGCAATGCATGCAAAGTGTTTTTACTCGAGTTTAAACTGACGACAAAATCAACGATTAAAACTCGAGCTTCTCCTGACAGCACTGAAGGGTGCGGAGAAGCTTTGTGATGACGTCAAGGACGGAACTATTTCTTATTTTCGTAGCCTTATACCACATCCTGCGCTGCCCTTTTTAAAGCCGCCAAACGACATTTCTAGGGGTCTGCTTTCGGTAGCGTGGCACGTAAGGTGAAAGCCTTTAATGGCTCATACTGTTTCCGTTCGTTCGTTTGGTCTATAGCTGTCAATAAAATGACGTCATTACTCGAAATCGAACTAATGTCATAATAAAAATAAAAATCTGGTCTCCACCGGGAATTCGAACCTTCATCCTTTGGATCCCCGGCCGAGCGCTTTAACCAACTGCTCTACGGCCGTTTTTTTTTTTTATTTTTTTTATTATTATTATTGTTGCGACTGAAGGAAGAAAACGAAAATGCACGGGCCTGCTACTGACTCTGTAGCTTAGCCACCTCCGCTGCTTCGTGCGGACAGAAGAGAAAATAGAGAAGAAATAAAAAGAAGAGGGAGAGAAAGACGCGTTTCGCAACAGCCATCGTCCACCCCCGAAACGGTAACGGGTGCAATGAGAGCCTACAACAGATAAAAATGCGGTGGCAGGCTAGCCCACGCCACAAGCGGCGTTGACCTGCCAGTCCCAGCCCCGTAGGGCCAGGAGCAGCCACACCTCTTTTCTTAGTTGCCGGTCAACAAAGTACATACAGGTATAAAAATCGGTACCCTACCTTTGGCTAAAACGATACATTAAAATTCCGTCATGTTGATCAATACGTCCACCACGTCCATCCACTGATGTTGCTCAGGCTGACTACGGAGAACATCTCTGAGAAATGTCACACTTTCTGTAAAGTTTCCCTGACCGATCGTACATTTTATTCAGCGTGTCTGAATGTCATCCGCGTTTTTCAAATGCTGTAGAGGCCCAGCACCATAATCATGTACGGGGCCTCGTCGCATTTACGGGTAGAAACCGGATGTCGTAAGGATTAATGGGTAGTTCTTTCTTTAAGGTTCTTTATAATATATCGCAGTGAAAAACAGGATCCCAGCTGTCTATAAAAACGTGATGGATGGTCTCTGGCTTTTTACAGATTGTGCAGTAGAGGGTCCAAGGTACAAATATACCTTTATCATTAAGCCATGTTTTTACGGGAAGGGTACCGGAGTGAAGCTTGAAGAAAAACGATTTGTCGGTCGGTTTAACTGGCCTCTTCCTAACTCTCTTCAGGACATCTTGTCCTGGGCATCCACGTTATATGGATCACAATCCTTGGCCACGCCCGGGATCGTGAAACGCACATCATAATTATCCTTGTCTACCTTAGTAGCGATGACAATGACGCTGCAATTAGTGATAATGACAATGATGACAGTGGCAAGGACGGTACATTTAGTTGGTAATTGTAATGAGAGATAATGCACCGTGTGCACCAGCAACGTTTAGACTCTCACGTTTCTGCCCTGTAGATTTCACACAGCTCTCAACATTTTACTTCTTCAAACTAAGCGTTTCTATGCGGTGAATGTACTGGTACCATCAACGACGTCATCATGCGCCCCACCCGTCGCTGTGCGATGTGCAGAAGTCGCGGTTTTAATCTGTAATTGCGCCACCATTTCAGAAGCTGAACTGGACAGGCGTAATATATACAGACTCTGTTCAATTGAATTGCATGTTTACGTTCAACCGCCGCTCAACTAAAGCTCGCTGTGTCCTGGGTTTAGCTGTGGGTCCAAAGAAGAGTGATTGGTGTTACAGTTCATTCGCGATAGCACAATGCCGGCGCTGCGCATGGCTACCCGCCTGCTGGAATTCCGCAGAACAGCCGTATAATATTGCGAGTGATTGTGGGGTCCATGGCTGAGGGAAAGTATACTGAGCATCGCGCCCTGTGTTTCATCGACCGGTTCGAATTTCAACCCGATTCGTTTCGAATGTGCCTTCGAAATAGAGTGAAGACCAGGTCAGAATAGTCGAACGGTGTAATCCGGTAGCTCTGTAGTGATGTACATATACCAGTTGTACGCTTTTCCTGCGTAATAGGTGAATGCAGGTGCTATGACGATGGTGACGAGAACACGAAACTATGGTAATTTGGTTTGGTTTGGTTTATGAGGTTTAACGTTCCAAAGCGACTGAGTTAAGTAAAGTGGCAATAAATGTTTATACAGCCATCGCTGTAGCAAAATAAAGATTCAAATCGAAATCACTCAGGATATTGCCCCGGAAATCAAGCTTTAGTGAGAGCAAGGCAGCGACGTGAGTGAAATGGGAAACCAGTGGCCTCCCGCGAGGGTCTTCCCTGCCCGTAGCCTCTGTCTTTATTTTTTCTGTTTAGTCGCAAGGAAGAAAACATCTGTGATCGCTCGCCTCCCGTCTTTGCAAGGCCGCCGAGAAGCCCTTCGGCCGTGTTTAAGCGCCGAGACTTCGGCAACCGCCGCAGACAGTCGCGCTGACCCGGCGTCACCCGTCCCCGTGGTTCCCCTCTTCACTTTGGATACCGCACCCCCTTTGGGTCCCTTTCATATCCCTTTTCTACACTCGGCATCACTATTTCTATTCCTCCTCCTCCTCCTCAGCAGACTGTGCTCCGCTCTCGCTGTAAGGGGTGTTGGTTCTCTTCGCCCGCTCCCTTTGTCGGAACTCGAGCCGCCAGCTGTTGTTCCGCTCGAACCCGGCGTTGAGCGAGGCCACGCCGTAGCCGGAAGGGCTGACGGATGCAGCCTCAGCTATATACTCCCACGCTCCGACACAGTTCCGGACTACGCTCCCCGTCTCTCTGGGCTTGTTCTTTGTGTTGCATATTGGACTCCGTTACTTTATCATCTTTTTATTCCTCTTCAACCCCCCCCCCCCCCTCCCCGCTTTTTTTTTTTTTCGTATTGTGTCCTTTTTATTTTCCCTTGCCTCGCCTGGATTTGGGTGGGTATTGCGTCCAAGAGGATATTGTTATCTCTTGTCTCCATACGGAACTGACATACTTTACCATGGGTAAAATGAAAAGCTTCAGAGGAGACCGATAAAGAACCTTGTCAGTAGTTCGCGTCCACATGTTAGTTATGCGCTGGCCCGGGTTTGGAGTCTTTGGGTTAGTTATTTATTATTATTCTTATTGCTATGTCGTGGCTTTCATATACAACTAGCCCTCTATATTATTTATGATACCGAATATCATATGGATTTCATATTGGGCACAAAGAAATTCGTTGCACATCAACAGCAGTTCTCTCGGTACTATAGGGGATGTTTTTCTACGAGGTAACAAGGGATATAATAGTTTATAATAGTTTATTTTACACGATAATGTTTCTGCCTTTCGGTTGCAATCATTAACCCATGATCCCAGTGCAGCTGCAGTCGTCCTCTTTTAGTGTAATAGGCAGCGTCGCCTACTAAAGCTCGGGTAGATGTGGGTGTGCGTTTAGCTTACGTGGGTTTAGGGCATTGCTAGAGATACAGGAGCCACGTATACATATACGGCACTCACTGAGTACGTACGGATAAATGTTAATTGGTTCTGGGGGATTCACCTGGAAACGCTGGAACGTCGCATCCGAAGAGTTCACTTTCTTACTCCATTTATGCGATACTGTCGGTTGACTTGTGGCCGCATGGCTGAGCACAAACAAAAAGGCAGCGATGATAGATACGTACAGAGACAACAGTTAATTGTTCATGCAGATTGTTATAAAGCCTTTGAGGGAAGATAACACAGGAAAACCCACTTTTCATTGTGCAAACATGTTTTTCATTTTGCTGAAAGAAACATATAGGAAACTAGCAAACTTTCAATGTACTTACGGTATTGTCTGAAACTTGTCAGGCTGCGAGCACCCGTTAACATCGTCGAAATGTGTCTTTGCGGTCGTTGTATATGCTGGAACGAGCCCGCATATAACTCGACCTACCGCAACCAACTCAAACGATCGATCAAACACGTACTGAACTTTCTGTTTCGCAGAACCTTGCGAAAGCGTTGCCTCTTTATACTGTTGATTGACGTTTTCGCATTCTCCTCTCGTCACCCTTCTTCTTAGTATTTACTTGTTCTGTACTTCGCGAAATAGTTCAGTCGACCGAAAACGGCTCGTTTTGTACACCGGTTAAAACCTCCGACAAAACCTTAAAGGGCGCGCATCTCATATAAGCGTCACTCTTGTGACGTGCAACTTATTTTCAATTCAGAAAATGCAGCTGGCTAACTATATATATATATATATATATTCGGTATAACCACGCTATGCACTCTTTAGCAACAGTCGCACCGTATACGTTCTTCCCTCCCGGGTTATGTGAGGAGTAAAGCCGCCAATTTTTAATCGTGCAAGCGTCGCCGGTAGGCAAAGGAGAAGAAACATGCAATTACGCCGACGCCGGATTTTCTGCCTAACGTGCCCTATAACGCTATCGCATTAAAAGCATGAGAGGGTAAGGACGTGCTCACATTTCCTCCTGCTAGAGGCGACGCAGTCTGTTAGGCTGTTCTGTTCAGTGCGAAGCAACCCCTGACCATAAACGGCTGTTATACTTCGTCTCACAAGATGTCTACTGCTCTGCGAAAGGCAGAGGCACCCCTATATTGGCGGCATGACAGTAGGCGCACAATTCACTATTATAGTGCTCAGGGGCGAGGCACTTGGTAGCACAATTAATTGCAAGGGCTCTTCTACCTCTCGCAGTGCTGCATATATCTTGTAAGACGAAGTCTAACAAGGCATCCGAGCCCTATGCATCCATGCCCCAAAGGTCGCTTTCTGTTGTCTCCATATAGTGCGAGTGGTACCTGAAAAAGAGGTCACTGTACACAACTTAGCGTACCCCACGCCTGTCCTGCATCGCCCAAAATAGCTATAATCGTGAACAACGAGTAACTAATGATTGATGGCCTTTGATATCGTCGTATTAGTTTAGCTAGAACAAATCTCCTCTAGAAGCTATACCGCAGACATAACCGGAACTTACGTCATTACGCAGGGAACGTCAAGAATCGGGTTGCCTATCAGTGCGCATGCACATAACTTGAAGGGTCTGCGTTTGTGTCACGGTCGCATATGCGTGAGATTCAGATTTTCACGTTTAGGCCTCCGCGTTCGATCCTGGCGTACATAGTGCTGACTTCATGGCGACGAGAGGAGGGTAAAAACACAGCGCTGAACTGACAGCATTGTTTTATTCAGGACGCCAACGCTATATATACTGTGGCACCGCAGAGAAAAATAAGAGAAAATAGAGATGCTGCAACAGGGTCAATCCATATCACTCTGACATGCAGATGTTCCTTAAGTCCGACGATTATAAGAAAGCAGATAATTTTGCTATTTTGTCGACATGGCAACAGACGGTGCGCCGAGACATTTCGCACCGAGATTCATAATTTCTCAATTGTCTCTCTAGTTCACTGGGGGCAGCCTGACATTACCCCCCCCCCCCCTTTTTTTTTTTTTTTCAGCAGTGGAAAACAAGAGCGATCGCGGCAGTGAACGCCTATGTTATTGGCAACATTTCTAGCGCTATTGATATGCTCCCTTAGCCTGTCACTCAGCTGTAAGAGAACTTCCTTCGCGTGGCTGATTCTCATGAACCAGAACAGCCAAGCGCACACGGCACTCCTACATCAACCCGTTTCCTTTCGGCTTCGCCTCGTTTCCGCTTCGCAGGGCAGATCGACGCTCGCACGATACATTTAAAGTGTGGCCTACTGTGCATGTGCTCGAACAACTCTCGTTCATTGCTCAGGTGAACTGAAGTTTCTCGGGTGCACATCTTCCTCAGCAATGTCCTTCTTAATGGGGACAACGCCTTCTTGCAATTTTTACGCGTTTATTTTTTTCGTCATGACATGTCTCTCGCAGCGCTGCCGGAGCATGTGCAGAGTCCGTTCGCTGGCTCATCCGTCGCTTCTTTCCGTTATTTCCTAGCCGACCTATTCTTTTCGTTTGTCGCGCGACTGCCGCATTGTTTCGTCGTGCTTCCGTTCGCGCGATCTGACTCGCGTCTTCGCCAATGCTGCGTAGGTCCTGCACAGCTGCACTTGTCATCCCTCCTCCCACATGCTTTGATTGCAAAATCCGCGAACCTGTAGTTTCGGGCACTGCAACGCTGCGCTTTCGGAGCGTGAGAAGACAAAAAGAAAGCCAATAATGGTGGGGAATAAAGGGAAAGCGAAATGAAAAAGAGAAAAGGCCACAAAATAGGATCCTCGTGCTCAGACTGCGCGCTGAAACGCATACAGGATTACGCGGTTTAAAGGCAGCCATTTTATTCTTGTTAACTCGCACCTGTTATGAGGCAGTTTCTTGCAAGTTTCTTGTAGACCGGGGAGTGGTGGTAGTGAAAACTTTGAAAATACATGAGCACAGCTAACCGCTTAGTTCCTGTATCCCGCGCCGTGATTTTCCACTGGTGAATCGTATCCCATTGGTCCAATATTGGGTGTATGTTGGCAATGTCCGCTCCTACATAGAGCCAGGCTATTGCCAAATCTGGGCCGATGATTTGTACTACCTAGGGCACCAAGGAAAGTTCGTTGTTTTGTCTGGTCCATGACTGTAGTGAGCTGCCGAGAATTAGGTTGTGTGAGCAAGTCCCGGCTTCAACGGCCGCCGTAAACGCGAACCAGAAGCCACGCCACGTCATGTCGGCGCCCTTTTACCGTTATGTATATATGCCCGTCGCCCTGCATGCGGTACGGCGCTTTCATGCATAGTAACTCTCGTTTGTAGTACCTTGCGCCCGCTAGCGCAGCTTCGAGAGGCTCTAAACTTTTTCTGGGGAAGCGTTGCATTCGGTGCGTTCGGTCTCCTGCATTGAATGCATTCCCACACACACGTTGCGGTCCGCACATTCGGACCGTACCGACTACATTAGAATTCCGCAAGATGAGCCAACAAGGTTTGTGCATTATATTGATTTGTTTACAAAATAATGTAGCCCGAGGGCCAAGTATAGTGGACAATATTAGAAGAACAGACAAACAGATAATTGCCATCACATCACTGCTGAAAAAAATAAAACTCTACAAAGAATCTGACATGTGCACAAAAATATGACAATATGGGTAACAGGGATCGCTTGAAAACAGCGTCATCCTCCTATAATAAAAGGAAGAAGAATTAAAAAAAAATAAAAGGTACCTGAAAATTGGACATAGGTGCCCGACTACTATGCGGGAGTACGCGGGTCCGATCCCGACCGCAGGCGGCTACGTTTCGAGAAGCGTCCGTGTGCTGTGCGATGTCAGCGCAAAGAGCCCCATGTGGTCGAAATTACTCCTCAGCCCTACAATACGGCTTCTCTCTTTCCACTTTCACTCCCACCTTCCTCGCTTCCCTTGCCGCGCTGTGCAGGCGTCCGCAGAAACAAGTGTGACAGATATACTGCGCGTTTCCCTTCCTGCGAACCAATTAATATTATTATTATTATTATTATTATTATTATTATTATTATTATTATTATTATTATTATTATTATTATTATTATTATTATTATTATTATTATTATTATTATTATTATTATTATTATTAAAAGTGGATAGTAAGCGATAAGAATACATGGCAGGAAAAAACATGGGACAAAGCCACCGTGCATGATCAGTTGATGGTTGTAAGCTTGCGCTTCATATTTTTTTTTTAACCCTCATCTGGAGTTGCATGCTCGGTTGACTACTTTGAAAACATCTATGTTCACTGAAGTGCGCCTCTGTCTCCCTCGCGTGCGCGTGATAAAGAAGACGACATTACAGTCGATGTATAGTGTATGAAGCCTCGCCGGGTGTAATAGGTAGCGCATTTGTATGTTATCGTGCGCTGTAGGATGGCTCAAAACTCAGCGCGTAGTAAAAGTTCATTGAAACTATGGTTCTCGATACTGAAAAACGTTTCATACAAATGTAATTTTCTTTTTAATTTCTATAGGCTTGGAAACGTACTCAAGTTACCCGAAAATTTTCCAGGTCCCTCCACAGTGGCATGTGCCTGTTTCTTGTTGAACTCCAACCTTCGCCTACTCCCTCATCGCGCAACATTGTCCACCGAGAATTGCTACATTTACTGCGCACAAGTTCTGTGCCGCTTCTTGGAAACCAGCGCACAACCGCAACAGAAACGTGTTGTTGCTCATTGCTTCTTGCAGTTCGCAGATGGCGTAAGATTGTCGATGTCGCAAGTATATTTTTTATTCTTCTTTTTTAAACACCACCTGCTAAACTTTCCTGATCATGAAATGTCAAGGCTCGGAGTAGAGGACCTTCGCGTATGGCGCGAATGGCTCAGAAGCTTACAAAGCTCCATCAGATTCGTGGCGCCTTCTGTATGCGCTTAAATCATTGACGTGTGTACATTTTGTCTTCCTAAATAAGCGTTATCAATGTGTGAACTGGGCAGGTGGGGGGGGGGGGGGGGGGGGGGGGGGAATACAGAAAGCATGAGCCCCCGATTTTTTTTTTTTATATAATAATAGCCTTAGTCAGCGTACAATCAGCACGTCTCGAATTATACGCATTGTTCTCAAAATAACAGGAAGGAATCTTACGCTTTCGGTTTTTACTTTGAGCATGAAACCGGAACTCATTGTGTATTGTAATTCGTGATAACTAAGTGTATGCGCTGCGAGTCATGCTACCGGGCTGCGCCGATGGATTTGATCCACTGCTGACGTTCTCTAATTCGTTCCGCGACCTCTAGCACCGGTGTCTTTGTATTTCGTCTCCGCCCAAACGAGGCCGAGCAACTTCAGTAGACGTAAACTGCCGCCTTCTGACGGCCCACTGCATGTTGTGAATGATGTCACCGTGAGGTTGTGTTTCATTGGTGTGGTTTGGGATGACTACTTAAGGTGAGGTTTTTTGTTTGTTTGTTTTTAATGTCTTTTTCATCTAGAATATATGTCTATTTATTTATATTTTTATTTTTTTAGAGAACAATGTGCTTCTTCCCTTTACCCCGAAGAAGTAAACACCGGGCAGTTACGCTTTTGAAATGTCAAATGTCAAATGTCTGCGTGATGTGAACTGACGACGTCAATCAGACTATTAGTTACTGGGAATACTAAACACTATTCGTCAGTAAGGGTCCTTTATCCATTCTTCCAGGCGAGCTCAGGGACGCCACACCTGATGTCTTTGCTTTCGGAACGATCAGTGATTAGCATTATCACCAGCTACGCTGTCACGACATCATATTGGACTTCGCTGATGCGTGACGCGGACGCTGTAGTGTTGACTTAAGAGGACACCACATGAAACGGGACTGTTATTTCAATTTTCGCGGTAAATTTTGCAATGACTCGCTCTTCAAACTTATTTGTTGGAAAATGCATTAGTCCTCGAAGTAACTTTAATGTAATTAGGGCCTTGCAAACTGTATCTTTAGGTGGCCGTAAGATCAGACTTGCTAGGGATACCTTTGACGCGCCCGAGTTCCCGTCCCGTGACTGTACACGCCCATCCTCAGGGCGGCTTAGGCTGCACCTTTGCCGCCCGGGGCTCGCTTCCTGTCGTCCATTTCTGGACGACATTATCTGAAGGCGTCGCGTGAGAAATGAATTTCGATTTCCAAATGCTTCTTGCAACTTCCTTGATTCTGGCTCGAGGTCTGCCGACAAATGAACCTCTTGGAGGAGCCCCTCCTGCAATTCTGCGTTAAACAAATAAAACTCTACTATTAGAACGCAGGCGATCGGGACAAAATAACAATAACCGTCGCATGTTGCAAATTTCAGATTGGTTACCCCCTCTTTTTTTCAATTTTTGTAACCACGATTTCGCCATTGTTTTTCTTCTTCTATGCATGCCTGGGCGCGGTCTTGGCCTTTAAAACGCGGAAGCGTTTCTCATCGCAGCGCCATAGAAGCACTATGGGCGTGGCGCTTTAAGTCAGCGTACATTTACGGGAGCACCGGAATGTAGGAAACTTTCTGTGCAAGCGTTGTGCAGCGCTCTCAAATTGCCCTCTAAACACCGCCGCCAAACGCTTGGGGCGCTCGCAAAAGCACGAACATTTCCATGAAAAGCGACGCTAATGCGAATGCTTCGACCGTTTTTTGAAACTTGCCATCAAATTTCTCTCTGGCCCTTACTTGACGATAGCCGCATAACCCGCTCGTTGAATGTTGCGCCACCAAGTATTTTATTATGTTCAGGTATTATTGGGTGGTGTTTAACGTGTCATGGACCGAGTTGCGTGTGAACTGGAATGGTGTACTCCAAAGCATCGTCAAAATAACTACGAACCGGCACCGAACTTCAAACCACGGTGGAAATCCGAACAGATATCGAACTTTGAACGGGGACCAAACACCGAACAGTGGTCAGAACTCCGAGCCATGGCGAGGACTGCAAACCGTGGCCGGGACTCCGAGCTTTGGCCCAGACTCTGAACTGTAACCAAACTCCAGGTCTATAAATGGCGTTGGAACTAGGAGCTCAACTTAGTTTCTTGTTGTGGCTACAGCTATGTTTCGCACTCAGCTTAGTGTTTAGTAGGTTCACCTCAGTCTTAAACAATGAATCAAAGGGCAGATATTTTCTATTTACCCTGCGACGGCCCTGTCGAAGCTACATTTCGTCCACGTACCCCTCCTCTAGCAGTGCGTATGAGGCAAGTGGCGACGTTGAAAGAGCACTCTTTCGTGTTGTGTAGAAAGGGTATGCGATTTGTCGTCCCTTGTTCGCACGCCCCACTCTGGGCGTGAATGCTGGTATTGACGTCATCATCAGTGCCTGCATATTCTCGAAAGGGCGGCGCTTTAAAGTGAACTATAAACTTTATATTTTAAGCACGGGAATGATTTAAATTGTCCACTAGGTTTTCAGTGCAGAAATTTTTGAAGGTGACACAGACGCGTTTTTTGACAAAATTGTAAAGATGAAAGACCATCGATTTTCTTCCTGGTGGAGGGTTTTCTTAGGTTAGGGAAATTTACAACGGGGTCACAGGAAACGATATGCTAGGGGTGGCGTAATCATTATGTTCTTTTCTCAATACATTATGTTTGGACGACATAGGACAGTGTTGTCAAATTTCTTGCAATGCGCGCCACATGTGCATTATCGCATGTTTGTGCATGCACATCACTTGCCAGCCTGTTCCTTGAAATCTTGACTCAGATAGGCACTGTTCCGGGAACGCTTCGAAGCTTATGTCCCACATAATGTAGGTCAGCGAGAGCTTCTCCATGTATTTTGAATCAATAGCCAATAACGACGTCCACGGTAGCGTACGAACACTCATAGCGAGCCGCACTTGCGGCGATAGTGCATGGGCACTTGCAACGCTCGCAAATTTAAGAGGGAACGCCTAAATTGGATGCCGCAGCGTTGGTTACAGTTTAGGTTCTAGACGTTGTCCCACTAAACTGTCTCTTCTTTTTTTTTTTCTTTTTTCACCTGAGTCCGCGTCACATCGCACACAGTTTACATCCGAGAACCAGCTTAGATGTCTTTTTTTTTTTTCCTATATGCCGGCCTTAATAAAGATTCGGCTTTCCCAATTAGTGCGAGCTTAGACCTGTGTATATTCGCAAAGCTTCTAATCGCTTCCGCAATCCTCGGTCTCCCGCTTACTGCGCCGCCTCCTCATTTGTTTGCAAACATACTAGAGGTCTTTATATACACGACTAAGTAATCCTGAAATAAAACCCTCCACGTGAATCGCTTAGCGTGTGCGTTTATTATGGGGCTCTGTTATATGTGGGTTTGTTGATCACTTTGTCCCCCGAGAGAGAGCCGTATCCGTCTCCGGCTACCTATTTTACGGCTGACTACGTCCTGGTTGCCGTGCTGTGCCTACTGCCATTATGTAGCACGCGTCGCATGTGAGCCGGAGCCTCGCAGGTGCTGTCTCGTTTTCTTTTTTTTTCCTCAATTTATTGTTTTCACTCTGACGCTCTTTCATTTTCCCACATGTAACGCCCACGAATTTATCCCCCCCCCCCCCCCCCCCCCCCCCCTCGGCATTTATCGCTATGGAGCGCAAGGCTCTTTATGCACAGATCGTGGCTCTGTGACTGATTTTGCACAGAATGCGATTTTCCAAGCGGCGCAGCCCAGTAGTGCAGTGTGTTGGCAATGCACTGGTCCTACATTGGGCCCGTAATTCGTTCTGCCTGGGTTGTGGCACCTGCCAGGCTTATCCCGCCGAGTTCGATCTCCCGGTTTAGATTTCTGGAATGAATAAGGGTGACCGCGAGAGTCGCAAGATGGCGTCAGGCATGGAGAAAACTGGAGCATCGTTCGGCTGCTCCGGTTTCTTCTGCGGCCACAAGGTCACGATACTGCGTCGGGCGCAGGCCGCGAGTAAGATAACGTTATCTCCAAGGGTATGGTGTGCTTTCTGCTGTGTCATAAACGGACCGTTATATTTTTTTTTTCGCTAAACACATTAAAGACCTTTCTTTGATGACCTAAATCCGTTTTCCCAGCTCCTTTGAATCTGGTTTACTTGCTAGTTCCGTACATGTGCTCCCAGTTGCGCATAAGTACGGAAAAGATCCAGAGGACAGTCCTGCCAGGGCTCAGTTGGTTTTGGTTTCTGAATAACTCTCGTTATCTAAAGAAAAGAAAGCTCAAGGTTTTTCGTCGTTTTCCGGAGGGCTGCACTCTGCTACCTTGCTTGAAAGGGCAGCCACTCTCTACAGTTGCGCTGTTAAAACCAAAAAAAGGTCACATTTTAATTTGCTATGAGGGTTCGAGATTTTCAAAGGACAACGTCGCACTGCGGACATGTCAGTCCAGACACCTGTGGCCGCTTGTTTTGAAAATATTCCTATTTCCCCGGAATTTTGCTTTTCCACCGCTCTGGGAATTCTAAATTGTGACGTCATCATTGACAGCCAAGGCACTGACTGTGGGCTAGAGGGTACCGAAGTCGGGGTAATTGACAACGACGAGACAGGAAGCAGCGGGAGGAATGAAGAAACAAATGGCCACTAAATCACACCTCTATTTCAAGCAGCCTATTCGTACCCTATGCTTGGCTCAATGTATAACACACTACGGTGGCGGGGGTCCGTCGTTGTCAACATTGTGAGAGACATTTTAATGCCCTCCGACCGCACGTGCACGCATGCACCGCACCTGTACGAGAGTGTAGAGCAGCGCGAAGCCGGATGCGCGGAGTTGGGCCGCGTGCGGTGTTTTTCTATGCTTTTGGATTTTGTCCGTTTTTTTTTCTCTCTGTGTGCGTGCGCATGGAAGACGGCTCGTGCGCGTTATTAATACATTACCCGTTCTGTGAGCCGCGTTAACGAAGGTGAATTTGCGCCGTTAGTTCACCCGAACGCGGATCCGCTTGCTGAGGTAGCACGCATCGGTTTTGGACGCATAACAGTCGCACCTGCGTTTGTTCTTTCTTTGCGGTGTTTTAACTACCGAGGAATGATGTGATGCTTGCTCGACGTGCTCAGTGCTCGCCGTGCAGAGTCCTGATTGCTACAATGTCACGCGGTCGAACATTCAGTGACATTCCGTGCGAACTCCCTTGTGGAATTCCTATGGGCTCGTTTCCATGTCAGTCAAGGAGATTGAGGGGGCAAATGTTCGCTGGTAAACTGCGCCACAAAATGGAGACTGCTTGTATGTGTGCGAGAAAGTGCTTACCTAATGCGCGTTTTTTTTTTCTTTTTTTTTTTTTTGGGGGGGGGGGATGATAAGTTCATGTGTATTGTTGCCGTCCTTATCTCCCTCGTATCGTAATACCACCTTCCCTACGTGGAAAACTTACACCCATCTCGCGTTCGGCTGCCTCAGAGGTAGCATCTTGGATAGCGCCTAATCTCTCGACCTATATACAGTTCCGAAAGGTCCTCGAGCAGCGAAGATAGACAGGCCGGCGCATTGTGGTCTGACGTAGTATCTACGCAACAACCTATACGTTTACTGCGCTCTCCGACTGCTCTGCTATTGTACCGCTCTGTTGTCAGTGAGCAATAACTTTCCAAACATGTTACGTTTGTGTTGACTCTTGTCTCCATTGATGTGGACGCAGCGCCAAATCGACTCTTAGCGCAGTATTTTCGCACGCACTTTGTTCAGAGTGACTTCCCAAGAAAGACTGTGCCGGAGCCATTACGCTGGAATTTCTCGAGCATGGCCACAGGGATACGTATATCGAGAGTACAGGTTCCACCGATAGGTATGTATATATCTCGGGTGTTGACACATAGGTAGGCGGGCAGAAGAGATAAGATATCCGCTGGGATTGCGTTATTACGAATTATGCAGGCCAGGCTGAACTGGGGCGGATGAGAGGTCTTGGTCCCGCTTAACTGGACCTAACTAGACTAATCACTATAACGAAAATGATACATACACTTGCCGCCTTTCTGTCGTTAATTCACGTTCGCCTAATAAGTCAAATTCTGCGCCATTCTGGTATGTTCGTTTTTCCACCATCGACATATATCCCGTCACGACGCATGGCGCGTCATCATGAAGGCCACACACCGCTCACCGCGCTGCACCGTCGAACGCTGAGTTCCTTCACTCAGGTAACAGTAATCTACGACGTCTCGTCCTGTCGTAACATAGTTGCGAACGTTCTCGCGCACTCGTCGAGGGTGCGGTGCATGTCTTGGCGGTGCCCACGGCGGGGCCTCCCAAACGCCGGAAGCGTAATGCGCGGAGCGCAGGGACTCCTTGTCCTCCTCTCCGTCTACAGAGAAGGAGAGTGTGGCGCTCTTTTTCTTCCGGCTTGCGCTTCTCCCGACCGTGGCTGGAGCGAGCCAACCAATTACGCCTCGTTCGCGATGTTGCAGCAGCGTCTAGCACGGCAAGCGTGGAGCTTTCTTAATTGCGCTCTATCCGCCGCGAGCGAGATGAGGCTTCACTTCTCGAACTGTTCCCGAACATATCTACTTTGTACACCCGTCGCGAGTAGGAGAAAGGGAGCACGTGTTGTTGAACGTCACGCTTCGTGCATGTGCGTTTATGCCCCGCACGGTTTCCAGCCGATCTGCAGGTAATACATGTGCGAGTATTATTAAAGGGCACAACACCTCGGCAGCAGGCAGCGTATGGCGACTGCCCACTGGAAACGTATGTGAAGACGCGCTTCCTCCTACTCCTCCATTTTTTATTTTTCTTTAATTCCTCCGAATGTTTTTTTGCGCTCCTTGAAGGATCATAAAGCTATTCATTTCAATTCAGTATGTAACACTCACTCACTCACCTATGTATGTAACACTCACTCATTCAGTACGTAACACTCACCTATGGGGCTGAAACGTGGAGGCTAACCAAGAGAGTTCTACTTAAGTTGAGGAAAACCCAGAGGGCTATGGAACGAAAAATGGTAGGGGTAACATTAAGAGATAGAAAGCGTGCAGAGTGGCTCAGAGAAATAACTCAAGTTACCGACATTCTAGTGGAAATTAAGAAGAAGAAATGGGCATGGGCAGGACATGTAGTGCGAAGAGACTATAACCGATGGTCGTTGAGGGTAATAAACTGAATTGCAAGGGAAGGAAAGCGTAGCAGGGGTCGGCAGAAAGTTAGGTGGGCGGATGAGATTAAGAAGTTCGCAGGGGTCAAGTGGATGCAGCTAGCACAGAACCGGGTTAAGTGGAGAAATATGGGAGAGGCCTTCGCCCTGCAGTGGGTATAATCAGGCTGATGATGATGATGTAACAAAGCGTATTTCGTTCTTGTCGGAAAAAGTGCTTCATTATATGTTATGCGTAGCTGTAGTGTACCTTAATTTGCTCGGGGACTTAATGGAATATTGAGTTCCTTTTCCTGCACGGCGGTTACGTTTGCAGCTAGAACGGAAGTCAGCTCCAGACGTTAGCCTACGAGGCACAGTAAGTTAAAAATGTAAAGAATGCATTACCAACTAGCCCGGCATCTCGCACATGTAAGTACAGTTTCGCTAGGGCTTCAAATAGAACTCAAAAGAGAAGAACGGCAGAACATAATGTATTCAAAGGAAGTCCTTAATGAGGAAAGAAACATCTCATGCAGTTGAAGAAACCACAGTCAATTTTCCTTTCACGGGACCAGAGAAAGTGTTACAACACAGCGGAGCTGACAAGTATAATCCGTGTAAGCATGATCATGCCAAAATAAACGCGAGAATATATTTCAAAACATGTATGTAATTAATTCTGCTTAATTATTTTGATAACTATTATTCGGGTTCTGTCTTCGCAACCTTGGATTTATGCCAATTAGTCCACGAAGTACAGCACTTGACTCCGTTCAACGTCCCCGGAACAGCCACATCATATCCGCAAGCACCAATAAACAAACAAACAAGCAAACAAGTATATAAATAAATAAACGCAAACCCCGCCATCATGACCCTTCGAACTTCTCCAAACAACAAGAGGCTAGGCAAGTCTGTTCTTACATTCTATGCTTGGCAAAAGCGGTTTTTGCCGTGCTTGCCAGTGATCTCCCATTTACCTCCCTACTCGCGTTGCCTCTTTTCGGTCGGACCTGCTTTTGCACACGGTTATGTCAGCCTCGTGACGCTTGCAACAGGTGCGAAGAGACCGCCGTACGTGTACTGTGGTATGCTGTGTGAAAGCGCTATTTTTTATTCTTTCTTCGGCCTTCTTTCTCTATCTTATCCGAGCAGGGGCAGCTGCTGGCTCTCCTAGGCAGTGCTTCTATCTTTGTGGCAGCGAAGATGTGACGGGGAAGGATTAACTGCTCTCTTCCTCCTCCCACTCTCGTTCCTCTATCTCTCACCTGCACCCTAGTTTACCTCTACTCCTTTGAACAGGTGTCGTTCTCAAGCGAGACTTCCACTGCAAAATACTAATGCGGGTTTTCAAAGTTTAAGTAGTACCCCGCTCTGAGGGTGCTTTGTCCTGTCTTTTTTTTTTTTCCGATTTCATTTTCTGTGATGACAGGCGAGCTGCCATCTTGACCGCACTCAAAAACTATATAAACCCACGTATCCCCCTCCCTCCCCCTTCCTCCCCAGAATCCTTTATAAACAATTGGAAACTGGCATTTGCATCTCTCCGCGCGCTATTTCTGGGATTAGTTCGGATATGGCGCCAGCTCGTTTCCTTGCGGTTGCCAGATTTCTAAAACTTCGCACTAAGACGCCGCATGGTATTATTAGGTATGTGTAGTTTGATTTCCGGATGCGATATATATGGGAACAAGTTAAGTCATAACCGATGTCGAATGCTGGGGAATCACACCATGCGATTTGTAAGACGTGGAGAGTTTCCCTGCATCCTGTCATCTGTTTGAAAAGCCGATTTCTTAACAAATCGTCTCTCTCTATCTCTCTTTCTTTTTTCCTCTTTCTGTGTCTCCTTCGCTGTTTAGCTCCTCATTTATATGTCACCGTCACATGAATAGTCGTGAGCAAAAGTGATATACTCCACGCGCTGCGAGAGAACTGCCCGCCAGATTTTTCGGACAGAGAATCAGTTATTTCTGAAATACGTATTACGTACCTCCTTGATATACTTGCCATCTTGTCCAAGCAATTTTGTCTTGCACATCTTTTATTAAAAGAAAAATGCAATCGTTGCGGTTCGCGTGGAATATACCACTTTTTCTCACGGGTGTACTAAGATATAAAACTGCCATCTTTCGACTTGCGGGCGTAGTGGTGATCAGTTCGACTGCGAAACGAGAAAGTCCGGGACTGAGGGGCCGAAAATGGCGGAAAGCCGTATAGACATGAATGTCTCAATACAGCCTTGCGATTGTGGCGAATATCTTCTCTGCGAGTTGATAAAACACTCTAGGGGGCGTTATTCGAAAGCGTGGGGAGAAGGGGGGGGGGGATGGGGAAGGGGGGGTCAAGTTCACATTGCCGATAAGGTCTTGAACGCGGCTCTCTGGTAGCGTTACAAGTGACAGATAACTCGGGCAGAGGTGAAATTCGAATGCGAACAGCAGGTATCGGACACTGCCTCATGGCCAGTATCGGTGGAGCATTAGCGGTTTTGTCGAATGGCACTTCGCGAGCTAGCGAGATGAGAAATGGGGAGAGATTAAGTTGTATGGCAATCTCATGGCCGCTGATGAGATATTTCTATAGACGCCTTTTTGTCCGTCGGTCATTATAGTTCGACTACGTTGTGTGTCGTTACAAAAAGAATTGTGGGGTTCAAGCATATATTGCTTCTGTAGTTTTACGAGCGAAAACTCCGTGAAGCATGTCTTTGCATAGTTTAGCAAGGTTGTACATAGTTTGAAGGAGGTAGACGCTCGAGCTTGACCTTGAGAGTTGACGCGATAGCGCCTTTAACGCTATCTTTTCTTCCCGCGATTTCTGTTTAAATATTTTTTGTTTGGGTAGATTTATGGTGAAACGAAGGCGCAGTATCTGTTCAACCCTCGGTGGATGCCTTCATTTGTTTAGATCAAAGTTACTGGGGCACAACGAGGCAAAGTCCGAAGTTGCACCCGACTTGTTGCACTAAACTAGGGTTTTGTTCGGTGTGCACCCTGATCCATTTGCCATTAGTGTGGTCTTGCAGTGTAGGCTGCGGGTCTTTGTCGTTAATAGAAGTACCATGGTCCCTAAATGCCCGTACGTTCACTAACGTTTTAACCGATACGTTTGCATTCGTGGAATCCGCGGAGCCAACGGAATGGACGGCAATCTATTCCTAGCATTTTCTTAGAATATACGGGTCATCTGTCTCGGTAGATCTTATGCGGGCCTTACTTCTGCATATAGGGCTTGGTTACGGCCGGGACCTGGGTTAACTGTGTCGCAGTGCAATAACGCTAAGGTAGAAGGGGCCTCACTTGCCTGATCGTATATGAAGAGTGTTGCCACGTAGTTAAGTCGGGTGTTTGTGATTACGTAAGATTGCAGTCCCGCGGATTAGTATCCTGCAGAACGTTTAATGGGTGTTCTGACTTTTTTTTTTTTGTGTGTGTAGGCCAATTCAAGGCAGGCGTATGCCATTTGCATGCCTCTTTTTCTTTCTTCCATACTCTTTGTGCTTCTTTGGGTTATCCATGCTAGCTACGGCAGATGCCATCTGCTCGTCATGTCGCAACCAAATAGACGATGTAGTTGGAAAAGAAATGCTGCGCACGGCGTATTCCCAATATGTGTGTGTGTGTGTGTGTGTGTGTGTGTGTGTGTGTGTGTGTGTGTGTGTGTGTGTGTGGGTGTGGGTGTGCGTGTGCGTGTGCGTGTGCGTGTGCGTGTGCGTGTGCGTGTGCGTGTGCGTGCGTGTGTGTGTGTGTGTGTGTGTGTGTGTGTGTGTGTGTGTGTGTGTGTGTGTGAGAGAGAGAGAGAGTGAGAGTGAGTGAGTGAGTGAGAAAGTAGGGGAGGAGGGGGTGGGGGGTGGATGCTACACAATCAGGAAGCTAACAGCTGACGTACGTGCTCTTCGCGTTCTTCGAGTGAAATCTGCGTGGGCTTCAGGACAGCCATGCTTAACTGCCATCGCAGCTGCTCAGTGCGCGCAATGACGATATATATATATATATATATATATATATATATATATATATATATATATATATATATATATATATATATTTAGCATAGCGAAGACTCAGTAATTAACGTAGACGTGTACCGACTTGCCGAACGCCAGCTGCGTACGCGCAGTTGCCAACTGAATGCCTCCTCAGTAAACCTGTACACGTCTACGCTATTAAGTCTCGGCTATGCTAAATCTCTCAATATCCGCGTCTTGTGACACATCCGGACACGTGGATGACGTCCTCGCAACAGCTGATCCTAACACTCATCAGCTACGGCAGCTCCATTTTAATACTGCAGCGCACTGTCGTCTGTAGGATACCTTGACGAGATGCAAATTTGAGTAAGTAGATTTCAATGCATGCTGATTGGATTGTGTGTGTCGATCGATCTCGCGCGGCCTTTTGGTCGATATAATGTTATGAGCCATTCTGCAGTGACATTCGAATTACGCTCTCCAAATGTCGTGATGCTGGTCTGTTTTTTGAGGTAATATATCGGTTGTCAAAGGGCATATAAATTACAACCTTCTTTATATCTCGAGAGCTTCAAAAATCATTCCGATCTTCTCGCTAGAGGGTACCGCATTTGATATGTGGCATCTCGTTCACTGCTTCGTGTTTAATCGGGAGCACAATGCCATTGTGGCTGAGGACCAGTCCCCACATATGTTCCAAAGCGACGTAGAGGTTACCCTCGTTGACTCTGTACTGATTTGGACTTTACCGTCTAACCAGACGTACGACGTACTAATTCCCAATATCGAACTTACATTATCGTGCTAAGCAGCAGAACGCCTGTCGCCTCAACTGGTCTACATAGGTATCGCCTTTTCTGTCGTTTTGTGTGGCGCTCGACTAAACGCTCGCCTTTCGACTAAAGAAAATACAATAACACCTTCTTTCGAACCCAAAACCTAGCGGTCAAAAGTAGCACCTTGTGGCACCATAGAGACAGGAAAAGTGTCGACACAGTAACACTGCGCTGAAGTACACAATCCCTTTTCGATCAAGATTTCTATGGCTTGCAATGACTTCGATTTTCAAATAAGCTCTGATATCCGGCCGGATGGCGAATAAATCAACCCGTGGCATTTTGTGCGCTTACTTCCGTGATGCCATTATCCGGGCACGTATTATGTTCTATGCCTACACGGAAGTCCTGCTGAGAGAGCAGCTTGGTGCCAGTGGCTAAACGCGTCAGAGCTCGACTCACTCCGTCTCTCCCATCGTCCATCTTATTCTGACAGTTTTAGCGACACTTTGGTTTTCCCAGCTCGCCTCTCGCCGCGATATCCGACTGCGCGACATTGCCTTCCGTTGCCGCCGGAATGCGCAAAGGGATAGATAAAAAAGCAGGCTCTGGCGACTGCCCCGGCCAGCTAGTAGGGGTGTGAAGAAGCGTGGATGCAGACCACATTCGAGCCGTCCTTTCACATCGCACGAGAAAAGAGTTGCTTATCGCCGCAACGCTTGCCCTATCTTCCAAGCTATCGCGCGGTTTCTCCACTCACATTCATCTCTTTTGTCTGTTATCTCCGGATTCTTTTTCTTTCCCTCTTTAACTCTCTCTTTATGCTATCCTCGTATTTCGCTCTTCTGACCTCGTGATATGGAGAGATATCATTGATGATGGCACTCGTATTGTTAATGAGGCGACGAAAGGAACATTATTTGTATTCTTCTGTAGGAATAGTGTCACCGACGCTCGTTAGGTGGTCGCGCCAATGCATTTCCTTTTTTTCTTCTTAGTCGTTCCCACTGACGCGTTTCGTGCCAGCAGCGCGCACTGAGTTAGCGAGACACGTTGTACTTTGGCGAACAAATAAAAATCATCCGTTTTTGTTTTTGTTTATATGTCATCTCATTATTTTTCTTAGGTTGTCTGACGGTTTCTGTGCACTTTCCTTGCGGTACGTTTCCGCCTCGTGTCCTCTTCATGCAGGGGGCGCAATATGAAGGTTTGTTACACTCCCCTCGCGTCGCAGGAGAAACATATGGACTAAACGGAAGTTTTGCTCGCTTCGCGAAGCCATCTTGTCGCATTTCAAGGCTCTGCTTTTCGGTAAACATTCTATAGATATCCTATAGATATTCTGCAGACCTCACTAAGTATTTTCAGAAGGTATTCTGTAAGTTTGCCATGTAGCTCAGCTGTGCTTTATATGGCGTTCAGAAAATAGTCTCTAAGTGACTACACTGCTGCCTCAAGGTCCCTGGCAGCCAACGATCCACTTACTTCCATGCAACCACATAATATGCCAGTTTTACATCTAAAAAAGGACTAACGTCGACAGAGCAGGTAGTCCTTGTGTACTAAGTTTTTCGCCACAAACGTTAGATTATTGCTGTCACTCGAGGAGCGATTTCAATGGGATCATCAATCTCATATAGACTACAGAGGGACGGTCCCTTCGCGTTGTAGATCAAAGTAGTTCCAGTTTCGCCACTCTGGCACGGAATGCACGTTCATCGATCGCCGGTCTCCTGGCCCTAATCCATACACTTTTCTCTCCAATCTTCATTCCCTGGATATTGGCATAGCAATAAATCAGCAGAACACCTTTTGGACTAGTTTGTGCGCCGCATGAAGAACGAATTCCAGCCAAAACGACCCACACAGAAAAACAATAGAGAGATAAGAGCCTCTTTCTGTTTACTTCTCTGTTTTCCTGTGTGCGTTTTTTTTTTTTTTTGGTTACTTGATTCTTTCTAATTTGTGGCGTAGCCATCCCTGTTTAGTGTCTTTCTCCACATCGATTACGCAGCGTTTACCCAATTATTAAGTTTCTTTGTGCGGGCCAAGAGTATTATCCGTGCGCGCATATTATCGCGGTGAAGCTCGAAAGGACGTTGTCGAGACAGTGTACACACGTACTTTCTTCTTGCTATTCCCTTTGTTTTCAAAGACATCGGTGGTGTCTGCACACTCTTGGACGGGTAGCGGGTATACGGCAGTGTATGTGTGACGCAGTACAACCGCTCCGACTGTCAAGTGGGCACATTGTCCCATTTTATGAGTTTTCATTTGCATGGCTTTCGCTGAAATGAAATTTCGTACTGCGGCTCCATTCTAAGGGACAGGCTTGGAAAGCATGGGATGATTGGTCGTTTACGTAAGAAAATTCACCGACATGCGTAAGCACTGCAAGTTTTGAATAGCGCGAAACAGCAGCGAGTAAGGGAATGATGCAAACGACATGACGAAACCCTTCTCTGAAAGATTGCATCGTTGCCTTGTCTTTCAGTACCTAGTTTTTATTCAAGAGCGGCCGTCCTTTTTAGAAATAATGCCCACTTCCCACGATGTATGCATCATTGAGGGAACGGTAACGTCCCGGTAATTTAGTAACTGTAGCCTGGAGCCTGACTATATTTAATTCCTTTTACCTTTAAGACGTATAGTTGAAAGCAGGGCCAAACAGGTTGTGCGCTCTTTGAGAGTGTGGCACGATCCTGCCCCGAACGTATTAAGTGTCGACATCTCCAGCTGAAGAAAACAGAATAATCTGCCTTAGGCTGTATATAGTCAGCATTCGAACCACCGACCTCTCAAAAGCACCGGTGGCACATGTGCTTGAGAAGGTCGATGGTGATGACTCCTTGCGTGATGGGACAAGGGTTCTGAACCTCGGTATAATTTCTATTTTATGTGTTCCTTCACTTCTTGAGCATGTAATGGCGGCTACAAACCGCTACTTTGTTCTTCTTTACATCGTCATGCGTAACGGGCAGATTTTACTAAATTTGGGCGTCGTCATAGTATTCAGTGGAGTGACTATCGTTACCCGAAGTCGGATGCCGTCACCGGTGCGGAGTCATAATCACGTTATCGTTTTGTAACCAGTAAGAACGGAACACTGAATTCGCTTGCTGTGGCTAGCCATTTAGATCGTGTCACTTGTTGCCATGTCATCTGGGCACGTTTGTGGTATGGAGATGTGAGCTTGTGGTAAGTGGTATATGGTACAATGTTCTGGGTATGTGGTATATATAGGCCCGGCTGGTGTAGGGTCCCTCCTGTACAGCTCATTATACGGGCTGCACAGCAGTTGTCATTGTTTCGTCCTAGCCAAGATATAAACGTTTGGCCGTTTCTCTTTAGTAGCCACTGGCTTAGAAAGTGGCGCCATCAGCTCTTATACGAACAACACCGAGACCTCTGATACTAACACTTTGCCCACCTTCTAAGTTCTTCTAAGTTGTTTCTAGTTGAGTAGCGGGTCTGCTGCAGCATTTATTGAAGCCCTATCCGTCGACGTGAGCAGGACCAAAAATCTTCTTACTTTCAAGAGATTACCAACACTGGGAATGCATTACGAGCAACACGGTGACTCTGAGAAGCAAAGCCCTTGACTCCTGACTTTTGACAAAAGATGTCACGTTTACTGTCGCACTACTGCAACTTAAGGTTCCAATTTCACCTTACTTTGCAAGACCATTCTGCCAGCTTTCACGACGGGAAATGGAACACGACCTCAAGTGCCGGCTGCGTGGGAAGTTACAGGTGCTGACAGAGCGCGCGGGAATACGGAGCTGACAGAACACCATGTGCACTTTCCTGTCCATCTGTGTCTCTGTTTCGACACTATTACAGATGTTCACATGACCTCATCGAAAGCCGTTGGCGGCAGCTCATCTGGCCTACCGGGGAACGCAGCATTTGTGAGGGAAAGTGATTTGAATCCTCCTCTACCAGGGAAGGCAACGTTCAAACCTTATATTATAAATACAAAGCGACACGTTTACAGGCAGGTGACCCACATACGCCCGGCAGCACAAACCATCGGCCCATTATTGTTTGTGTGATGGCAATGCACGCTCCTTCGTAGTACTAGTGCGTTGCGAACACATTCCCATGTTATTGTGCTGCCTATAGACTGAGCATACCGTCATTTTGGGAACAGGCGACCGTCCTAAGTCGGCAGTTGGGCGCCGGTCGTATCTTGCGTCCTTTGTGTGGCGTGCCTATGATGCTGGCTTCGAACTTTCCGTGACCTTTGTGCGTGTCCCTTTTTCGGTCCCACAGAAACGATTCCGGAAGTAGTGCAGTGTCTGATCTTCATTTTCCTGGACATTTGTGTGCACGACTCCGGTGTCCCAGTACAAGGAACGCGCATACGTTTTCTTGAACTCCATCCAAAAATAATAAGCGTTATCAAGAGGTACTTTGCTACGCCGGCATAACCGAGAACCTTAGGGTGAACTGTTGTTTTCCTTTTTTCTGTTCCCCAGGATATTCCTAACCATTACGCAGCGGAATCGCCATTATACAAGCAGTATTGTACAACTATCAGCGTCTGTGGATACAAGAGCTGCATTGCACCAACAATTGTTTTTTTTTTTTTTCCTCTTTTGGACGGTTAGCTTGTAAGCCTTGATACAGTCTTCTGCAACTGTTCTTTGTCAGCTGTAAAGCCCCCGCGGCGTCTGAGCAGTCTCTTTGAGGGTCTCCTTAATGGAAACCGGGCCAGGTGGTCTTCTGTGGCAACGCGTGGTTGCTTCGGCAAATTATCGTCAGCCCTTAACTGGCGCCAACGTTTTTGTTAAATCAAGTGTACATCCTCTTGTTCATGCCGTAGAAGATCCGTTCAGTCTCCATTGACAACCATAATGGCCTTCGTAGGAGTCATGCACTGACATGCAAGACCTCTCGCTGCCAGATTTATGAGGATAATTCACGTGGTTTGGTTTCACTTCAAAGTGGGGAAATCGCTTCAAGCTATGACAAACTATACAACACTAGGCGCGGCTGCAGAGGTATGCACTTCAGCCAAGGTATGCACTTCAGCCATGCTCTTGGGCCTTGGTGCTTAGGCAAATCCTGCTTCGAGTGTATAGAAACAGAGTCATGATGGCCCTTCATCGGATTGCATGTCGCTCGGCCGGCAACTGAGTCAAACCGAGAAGGAAGGCCAGCAGAATCGCAGTGCGCTTCTCTGTCGTGAATGTCTTTCGCGTGAACGGATCTTCCTCGTGGAGTGTGTCGGTCTCAGATTCCAGCCTGCCAACGCCTCCACTTATCTGGAGAGGCCAGGCTAGCTAGCGTTCTTGTGGTCCGGCGTTACCGCTCCTGATATGGTGCGTGCGCCACCGAGCACAACGATTCCCGCTGTCGGCTCCGGTTTCGACCTTCCTCCTCCTCCATTTTCAGGTTCTCCTCCCAGCGGTGGCTACTAGGGCCACGGTGTCACTGTGCAAAAGACACTGCGTGTGGCGCCTTTTGGACAAGCGCGCCACTCTGCGCCGCGGAGCTCTCCGACCGCTGACCGCCGCTGGTATCTGTTCGCCGCCACGGCGATATGCCTGCTCGGCTTGAATGGAAGAGGACGCCCTTAGCTTCTCGCGAAGAAATCGTCGCAGCTGAAAGTCTGCCTGAAGGCCTTCCGGTTCCTGGCGTTGCTTTTGTGGTCCAATGGTGATGTGTCCCGTAGACACCCATTAAATAGATCCGAAAGCCCGTATTCATGGCATCTATTTTCCACAGTTGTTTGTGAAACCCAGAGGTCTGTAAAAAAGAAAAGAGAGAGGGGAAGTTTCGGTGCCTGAATTTCCCTGAAGCTCCATTCAGATTTCCTTTTTGCCAGGGTTTACACCCAAGATTTGCCGAATAAATTAAAATTCGCAGATTTGAACATTACTGTTTCGAGCTGCAGTTGTGTGTGTCTGGCCATCATTTCAGAGTGGTACAATTTGATTCAGGCAGAACCGCAAGCTCCTTTCTTGTATGAAAGCCCCTGAATGGATTACTTGTAATTAAATAATATTAATATATGATTTGCTCTTTGTGCCCCGCCGTGGTGGTGCAAAAGTTAGGGCGTTCGACTGCTGCGCTCAAGGATGCGGGATCAAATCCTGGTCCGGCAGCCGCTTTTCGATGGAGGCGAAAAGTAAGGCGTCCGTGTGCTGTGCGAGGTCAGTGCAAGTTAAAGAACCCCAGGTGGCCGAAATTTCCTGAGTCATCCACTACAGCGTCTTTTATTGCCTGCGTCGCTTTGAGACGTTAAACACCACAAATCAAACCAAACCAGCCTTACCGTTTGTCTAGTCGGTTCTAGTTGATTACAGCATGACATAGAGCTGCGCTCAGGGACGCTGGAAGACACGAGGCAACATGTCTGGCGCCAGCTACTGCTTCTTCTTCCTGTTGCCCCGCTTTCCACTCTATCCTTCCCCTCACGGAGGAAATTAGGCCTTGTCGATGTTGTTACCACGTGTTTTTGTATACCGCGAGCACGCACATCATGGCTTGTGTCTGCAGCTGGAGTGCGCTTGTTTGCGGAGTTAACTGCTATACTGTCCAATGGGCCGTCGCATGTATGTGCTACATTACTGCCTATTAAAGAACTACGCGAATATCACTGAGAATTGGGAATCAGGTCCTGTCTGCGAAATAAGGAAATCTACTAGGCGGCTTGCCGGGCTTAACTGACAATGCAACTGCGACTTTCTTCAGAATCACGAAACATGTACTTTACCCGCAGAAATTGTTCCTCAGTATGTTTCCATGAGGTTTCCCTGAGGATACACGGGTGGCTTAGTGGATTTTGTTGGCAATACTCTGCATGTTGCTTTGTCGTTATTGGTGTACTGAATTTAGACTTATTAAATGGTCAGCAATTTTTTTTTCTCTGTACACATTCACATTAACTGGCTGTATGCGCCGCAAGAGAGTGGTACTTCAGCATGTTTCTATTGGCACTGGCCATATAGGCGCGGCGCCTTACCGGATTCGATTTCTTTCGAGGCACGTCGAGTGCACGTTTCGTCCACCAAGCATCGCTGAGCGGTTGTTTGCGCGCGGTTAAACCCGAGTGGGCTGTTTGCGTGCGCATACGCTTGCTTGCGCGTGCCGCTGGGCCGACGTGCTCGCTTGGCTTCCAAGTCTCCTCCGCGATAACGACGGAGGATGCTTATCGGGCCAGAACCCATGCTGCTGCCTTCCTTGCACGCTTTCCTCCTAGATGGGACAGCCCGCTTTAGAGGGAATGGGGGAGGAGGGAGGGTTCCTTCTTGAGTTAAAAATGCGGTATACCCACTATAACTTTAAAACATCCAGCTAACAGCCGCTCTTTGCTTTGATCGCTACCAGTTGTACGCCTCCGTGGTGTCTCATGTAGTTATTTTGGTGTACACGGGTCCAGTGTCTTAACCTGAAATGCGCAATGTGTTTGCATTTTATGAATGAAGATTCTTGCGACGTTCTTCGTAGCTGTATGGGGGAGGGGGAGAGTGCGGATACAGTATATCGGTTAACATAAATATAATTTCGCTTTTTTTTTATCGTCGATGATTGGCTGATGCAGCAGGCCTTTGGTGCCTGCTGGGCCCCGTAAAGTGGGAGGGGTGACGATGGTTTAGCTTATGTCCGGCACCGAGAATGCACCCGTTCATATGCATCCTTTGAGTGGAGATTGTATCAGGAGGTTTGGTCAAGAATCATGACTGAGATGCGTGTAGGTTTAACGTGTAACTTTAAAGAAGGGCAAATGTCCGTTTGCATAAAAAGGACAGCGCCAGTTCTTTTTCAACACATTTCGTTACATGTCGAAGTCTGTTGAAGGAAGTTGGAAGCATGGATGCTCCATGACATAATTGGAAATTTGCTAAATCAGCCCGCGAAATCTCTACTTCATACTCTCTTTTTCCTTGCATCTGTTAAAACCTTGGGCAATTTGGAGAAAAGGTGACTGGATTTTTAAAATTCACTGAAATTCCGGGGAAATTTCCTTTCGCCTAATTTTACATTTCAATTTCCCCTAAAAAAGGGAACAAAATTTCCCTAATAGTACAGCACTGAAATTTAGGTGGACGCGTGTTCGCACGAGTTCGGCTGCTCCATTTGCGCACAACCGAGGCAGTCCCCTCGTCACTGCGAGGAGCATCGAATGGGTCCACTGTCGCTGCACTCTGTGCGTGCACCGATATACACTGCGCCTATTGTTTGGCCGCGCAGAGTGAGTATTTTAGTCTCGCCCAATTGTCTCGGCTCCGGCCTTGCTATAGCTCGGCCGCTGTCCTGGATTTCATTCTTCCGCCCTGAATACCGTACAGTCCGTGCTTTATTTAATTCCTCCTGGCCCCCTTCCGTTCGCTCGACTGTCAGCGCTGACGTATACTATAGACTCCGGCCAGCTCGTCTTCCCTCAGGTCACAAGCGTTTTCTCTGCATGGCGGTCGACTTGGCGTGCTGACGATTTCTATTGAAGCGTGTATGGACGCCGCCATATTTGAACTGCTGCGTTCGACAACGTTAGCGTTATGGTTAAAAGGGACTACTGTCTAAATCATGCTTGTGGAAGCATAAGCTGACGAAAATCTCAATTGCGTTCCGAGCTTCATTCGTAAATGTAAGCAAAACCGCACCGACGTGTAAATTATATTGTTAATCTACAATAAATTGTCCCAAATGTCAACGCTTGACTTCCAGCGGTAAACTGTTTGACAGGCGTGTTTGGCGGCGTTAGCATTAGTTCTGAAGGGGCGCTTGTGTCATGTTCGTTGAGGTGTAAGTGGCGGGAATTTTGGTTACCTTCTCCAAGTAACGACAATGCGCACCGACTATAGTCGGTTTAGAGAGAAGCAATTGATCTGCACTATCAGATGCCGCCAATTTGAATGGAGCACTGCGCGAAAGACAGCCTACTCGCTGTGTTTATAACGTTTCAGTTTACAGCAACGCGAAATTCCTATAGCAGTGAGCGGTTGGTCTGTCCCCTGCGAACTACTTCCTCCTTCCATATATCACTGCTCCAGTTGGGCTTACATAATGAGGACCCGTGCATTGCACTGAAATCTGAGTGAACAAAAATTGACGGCAGTCTTTGCTCAGATAAAAAATTCTGATAAAATTCAGATAGCGTCGCTGAGTTAAAATAATGGAAGTTCAGGTCGGTTGCTAAAACCGAGTATCCATGTTTTTATTACAATGATCACTGATAAAATTTAAAAAAAAAATGATTGTTTGTCGCTTCGTTTTTTTTTTTATATATATAGGAAAAGGCGAACGCAATCGGTCCTGGCTTTTGCAGAGACAGTTAAATATTGGCACTGGATGTGAACGACCCCGCTTTTGAGGTTCCGTCCGTGGGGTACGTGTTGGCTTGTCTATGCGTTCCCAGAATGCACTTCGCTTTCCGCAGCCCCAACAAAACTTACTTATTACGGGGATAAGCATGTCTCTCTCTCTCTCCCTTTGCCAATCGAAGAGCCCTCGCCCCATAACCTGTCTTCGATTGGGACAACTCAGCCACTGACAGGCGAGGGAACTAGAGCCCGCGTACCTGAGCGATTATACGCTGTGGCGTACGCAAGCTGTGTACGCTATAGCCAATTTGGTCGCAGTCGGACAGTTGCGTGCACGACGTATGCGGAGCGGCTCCCTCCCTTTCCTTACCGACCTCTTCGCAGAATTACTGGGAAAAGCGATTATGACTGCTCGCGGCTTCGTGTCATGGTCGCATAGCGCTTCGTTTCTCTTCTTGTTTTCTTTTGCCTACTCCGGGGCTACCGTTCGGAGGCAAATGCCACTGCAGAGGCACGCGCAGAGGAGGTGAGATGCGTTTGCTTTTACAAACGAGGCACACACGGAGAAAGTGAACGATCATCCGCTACCCCTGCGAAAACACAGCGCATTCAGGCATGCCGGCAGACATGTAAGAAGGCCGGGCAAAGTGAATCTAACGGGTGTAATGATTGTTGTTTTTCCGCAGACAACCTCTCTCGCGAAGGCTGGGCAGGAGCAACAAACCACTATGCTCGCGCAAGCGAGGAGCGACCGTAATTTCGTGGGCTCCGAAAGGGCACGTGAACGCAACGTAAACGCGAACGCAGAGACGTACACATGCACGCGAACACCGTAATGACAGCGCAGGCGTGTGTTGTCATTACGCTGTGATCGCTCTGTGCCCGGATGGCTGTGGTGGCTCTTGGATGCGCCGAGGCCTTGCTAATGGACACCTTCGTGGAGAGGGTGAGGTAAGAAGGGGGAGGGGCCCTTTCGCGACACCGGCTAAGACACAGGGAAAGAAAGGGAGGGTGAAAGAAGAGAAGGGGGTATAAACGTGTTGCTTTCCGCCACTGCCGCCGAGTAGTGGTACGTGTGTGTGTGTGTGTGTGTGTGTGTGTGTGTGTGTGTGTGTGTGTGTGTGTGTGTGTGTGTGTGTGTGTGTGTGTGTGTGTGTGTGTGTGTGTGTGTGTGTGTGTGTGTGTGTGTGTGTGTGTGTGTGTGTGTGTGTGTGTGTGTGTGTGTGTGTGTGTGTGTGTGTGTGTGTGTGTGTGTGTGTGTGTGTGTGTGTGTGTGTGTGTGTGTGTGTGTGTGTGTGTGTGTGTGTGTGTGTCCGTGAGTAAGTGTCTCTGCTTTCCTTGGGCAAGAGGCCGCGGCCGTAGTAACCTGTTCGCCCCGTTTCGTTTACCTGGAAAAAATAAGCGCGTGCCGCGTCGTCGATTAACCTCTTGCGCCGCAATGAGCCGCGCAGCAACTGTACGACTACACGTGCGTCTCCCTTGTGCCTCTTTTTTTGCTTCGGAGTCTGGTTTTTCTATGCAGTACAACCGACGGAGGTCATAGTCACACGATCGATGATTGATTGGTTTCTTTCTTTCTTTCTTTCTTTCTTTCTTTCTTTCTTTCTTTCTTTCTTTCTTTCTTTCTTTCTTTCTTTCTTTCTTTCTTTCTTTCTTTCTTTCTTTCTTTCTTTCCTTTTCATATATATCTCTGAACATCCTGTGTTGACGCAGTCTGTTCCAGTATTGATCTCTTGTCGATTTGCGGATCTTCGAAGACCTGCCTGCAGCGCCTACCCCTTTTCCCAGAACCAGACGCGAGTGTCGTCAGTCAGCGCTTATCTTGCATTTGCGCAGGGTTCGCGGAGGCGTTGCCATTTGGTGCTGCTCTTTCTTTTCCTTAATTACCATGCAGAAAGAATTCGGAGCAATAGAAGAGTTGTTTTAGCCGTAAGTGCAGAATGTATTCTTGCTTCGTCACCTGCAAAACCCTGCTACAACATATATGCTACAACAACTCTCCGTCGACTTCGACGAGTTTATTCGTGGAGCTTTGCACAAGTGTTCTTCGAATCAAGCCCTGAACGCCTTGCCGAAAGTACTGTCAGGCACGCAGCATATCGACGTTAACCATCAGAAAGCGTGACTTCTAGTAGTGGGCCATATGTGTACGAGATGGAGCGCTTCTGACAGTGCGAGACAGTGTTTCACAGTGTTGTATTCTTCTGTCAACTTTAGTTAGCTGTAATTTGTGCGACCACGTGGGAGCACATGTGAAAATTATTTTCGAAGATGATTTTTAAGCAAGAAAGCAGGCTGACTCCACACCGTCGCGCTTGCATGCTTTGATTTCAATTCGAGAGTCCGGGAATTAGTGTTTAGCTTGCGAAAGTGCATGATATTCATTATGCACGCTGAACATGAGATTGCGAATATGTTAATTATGAATGCTTTGCTTTTTCGATGCTGAAAATCAGCGGTTATGAATAAAAGCTTGTAATGTTATCGATCACTAAATTTCACAAAGTGGCTGTCTTCAGCACGGTAAGGTGCGCAGTTGGGAACAAAGTAAAAGTCCTGATGGACTCCATCAGAATGCTTTTAATCTGTTCACAAATGCCTAATGAATATCACAGACTTTTTTTTTTTTTTTTCTGTAGTTCGTCTGTCATTTGAGTTTTCGTCAGCGTTCAACAATGTTCCGAGTTTCACGGTTGTTTCGGTCTGATGAGAATATTTCCGGGCTCTTAGCTCCCAAAATGTACTTAGTAATTGAATTCTCGCTTTTCGGGTGATCATTAATGTATATTAACAACGTTGCCGCAGTTACACAGCGTTTAGGATTCGAAAGTAAGGTGTTTCGATGTGAAAAGAACCAAGTCGATTAATTCTGCAAAGAATCAAATGTGTGTTTCCAAACGCGTTAATATACCGCAGGTTTTATTTGCAATGACCGACTTTTAGTTAAGCTGCGCTTGTAAAGTCCCTCGCAATTTCGCAAAGAGGATTATCTGAAGCTGTCTGCCGAAAGGCAGAGATAGCTATCATTCAATACTGCCAATTGGTTGAGTTTGTTGACAACCGCTTAAAAAATATCTCACTTCCACGCATGTTGTTCGCAGTGTTGTTTGCACTTGTCCATACCCTGGCTTACTCGAATGACGGCTATTGTTACAGCATTCTAGATGAAATGGGTCGGACAGGATTACTGCGCTTGAATTAGATGTCAAACACGAAAACATATACAACATTTTATCGTCATCACTAAACCACTTTTCAGACGCAAAGAGAGGGGATAGGAGCTATAATGTGGAGATTGTGAGGCCCTGCTGTTTGTCATACTGAATTCAAAATATTCCTGCGCTTTTATAAAGTGAGTATTTGTAAGAAACGGGATTTCAGAGACGGCCATTTGTTACCTCTGTGTTACCTTTGTTACCTCTGTGCCTACAAGGTTCTATTAGAAGCATAGGAGGCTTTACCTGACGCCAGGCTAAGGGAATTGCCAGATATGTTCTCAAGCCTCCGGTTTTCCGGTTCTCAAGCTTCCGGCCAGGCCAATCATGTCGCAACATTCGTTAACACAAGATTACGTGCAGTAAGAAGAACCTCTGATATATTGATGCATACGTTTGTCTTTTAAAATTTGTGATTTATACTCTGGCCGTTGACATAAAACATCAACCTAAATGTTTCTTTTTTTAATTTTTGGTTACCACTCGTCTGCCCAGAAAAGCTGCAGATATATTACGAGCACAGAAAAACTAATTATCTAACCTAGAAGCTTCAACGAAGGAGGGGGGGGGGGGGGGGGCAGCACAAATCTGTATTATCGTTTCTTTGTCGACAATATCCTGGCAGATGCTTTTTTTTTTTTTTTTTATCGATCTACTAAATAGGCCAAGTGTTGATTATTGCACCAATGCCGGGAAACAGTAATGTTGTTATTAATATTTCATGTTTTGCATTAGTCGTTGTCGTTCTTGTACTTTGTAAGAATCATGCTCCTTGTGTAGTTGTTTGTTTGTTTGTTTTTCCATTCGCTCTCCATCGAAGTTTTTCCGTATTCGGGTAAATAAACGGCGAAGTCTATTTTTCTCTTTCCTTCGCTTGGTTGCAAATGGCTTCAATCGGCTACATTGGGAAGCACCTCGCATGCCACCTACTTTTACGGGGACGCCTTGCTAGACCTAAGCTCCTATTGCAGGTCTAAACAACACAAGCCTCCTTCCCTTGCTTATCGCGTGTTATCTCCTTAGAGTGAGCATATCATGAAAGGTGTGTCCACAGCCGCGGGGCTCCTTGGGCGTCTTGTGTTTCCCATTGTTTCTGTCTTGTTTGCACACTTCCCGTGCGTACACCTCGTCGCCGCTATCTATCAGGGGCGTGTGTTCCGATATTCCCACGTGTAAGGGGGTATAGCGTGCAATGGCGCGCAATCTGTTACGCGGAAAAAAGCCGGCTCGAGCAGTTGCGTCGTCTCTCTGAAGTTCTCCTTTTCTGTGAGCGTTTTCCGGTGAATTGGCGACCGGAAATGAAGAGATATTGACGGATCAGATGTGATGCCTTTTGCCGGCTAGTCGGTCGAGCTGGTATAAGAAGGCTCCAGAGTTCATAAATCGTTGGCCCAATATTGGATTATGTTAGTAATGCAATATCCATATATATATATATATATATATATATATATATATATATATATATATATATATATATATATATATATATATATATATATATATATATATATATATAATATGGATTGCTTGTTACTAATGGGCCAGAGTTAAATTCAAACAGATAATCGGGAAAGTTGTGTGACATCCTATTTTATTCCAACAGTTTCGGACGGTGGACCGTCCTTCTTCAAGGTAGAATTGAGAATTCTCAATTCTACCGTGAAGAAGGACGGTCCACCGTCCGAAACTGTTGGAATAAAATAGATAATTGGGAAAGTTGTGTGACATCCTGGTTATATATATATATATATATATATATATATATATATATATATATATATATATATATATATATATATATATATATATATATATATCGTGCTTGCGCTGGCCCAGGCAGCACAGCACACCGGCCCAACATTGGTACTGTGCCAATATATATATATATATATATATATATATATATATATATATATATATTGGCACAGTACCAATGTTGGGCCGGTGTGCTGTGCTGCCTGGGCCAGCGCAAGCACGACGAGCTGCAAGACTTGTTGGATCCAATGTACCGTGTTCTTGAGCATATAAGCTGTGTCCATCCAAGTTCACTAATTTTTCACCGTTTCGTTATTTTTATTGTATATTTTTCCTCAAGATATATTTATTTTTTGTTAGTTGGAACTTCGGTATTCGATTTCGTCTTATCAACACGTGGACAATTCGATCCCGTTTGCACGTGTTGAAAACCTATAGGGACCGTTGTTTCTATTTTCCGGGTTGGCAGCGGACATAGGCTCTGATAAGAATAGTATTCGAGATTCAGTCGATCAGAGCATGTTTTAATAGGCTACCACCGCGTGTAAATAGTGCAGCATCCACCCATTCCTTAAAATAATGATCATTCTCTTGAATCAAGCAGTAGCTTGAATAGCTTACGTTGCGACATATCATTAATTATTGAATTTTTTTTTTTTTTTTTTACACGGCTCGCACAGAGCGTGTAATTTTTAGGTGTCCAAAATATCCATTATGCACATAAATGCATTATTCAAGCATTCACTTTAGGAATAGGTACCATTCCCCGTTGGTTCGTTTTTTATTTATTATTTTTCGTATTCGCTGCACATATTTGGTTTGTATTTATGGCGTTTTCCACATAGAACGGGTATACACGAAGCGTACAACATAAACAATGGTTGTTTTGTTCCCGCTTCAAGTTTCAAGCACGTTCGTCCAAAGGGCTGACAGGTGCATTCCGCAAATCTTTTGCTGAAGTTTATAAAGCCAGCTCAGCAAGGGTTAGAGCAGTTTGTCTCGAACAACGTGGGCAAACAACGGACCTTATAACAATGTGCCTAATCTGTTATAAATGGAATGCTATGTGACAGCGGCTTGAAGTAAGTTGCCATATATTTACTCGCTCGTCTATATGTTGATAAAATTGGACAGCAGCTACACTTGGTTACAAAACATGCATCCGTCCAAACGCTGAAATACATCTCAAATTAAAATAGGCTTTAACTGAGTTATCGACATAATTATCGAGTCCCCGATGTGGATTTTCTTCGAAAACGTGAATATTTTTTTCCATGATGACGTCATATTTGTTTTTGTCTTTGTTTGTACATATATCGATATCGATGAAAAGGAAATAACAAGAAGAATAAGATTGGGATGGAGCGCATTTGGCAAGCACTCGCAGATTATGACTAGCAGCTTACCGGTATCACTAAAGAGGAAAGTATACAACAGTTGTGTCTTACCTGTACTCACCTATGGGGCTGAAACGTGGAGGCTAACCAAGAGAGTTCTACTTAAGTTGAGGACAACCCAGAGGGCTATGGAACGAAAAATGGTAGGGGTAACATTAAGAGATAGGAAGCGTGCAGAGTGGGTCAGAGAAATAACTCAGGTTACCGACATTCTAGGGGAAATTAAGAAGAAAAAATGGACATGGGCAGGACATGTAGTGCGAAGAGAGGATAACCGATGGTCGCTTAGGGTAACAAACTGGATTTCAAAGGGAGGAAAACGTAGCAGGGGGCGGCAGAACGTTAGGTAGGCGGATGAGGTTAAGAAGTTCGCAGGGGTCAAGTGGATGCAGCTAGCACAGAACCGGGCTATGTGGAGAAATATGGGAGAGGCCTTCGCCCTGCAGTGGGTATAGTCAGGCTGATGATGATGATCATGATGATGATGATCGATATCTGTTTCATATGTTTTCTTTGCACGACGTAGTTGTTATGTAGAGTTGTCATTTTGATATTTTTTCTTGTCGCTCTTCATGCGCCAGTGGTTACTTATAGCAATCTATATTGATGCCCTGCCAGTTCTTAATTTATGTCCTCCTGCCAACTTTCCCGCCCTCACGCAGTTGTTGGAGCGTGTCGTGCAATGCCAGTGCACGAATACTGTGCCTTGTAAATGATGCCTCGAGCACGTTAGTACTCCGCCTAGGTTATCTTTCTCAGGAGCCGGTTCTAAGGAATCGGACATAAAAAAAAAGAAAGGAAACGCAAATATTTGTAGGCTGCGCACCGAACGTATTCCAAACGTTTCTCGAAAGACCGTACATGCCATGCCCTTAATATAGACTGTCAAAGAAAACAGATGTGATAAAAAAAAGGGGAGAGAATGTAATATTCATGACGCTCACTCTTTGTATCCTATTTTGTCGCGAAGATCATATACAATTTGGAACATGAAAAAAGAAAAAGAAACGCCTTCGACATTTTTCTTGAGGAGGGTACCACCGCCTCGATCTTCCAAGCACATCGGTCGAAACAGTATTTGTCATGAGCAAGGTCAAGGCACTGCATGTTGAAAACTAGGTTTTGCGTGCACCGCTTTGTCAGATAATATCCATTCTGAGTTCCAACCACACACCTCGGTCAAGACAAAGTAAAATAAAAAGTGTTGTTCTTTTCCTCCTCCTTTTTTTTTTTGAGGGGGGGGGGGGGGGGGCGGGGGGGGGGGGGGCTGTGAAATATTTGCGTTTATGTATTAATTAGTCTGATTTCTGCGTAATTTATTTTCTTTATTATCGACAGCTAAGTGTGGGTCTTCTTTTATATTGAAAACTACACATTTTGACAGAATTGCCTTTCTTGGTCGGTTTTTGTAAATGTAAGCAACTCAGAGAAATCTCCCACCGAGACTTTCTTTTTTTCCTTTTTTTACTTAAATCGCGATGTTTCGAAGCCGCCTTGGCTCTTTTCCTTAAAGAATTCTTAGTTTCTTATAGTCCTGTATATATATATATATATATATATATATATATATATATATATATATATATATATATATATATATATAGATATATATATATATATATACTTTTCTGCTTGTTCCTCCTGAAATGAACGGTTTGTCACGTGACTGTGTTCTTGTGGGGCTCTGAATAGCTTTCCGAAGTTATTTATGTATGAATGCTGATAACTAGCTTATCGCAGCGCAACCGTTCGCGAAACAAAAGGTTCGTTAGTGTTTGGCCATCGTAGCTCTCGCCATGAAACTCTGCCTCAATATAAGTTAAAAACAAAACAGTACAAACACGCGACACATATATTGTTCAATGCACTGTGCGTTCCTAGACAAATATGGACTTCAATTCGATTCTGCGAAAACGCTTGGCATTGCATGATTTGTGTAGTTGGGAATCTCTCAAATTTCGTTGCGCACTTCGGCAGCCGTCGCCTCTTGATTCGCCTGGCATTTCAGAGTTCGCCAGGCGGGCTTTTCCGAGAGATCCTTGGCTTAATAGCTTAAATCCATGTGCTCTTTGGCGGAGTGAGAGTTTATCAGATGGCAAGAAAAAAAAAATTACGATTCGTTGACGCACGCGCGGATTCTCCCCGCTGAGTTGCACTGATACGGCGCCTCTCTTTCTCGTCTACGAAACAGGAAGGTGATCGTCGAGCGCATTTGTCCCGCAGATTGATTTTCTGGTTTGAGGCGGTGGGTCACCTGAACGGAAGAGGGTTAATACGGGTATATAGGCTCAAAAAAGCGTGGAAATTGAAGCTTTGTATTTGACTCGGCTAGTATATATTGGCCGGAAGCGTGGATTCAGGAATAACATCTGATTTCTTGCGGCGATCCTCGTAGAAAGGCTTTGCTGATTCCCAGAGCAGGCGTGCTATCAAGCGTTTCCCTGCAGTAATTTTTTTTAAGGAAGTTTAGTTTGGTTTGTAGGGTCTAACGTCCCAAAGCGACTCAGGCTATGGGATACACGTTAGAGGAGGAATCCGGAAATATCGACCGCCTGGAGTTATTAATTCTTTAAAACTTCAAGTTAAGCTAGTTGGTAAAGGTTTGTTGTATTCTAGTGGGTGTACCTTGCGTACCGTCTTCGTTTGCGCCTTGTTTTTAAAACCACTAAGAAAATTATTCCAGCAAGCTGGGATTCTTTAACGTGCACTGTCATCGTACAGCACGTGGGCGCCTTGCTTTTCGCCTCCATTTTTCATTCAATCAATCCATCGAAAAGCGGTAGCCGCGGCCGCGTCCGGAAGTGTGAAACGTATGTTATTAAAATGCTTAGTGGCACCGCTATCTATTCTTTATTTATGCCGAATCAGTATCCATTTTCAGCCGAACAGTAGGCAAGCCAAGTTCGACGTTTTGTATCAGTTGAATGGTGGTTCTCATTTGTCCATCGGCAGTTTTTAGAACCTCCGCGTCTTCAGCTCTGAGTTCTCATGCGATTAGGAGGAAGCAAGTGTCATCCACCATCCACCGGAACACGGCAGGAAAAAAGCCGCGTTTGCATGAATGTTGCAAGTTCGATACATTGCGTGCATCATATCGCATTATTATAGTGTGATGGCCAGCAGTTACATATATGGTCTACGCATACGAGACTCCACTCGCCTTTTTTACTCTACTCCCCTCGAGAGCATTAGCCCTCGTTTACGTGCATGAATTGCACTACTTCTAGGCCGCGTTCATGTGAGCAGATTTGAGGATTTAAGCAACCTATATACTGACACTTTCGGAGGCAAATGGTGACCGCCAGGGAAGGAGAACAATGCAGTATTTGTCGCGTTCCCGTAACTGTGGCTTGCCGTTTTCGTTGTTTCCTAAAGCTATCCTATTAAATGATAGCTGACAAGGTGGGAACAAGCTGAATAATGACCTCCAAGAGCAGGGCCGTACCACTGGTGCATGCATGGCGCTTCTCTCCGTGGCAGGTAAAAAAAAAAAAAAAAAAAGACAAGAGGAATGGGGAGGAAAAGACAAGTTAGAAGTGAGGTGGTGACGAATGTGAGCGCTGTGACTTTCCGCTTTTGCGGTCGCGTCTCGCACGCGTTCCCGCGCGCGCTAACCTTGAAAGGGAAGCTGATAGGAAGAAGGTCTCCGGCCGCCGCCGCCGCTACGGCGCGCGATGGCGGGCGCGCGAACGACTCGCGCTGACATTTTTCCCCGCGTGCGCCCATGATTGCTTCATATGTTCCGTGAGCATCACGTGCCGTGTCGGATGCTTAAATGTTGGCGGATTCAGCCCTCTAGGAGTCGTCATCCATCACGTTTTGCCTCATGCGCTTTGGTGTCTGTCCTTTCCTGTCCGTCTCTCCCATGCTGCGGCTGCGTAGAGTACGGGGCCTCTTCTGCAGTTCTACATTAAGAGCCTATATCCGCGCGGACACGGGGGTACTTACCATTCTCAGCCCCGTAGGGCCAGGAGCAGCTAACTCCTTCCGATGTCAAAGCTCCCCAAGTGGCCGAAATTTTTACGGAGCTCTTCACTATGACACTTCTTATTAAACTCGTTCCTTCCTTCTGGTCAACATTGTTACGGATCCCTCTACTGTGGCAGCTCTCCCCTTCTTTCTTTCTTCATCTTTTACTTCATTTTTCCCTTGCGGTGCGTCTCAGGTGTCCATCCGGAAGTGTGACAGGCACTGCGTCTTTCTTCTCCACCGTCTATAAGAAGGGGGTACGTATGGAGGCTCCCTATAGGCTATTCCTCCCCCCCCCCCCCCCCCCCCCCCCCCCCCCACTATTTCTCCTTTCCACAGCAACTGGCGCGCGGCGTGGCGTAGGCGACTAGCACCACCTGTAGCTCTGTTTCAAGGTCAAATTATCTTATCCGATCACTGGCGAAACCTGGCGTAATAGAGCTCTTGCTCTGAAACCATTTCTGAGCGTCATTTCGTCGTATATGTTCCGAACGCGCTACAACGAATACCTTGACTTGAGTGTTCTTGACTTCGGTATAGTAGCTATTGCTACGCTGGAACTTCCTAGACCACGATATATATTTTCTTGATTCTGGTATATCTATGCTGGATATCCAAGTATCCGTCGACTTAAACAAGACGTTAAACAAGAAGTTTAAACAAGAATAAGCGCTTTTCAGCGCTTATTCTTGGACGAAGGAAGTTCAACTACACGATTTCGTTAAATGTGCCTATATTTGCGACAAGGTTAAGGTGGAGCAAAACTTTCCTTTCAAACTGAAGCTAGGTGAGCAGCTTAGGAAGCGCTCTACACTCGTGGGGCCCCTGCTGCACGACAGTGTGACGATAAAAAGTGGTGTAGCCGCGGGCCAGGTTTACGAAGAAATTACCTCCACGTATGCTGTTGCACACCTTACTCCAAGAGTTAGAGCCAGTGTGTGACAACGTTAACTATTCTAATTAGGTACCGCGCTGTCTGACGCACCGCTAACTATTGCCCCATGGAAACTAATTCCTTGAAAGTCGTTTCGTCCTTCTCATAATTAAACTGAAGGACGCCAAACGAGCACCGGTTATAAATCAGGTAATCACCTTTCCAAGCATTTTCGCGGGCTTGCGCTATAAGGTAGTATGTCTATATGATGTTGGGCGACGTGCTCAACGCACAAGTAACCTCACTCTAACCAGGAGCATAAAAATGAAAGCGCTGCCGTAGTTCAGGGACTGCAGAGTTCTTATCGGGTATTTGTTCGCTGGTTCGATTTCGCTTGAGTCGGAATGCAAACAGCTCCGATAGTAGCGTGCATGCATTACAAAAAAAAAAAAAAAAAAGCTGCGGTTTCCGCAGTCCTCCGCTATGCACCCTTGTTCTTAGCCTGCAATTTCGAAGTTTGCAAATTATTTTTATAAACGTAATAAATTACGATTTTAAACGAACTTCTCATGTTATACTAATAATATTGTTACGTGGCAAGGTTAGTGCACGAAGGATAGTCCAGGATGACGCAGTACACAAAGCACAGAACCACAGCAGCGTTAACCTTCTTCTAGCACAGAACGTTGATTCCACTTTGTCGTCTTCTGTGTCACTCCTTCTGATCGTTGTCTTCTTTTACGTCCAGCGATGCAGGGCATATATGTCACATTACCCCCCCACGAAAAGCACAGTCCCGGTGCGCACTAGGACGAACTACTGGAGGGGTAGTACAGCTTCATTCTGGCGACATGAACAATCTCGGTGCGTGGCATAGAGGACTGTCGCGGCGGATGTACAGGGGCTACTTCGTATGCTCGGGCGGTCACAGAGTGACTGGCCGTAAAACACGGTAGGGTCCTGCGTAGCATGGCAAAAGCTTCTCGCACAGCCCAACTTTACGAGCGGGAGTCCAGAGCAAGATGAGAGAGCCCGGAGAGTAGTGGACATCCCGGTGGCGAGAATCATGGCGCCGTTTTTGAGAGTTTTGGGAGGAGGCCAGTCGTCGGCGAGCAATAACACGGGCTGCGTCAGCTCGGGAGATGGCGTCACGAACGTAGCAACTGGCGTTAGCGGTGGGAGGCAATACGCTGTCAAAAGGAAGGGGAGGGTCGCGGCCGTACAGAAGATAAAACGGTGAGTAGCCCATTGTGTCGTGATGAGAGGAATTGTACGCGAATGTTACAAACGGCAAATTAATATCCCAGTCACGGTGATCATCCGAGACATACATAGAGAGCATGTCCGTAAGCGTGCGGTTGAGGCGTTCGGTGAGGCCGTTCGTTTGTGGATGGTAAGCGGTGGTAAAATAGTGCTTAATGGAGCAGTACCGAAGAATTTCATCCACTACTCGAGCAAGAAAGCAACGGCCACGGTCAGTGAGCAGCTGGCGTGGAGCACCATGGAGCAGGATGACGTCATGGAGAAGAAACGCATCAGTTGCACAGCTGGTGGGTATCGCTCGGGTGACAGCGTAGCGCGTAGTATAATCCGTAGCCACTGCAATCCATTTATTCCCCGACGCAGAAAGTGGGAAAGTCCCGAGAGGTCAAGGCCAACTCGGGAAAACGGGTCTACTGGGATGTCGATCGGCTGCAGGGATCCAGCAGGCATAGCCGAAAGCTTCTTCCGTCGCTGACACCGGTCACAAGAAGCAACGTAACGACGAACAGAGCGATAGAGACCTGGCCAAAAGAAGCGGCGGCGGACGCTATCGTACGTACGAGATACGCCAAGATGACCCGCTGGGGGTTCGTCGTGCAGGTGTTGAAGAACGGTGGTACGCAGGTGTTCGGGGACTACGAGCAGAAGCTCGGCGCCATCTGGTCGTATATTCCGTCGGTATAAGGTGCCGTTGTTGAGCACAAACAGAGCAAGGGTAGCATCAAGGTGTTCAGTGCTGAGGCGATTGATTATGCTGCAAAGCTTCGGATCTAAGCGCTGCTCATGGGGAATGTTTGAAAGGTCAGAGATGTCCAATACATATGTGTCATCGTCGCACTCGCTCGCAGGTGGGGGATCTACCGGGTTGCGGGACAGGCAATCGGCGTCAGCGTGCAGCCGGCCAGACTTGTGGACGACAGAAAAAGTGTATTCCTGAAGGCGGAGGGCCCAACGACCTAGGCGACCTGTAGGGTCCTTCAGCGTAGAAAGCCAGCATAAGGCATGGTGGTCGGTGATGACAGAGAACGGGCGGCCAAACAAGTAGGGGCGAAACTTTGTAATGGCCCACACGAGGGCTAAGCACTCACGTTCTGTGATCGAGTAATTTCGTTCCGCCGCAGAAAGGAGGCGACTGGCATAAGCAATGACGCGAGTGCGACCCATCTGCTGCTGGGCGAGTATGGCACCAATACCGTGACCACTGGCGTCGGTGCGTACCTCCGTTGGTGCCGAAGGATTGAAGTGTGCCAGGACGGGCGGGTTGGTGAGGGCTGCAATGAGCGCAGAAAAGGCTTGGGATTGTTCTTGGTCCCAGCAAAATGGAGCGTCGTTCTTCAAAAGATTGGTGAGTGGACGAGCCGTCTCCGCAAAGTTAGGTACAAACCGCCGAAAATAGGAGCAAAGCCCAAGAAAACTACGCACGTCACTGGTACAACGGGGTGTAGGATATTCACTTACAGCACGTATTTTGTCTGGATCGGGTTGAACGCCACGGGCGTCGACCACGTGACCGAGCACCTTGAGTTCACGTCGGCCGAAGCTACATTTCTTCGAGTTCAGCTGAAGGCCAGCTCTTCGGAAGACGCCAAGAATGGCATCAAGGCGTTGGAGATGGCTCTCGAATGTAGAAGAAAATACAATGATGTCATCGAGATAACACAAGCACGTCGTCCATTTCAAGCCGCGCAGGAGAGAGTCCATCATGCGCTCGAATGTTGCGGGCGCATTACACAGGCCGAAAGGCATCACCTTCAATTGATACAGGCCATCGGGAGTGACGAAGGCGGTCTTCTCTCGGTCCCGTTCGTCGACTGCGATCTGCCAATAACCGGACCGAAGATCAATGGAAGAGAAATAGCTGGCACCGTGTAAGCAGTCGAGGGCATCATCTATCCTGGGGAGCGGGTAAACGTCTTTCTTTGTAATTTTGTTGAGGTGTCGGTAATCAACGCAGAATCTCCAGGTATTGTCCTTCTTTTTAACAAGCACGACAGGTGACGCCCAGGGACTGCTCGAAGGCTCTATAATGTTTTTTGCTAACATCTTGTACACTTCATCTTGTATGACGCGTCGTTCAGAAATGGCGCCTCGATAAGGTCTTCTGTGAATTGGGCGGGCGTCTCCGGTGTCGATACGATGTGTAACGAGGGACGTTTGTCCTAAGGGGCGGTCACCAAAATCGAAAATATCGCTGTACGAATTGAGAAGACTCGTAAGTGCTGTAGCACGGTCAGGGCGCAAATTAGATGCAACCATTCCTGATATGTGGGCCTCCAGAGATGGGGACGGTGCAGGTCGTGTCGACACTTTAGCAGTAGGGTCAGGCAAAAGAGCGGCAACTGTGACGTCAGACAGTGGGGTCAGTTCGGCGAGAGTAATGCCCTCAGGAAGAACGTGCACAAAAAGGCCGAAGTTCAAGACTGGAATATAAGCGCTGTTATTTTCTACGTGCACGATGTTATGAGGGAGAGCGATTCTACGCTGCAGTGTCACGTCGGTTATGGGGCAAACAACGTAGTCGCCATCAGGAACGGAGGGGAAAGGCGACATGAGCACATACACTGCAGTTTCTGGTGGCAGACGAGTAAATGTAGAGGAGCGGAGACGGAGCGTTGAGGTATCAGAGGCCTGTTTGTCAGGACAGAGTGGCAGGTCCAGATGAAGCAGTCCAGAAGAACAGTCAATGAGCGCGGAATGTGCAGTTAAAAAGTCGAGTCCTAATATAACGTCGTGAGGGCAACTGTTGAGGACTGTAAATAGGACAGGGATATGGCGGTCGGCAATGGTAATTCTCGCAGTACACATACCGATCACAGTAGCTGTATTGCCATCAGCAACACGAACGGTAGATGAGGAAGCGGGTGTGAGGACTTTGTTGAGGCGTTGACTGAGCGAGGAACTGAGGACGGAAATGTGGGCGCCAGTGTCAATAAGGGCAGAAACTGAGACTCCGTCCACAAAAATGTCAATGAGGTTACGTCTGGGTGCGAGGGTCAGTTCCGAGTTGACAGTCCGGGTCGGTAATGCAGCGTCACTCCCGGGCGCTGCACTCGCTAGTTTCCCGAGTGGGCGCCGACGTATGATGGGGAGGAGTTGCGACGAGGTAGCGGTGAACGAGATTGACGAGACCGTGGAGATGGAGATCGGATGGAGTGACGGACACTAGAGACGGCTTCGGTGTGAGGTTCATCTGGGTGAGCAGGGAATTGTCCAGGTCCATCATATGCGCGGCGGAGCTGTTCAGGTTGGGCAGGGAATCCCAACCTGGTTCATTCCTGGTAATTGGTTCACAGGAAATGAAAGGCGCAGTATCTGTCACACGTGTTTTTGTGGACACCTGTACCGCGCCGTAGAGTAAGGGAGGAAGGTGGGAGTGAAAGAGGAAAGAGAAAGATAAGCCGTAGTGGAGGACTCTGGAATAATTTTGACTACCTGGGCACTGACATCGCACAGCACACGGACGCCTCTTCGTTTCGCCTCCATCGACAAAAGGCAAAGAGTGCACGAAGCTGAGAAGCGTTGCAATGGCTTGAGACAAGTACAGACGAGTTGCATCCCAGTTTCCCGATCTCTCGCAAGCGCCCTCACGACCGATCGATGGGAGACTTTTGCGTGGGTTAAGTGGGTCAATCATTGAAGACAGGTTGTCGAAACTTCTGACGACCTTGATGATTGCCGGTGGTTATTTTAGAACTTGAGAGCAGGGGTCGCAGTTTTTTGTTCGTTTGTTTTTATTTGTTCTTTAAGCAGTTACATCGCGTACATTAGCGTCGTATAGCGACCAGCCGATTTATAATGGGCAACCACACGAATTCAGAGTACCGTGTTGTCGATACTTAACATTGGCGCTATATGTTTGAGCCATAGTTCTCTTCTAGTCGAATAATAGCTATTAATTATTATTATTATACATTCTAGCTTTCCTTCAGTTCACATCTTATACAGCAGCGAATTGTTGGCGCATATATTGGAAATAAAATATCGAGAACTTTTTCGGTCGCTTTAGCTTTAGTGAATCATTTTCGCATTCACCACGATCCTTCATTTACGAAATTTAATGTCAGCTTCAACTACTGTAAGGCTGAGAAGTTATATGCTTAAGACTGTTTTTGATACTGTGATCGCCGCATTGAATATTAATGCTTAAGCTGGAATCCTCTTTAGTCCACTTTACAAGCAGTCGTTCGAATTCGTCCTTTTTCTTTTTCATTACCCCTCTCTCTCTCTTTTTTCAAGAGCTTGTATCCACTTTATTTCATTTATTTATTTTGATCTAGGCTGTTTTCGAGACAAGTGTGTATCATATGTTAGCATTGTTCTTTGTTACGTTCGCTTTTGTTAGTCATTTATATGTATTTACTGCGGAAGTCCAAACTGAAAAATCGGCCTTGGATAAAAATTTACTTTCAACCACAAGCTGTCTGTGTTGTAAAATAAAATAAAAACAGAGTGCAGCTGATCAATCACTGCACCATATTTTAATGCTTGAAGTATATTCGCTTTTAAGTTAACTCATGCTTATATTCATTTGGTTTAAATATGTATTTTTCCTTGCTATTCTGTATTCTGCACAAGCCTTATTGACTTCATGTTCACGTTAATGCATGCCTAAGAATTAATGCATCATATTTTCGAGGCGAGTGTATTTGTCAAAGATTATATAGCATTTTTTCCATCGCTACTGCATTTGCATGCTACCTGTGTATATCCATTACGTGGGTCCAAAATGGAAAATCATCTAAGGCCCTGATTAATTTGTTGGATTACACTCTGTTCGCATAAAATATCTTTAAAAACAGGTAAGACACCACTTATTGAAAAAAAAATTCATTTCAGTCTTTCGACGAGCAAAGAACACGTCGTCATTCTCACTGATTCACAGTCTGCATGCAGAAACTACCAAAAGGGAAGACTTTCCAGCATAGCACTTCAAATCCTTCGTCGCACCACAACTCATCACCTCCCAGATACCTACATCATATGGACTCCGGGACACACTCACTTGTAAGGAGACGAGGCCGCCAACGCCTCAGCCCGAGGATATGCTTACCGAGCACCACGTCCAGAGGGATTTCGGAGCACACATGATGTGCCCAAGAAATATACTGACATCCTCCTGCATTACAGACTTGAGAGAAGAAAATATTCCCCACCCCACAAGAAACTAAACAGAGAAGCAGCCACCCTCCGAAAACTCCAAACCAACAGCCACGTCCACAGCACCTTACTACACAGAATCTCGCCCACCACCTACAGATATGAATGCGCATTTTGCAACGCACCAAACACCCTACAACTTATGGTGTGGGGATGCGAGGGACCAACAGGTACTATAACCACCATGGCCATAACCGAAGAACAGTGAGAGATTCTGCTGTCATGCCCCAGCCTGGAGGATCAGCGTAGTCCGGTCAGCCGGACTCGGGAGATGGCTTGGGTCCATGGCTTCCTGGACTGAGGAGGCTGCCCACCTAGGGCTGAATACTTCACGCCTGCCCATAATAAATGTTTCTCTCTCTCTCTCTCTCTCTCTCTCTCTCTCTCTCTCTCTCTCTCTATCGTCACGAATGCTGTTATAGTAGTCAGCTCTGCATGTGTACTAGCTGCATAACTCCCATTTGGCAAGTGCACTTTGTATAAGTCTTGCAACTCAGCGTGCTGTACAGCTACTGCGTGTTGTTGGCAGTGAAACTTCACGCCATGTTAATTCGGTACATTGTCAGAGTCTACTAATCTGTGAGGTCAAATGTACAGAACCGACACGTGGGCTGCAAGGGACTTTGTAGGGCGGGGCTCCATATTGATCTAGACTGCATGGGGTTCTTTGAGGTGCGCTGACATTGCACAGCACATGGGCGTTTTTGTATGTCGCCTTCATCGAAACGTGGCCGCCAACATAGGGATCAAAACCACGATCCAGGGATCTGCAGCCGAACGCCGAAGCCGTTGTCCCACCTCGCGCGAGTTGGGTCTCGCAACAAGCTATACAGCGCCCGGACAAGATATCGAAGGAAAAGAGGAAAGATCGGGCGAGAGGTGCACACACATACACATCTGGTTGTAAGTGTGTGTGTAAGGAAGTGTAAGCAATATTGCCTCTTTCCGTCGAATGTTGTTGAAAATTAAGAACTCATGAGATCGCCACCACACGCCTTAAGTGCAAAACTGCTGAAACCCAGGTGAACTGTAACGGGCTAAAAAATCAATGTTCTTAGTCAACGAAGGCAACCGCTGTCGATGCCAGCTACGTCACGCCTCTGACGCATTGCGGAGTATTTAAACTCGCCTGGAATATACCGATGAAGCAGTAGCAACGAGGACTGTTTACAAAACGATCAAGATTTCAGAACTGTATTGGCCACATATGAACGGTTAGCTATCGAAGTTATCGACAAGTGACACCTAATACTCGACAAAGTATGACACAGCCAGCCATGTGTCCAATCTATAGCCGGTGCTTTCCGTCACTTCTTTTGCGTATTGGCGAACGCCGTCACATTTGTCTAGCCATGGACGAAGATAAGAAGCTGTTACGTCTGTATCCGTATGTTTTGTTTGGTAAATGGCGAAGATATGCTTATTCTCTTATATGAGAGCGTGCGGTAGAATTCCAGTATTTGCTAGAGTAGAGCCATGGCCCGATGTTGCGTGAACCGATGTGGCATGGACGCATCTTGTTGCGCAACCGGTGTCAATAGTCGACTGTGCACTCAATGCCTTTCATCATGCTTGCCTGCCCCTTCCTTCTCGCTAATGTGTTGCCTTCTCTTTCTTATCGCAGGTGAGTCTGGCTGCCATTGTTTTGCGTGCGAAGCACGGACACAGTTCCCGGCGCGGCCATTTTCCGGTCGATCCTGTTTTGCAGATGGATGCGCGAAGTGAGTCCTGATTGTTGTTTACCCGCACGATGGGTGAGCGTATGTCTGGGAGCAACAGCTACGCGCCTGGCGTGGCTTGATGTGCAGAATGGCGGTCACTTGGTGCGAATTCAGTGAGCGCTGAGCGATTGCTTGTGTGAACTAGGTGAGCTGAGCTATCGGCAGCGTGGCAGAGAGTCGTATTAGCGATCCAAATTATGGCCTCGTTAGCGTCACCATTGTGGCCTGCTGCAAATTAATAATGCAAGTTGAAACAGACCCTATTTGCTTGGTTGCAGATTGTTTTGGTCGCTTTTCTTTTCCCATATAGTGTGTAAGCGCTGTTCCTTTTTCTTCTTTTGGTCTGTTTCCTTAAAACTTGAATGATATATTTTTACAAGTGATCTCTATATAATAAGATGTACGTAGATACCTTTAAATTTTTTTTATTGCCTTTGAGAAACACGGAGGAGGCCTGAGCAAAACAAGATGCTAGCGCTCGTCCTGTCTGCTTCTTGCTCTTCGTCCTATAGTCTCTAGCTCTTATTATTCTTCATGTCACAGTACCAACTGGCCCAGCCGTCTCTCTATGCTAGTTTACTTGGCTGCGTCAGTGACCAGGTGCGAAAAATATTTGTGAAGCTATGTAGAAAAGGTCAGTATTTCTTTTAAGTTCAGATTTTTCTTTGCGTGCTTATCGATTTATCACAATGCAATTGGTTCACTGCTGCTTCGCTACCGTATAGAATGAAGTAAAATTTTGTTTATATCCTTTTTCGCTTTTTTTCCTGTTTCCAACTTATTTCGCGAGTCCCACAGTGGTCAACTCTGTAGACCAAAGTTGTCCGGAACAACACACGGTGTTGCAGGCGGCACATTTAGGACAACAACAGCAACAACAACAACAACAAAATCTGAAGCTTTGCTTTTGTGTCAAGTCGGCCGTGTAACTGCGAAAAAGTGTTTTTGTGTCAACAGCAACCGCAGAGTTTCTAATATACGACAAATCTGGAGTAGACATAAATGAAATAAAGAAATTTACAAACAACTCTGGGAAGGTTTTCGAAGAAATAAGGCACGCTGGGAAACGACCATGCGTGTGCGCATTTCGTTAACCGACTCCCGGTGTCAAATATGTCAGTGACGCGGATGTTTACTGGCGCCACTCAAATAGGAGCCGCGGTTGCTTAAGTTGCCATGTCGAGTTGAAACGGAGGAAATCGCCGCCGGCGGTGTGATGTGAAGAAACTATACGTGGCGTTCAGCCACGCCGCGATATGCGCGGTGTTGGCCATAAGAGGAGAAAGCGATGGTCAACGTACCCTTGATGAGAGGGATGGCGTTCGCCTGTCCGCAGAGTTTCCAGCTCGTTGAGATTGTCGGTGCAAGAAGGCACTGAATGTCTTTGCCTGCTTGCTCATGCACCGTTAATTTGTTATAACTGATGGAATAATGAGACTGTCTGGGCAGTACAAACAAACCTTGCAAAGAATCACACCAAATCGGATATGAAAGAAGGGTTTCTTATTGACGGCGTTAATGAATGCAACGTGTTCAAATACGGGTGCGGTTAATAGATTCGGAAGTATAAGAACACTCTCGGGCACACAATTATAATAACAGTGAAAAACAGTGTTAACAGCGCAACGATCACAGAACGAAACTGAAGTCTTCCAAACTTTTATTGCGAAAGCAATACTACTCTAGGTTTCGAGCCTTCAGCGTAGCGTGGCGGTAGCCACGTACGTCTTACCCACGTGACGCTGTGACGTCACACCCCACGTGACACTAGGTTGAGAGCTGGGCTGCCAACTCAAGCGGTCGGCATAGCGCGGCGGTAGCCACGTTTTACCCACGTGACGCTGTGACGTCCCACTCCACGTGACACAAAAGCGAGAGATTGGCTCACAACTTAAGCGGGCGGGTTGGCGCGGTCGGAGCCGCTTCTCTCTCTCTCTCTCGTTTCACATGGGACGGTTATGTCAGAATCAGCCCCGCCTGGGTGGTGCAGTGGTAAGGCGCCCAACTACTGTGCCGGAGTACCCGGGTTCGAACCCGACCTCGGCGGTTGCGTTTCGATGGAGGCGAAACGAGGAGGCGTCCGTGTGCTGTGCGATGTCAGCGCACGTTAAAGATCCCCAGGTGGTCGAAATTACTCCGTAGCCCTCCACTACGGCTCCTCTTTCTCTCTTTCCACTTTCATCCCACCTTCCTCCCTTCCCTTACGGCGCGGTTCAGGTGTCCACAGACAAAAGAGTGACAGATACTGCGCCTTTCCCTTCCTGTGAACCAATTATTATATGTCAGAATCAGCCTGTTAGGACACTGGCATTCACGTTACCCCTAAAGGCCACTAAGGCACGTTTATACGGCTTGATTAAAGCGGTGCTTTATATGTGGGCTGAGGAAGAAGAAAAAGAGAAAAAGCACGCTCGGTCACCCGCAGCTAATTCTTTCGCTGAATATTTGGATCAGCAGCCTTGAACTCTTGTAATTCTTTTTCTTCCCGAACTAGCGTCACTCTCTGCACTACAATCACCACACTAACATTGTTCCTAACCGCCCTCAAAAACCAGACTCGCTCCACCAGCCAGATCCGAGTGAGTCTATAGAGCCCGTGTATGCTATAGGGGACACCGACATTGAGCAATGTTCCTACCGTAAACGCCTGCGTCAATTTCCGCGAGGTGCAGTTGAAGCGAATCGTGCTCGGTCTGTCTGGGGCGTCATTGAGTGCCTCAGCATACGCGCTGACGGCGTCCGCCTGCGCGTGCAGAAAAGACATTGGCCAAGGCTTCGTACACGGCCGAGTCCGATTCAAGGCTGAAGCCGCAACGCAAAGCGCCAGTGACATACGCGACGGACGTCCGTTCGTCTGTTGAGACGAGTGAAGAAAAACAAACTGCTTCGCGGTCTCGGTGAAGTCGTAGCGTCGAGCTCTCGGGAGAGGCTCTGGGAATCCGTCGTCTCTGACCGCGGAAAGGAAGCGTCGGCAGCGTCGGCGTCCGGCCAACCTTGGGACGTCGTGCGTGCACGGGAAAACCCCGGCAGCTTACTTCGGTCTGAGGCTGTCGCTGCCTTCGGGGCACTTCAGGGACGGGCGCGCCTGAGCGCGTTTGGGCGCCGTGCGTGTCAGATCGCGGAGAAATTCAAAGTTTCAGTTCGGAATGCTCGGTAGAAGCAGTTCGGTAGGATCATTTTGGAATGATCGGTTGAGAAAGCCCTGCCGGAATGGTTAGAATAGACGCTACGGAAGGCTATATATATATATATATATATATATATATATATATATATATATATATATATATATATATATATATATATATATATATATATATATATATATAACACCACACAGAGCGTTCGTGTTCGGCTTGGCTATAGTGGGGCTTTATATCTATATCGCAAGGTCTTTCACATAATGTAATAGCTTGCGAGTGTGTTAGCGGGTATGTGTGAGATAACACAGGGCAAACTAATGCTAAACATATAGCAAATTACATTTGCGCGAACGAGAATCCTCGGGAGGAACTGCAGAGGGGAGCCTTTAGCCTTGTATCGTCATGCCCTTAACGGCGGAGTTTGAGTCTGCTCCAAAAATCGGATCTGTAGTACAAAACAGGTTACTCGACTCATTAGTCGAGCACCTTTGACCACTGACAACCGCGGCGGGGATTCTGTTACATATGCCCCAAACAAGCAATTCAGCATCAACGGCTCCAGGATGCTCAGCGCAGAATTCTCGGAAGGAACATTCTAGAAGGTTCAGCTGTGAATCTTCGAAAAGTACAGTCCAGAAGTCTTAGTTCAGAAATTCGCGATCAGCGGTTTTGTATAGTTCACTCTGGAATGCTTGCATACTCTTTCCTTCATCAACAGTTGTTCGCGTCGAAGGAAATCTTTTATTTGTGCGTGTGTGCTTTCGCGATCTGTGTTTACCAGATGGCGGCTTTCCATATTTTTTTCTTCTTGTTCTGTGTTAGCTTCGTATCCCTATATCGGCATGAAGTCAGCTTCAATTCTGTTCAGCTTATCTAGGAATTCGTGAATATTCATTACTCTCGTAATTTCCTCCAGCGCCGTATATCAGCGTAGAACCCTCTAGCGGCGGAAGTTCGCAGATGTCCGTTTGCCATAGTGCTGCTTCCTACATTCGCCCAACCTGGCGCGTATTCTAGCTGAACAGAATTTTAAGATGTAGACAAGTCCCGGAAAGAGAACGAGAGACTACCGAGGCAAATTATCTGCGGCTGTTAGCACGCATTCCCTTTCCCACCGACTCCCTCGT